>NC_067146.1:50953036-51265536 GCF_903995435.1 Acomys russatus
ATTGTAAGATGCTCACTCTCCAGAATACTGCATCTGGTTAGGGGTGGGGCCAGCTTTCCTGCTTTCATGACCCTAGGGCCATCTCTACCTGGATTCTTAGGTAAAGGGTGGGGCCAGTTCTATACAGCCCTAGACATCAACGTGTCCCTGGGCAGCAGTCCAGATCAGGGATGTTCCACTGGCCCTTGGTGTTAACAGAACCCTGCTTCTTCATCTGGGTCCTAAGTGCCATCACTGGCTGCTCACATCAGGCTGTTCCTTACTATCCTCAAGTCTCCCATTCTGCCTCTCTTCATTGTGCTCACATCCTTCTGTTTCTTTCTTTTATTTCTCCTAAACCACTTACTTTCTCCTTTTAGTGGTGCCCGGTATCTCTAAGTGTCAAGAGTGCTATGCCCCAGTCACACGTTATGATGTTGGGCAGAGATCATCTCTGGCATGGTCTTACCACCCTCCACCCCCCACACATACTGCCAGGCCTGCTCGGTGCCTGACTGGGGGTTGTCCCAGGCTAGCTCCTTGTCCAGGCCCCATGGCACTGTTCTGGTGGTCATCTCAGGTCCACTCCTCATTCAACCTGTTGGAGTGGCCCCATTCAAGAGCATTCTCTCTTGGCCTCACTCCCACCCTAGCTCTCAGTCCCAGGAGGGTTCTTTTAGTTTCCAGCTTGCTCCTGGTCCTGGGAGCCATTAGGGACTGTGTGGGGCTGGACTAGTGGTCATCTTAGGCTCACTTTTTTTTTTCAGGGAATGTTAGGCCGCTAATCATTAAACTGTCCATAGGTCAGAACACTGAGACTCTCTTCTCTGCCATAAACTGACTTACATGTGACAGAGCAGCCACACCTGCGATACTTCTAGGAGCAGGCGTGCAATAGTTCTGTTGTGGGTAGTTATTGTTTTGTATTAGATCTTTAGACTTTTCACCTAACATATTTGCTACCCTTTTCCACCGCATTTTGTTTTCATAATATTTGATATAAATATATATATATTGGAGCAACAGATTGTCTTAACCTCTTTCTAGGGACATATGTGTTCTCTTTTGATGTCTGTCTAGATAGTCTAGATAGACAGACAGACAGACACCTCCCAATTGGTTCACAGAGAGTTAAAGATCACATGTATGGCACATGCTTTAAGGTAGAAATTCAAAAACAAACCCTCAAATATATTGAAGACTGTCGCTCAGTGGCTTAGGCATCATCTAATATTTACTATTGAATATGGAAGGCATGATTTGTTGACCTGCAGCAATTTATTTAGTTGCAGATATTTTAGGCATCAGTTTCTGGCAGTTTGAAGATCTTGAAGTAAAAATGATAGGATCTAGCTTTGCTCAACTTAGATATAAAAAAGACATTTTGAACTTAGGGGAGAAGAAAATCCTGTGTCAAAGATCTAGTAATCAGAACAACCATTATTAGCCTAACAAATGATTCACTATGCAGCCTGGCTGGCCCGGAGCTCACGGTCTAGACCAAGCTGGCCTCAAACTCACAGAAATCTACCTTCCTCTGCTTCCCATGTTCTGAGATTGGGCATGCACCCCCACACCTGGCTTGTGCATAAAGTTTCAAGATTTCAAAGACTGAAATATGTTAAGTCAGGTCAACATAATTTTATGGTCAGATAAGCTACTTGACCTAACTTCTAAATTAGAAGATGTGTACAGAAAGTTGGTGTTAAAGGCCCGAGAACACCCTGAGGCCACGTCGTACCATGTAACAGACCAACCCCATGTCCACCCCAAAGCTCAGGTCATAGTCCACACCGCCGAAGCTTCTCTCATTCGCTTATTGTTGAATGTTAGACTATGAAAAAGGAAACAAAACAACAGAGAAACAGAAGCACAGTACAAGTTCAATGGGTAACTTTTCAGTTCAATGGTCACATTTTCAGTTTCATGCTACACTTTACATTATCACATTCTGTTGCTGAGAAAACATTTGTATGCAAAGGCACCCATTTCATTTCATCCTCGCAGTAGATGCGCAGAGCTGTCATTACCATTTCATTCTATCGATACAGATGGTCAGGCTCAGTGAACTTCAAAGGACTCAATAGAGGTTCATTGGAGTAATTACTAGCTGAACGCCTAGGATGTGCCAGACACAACTGGCACACAGCGGCCAAAACTGAACTCAAATCTAATCATTAAATGTGCTGTCAGAGATGTTTTCAGAATCTTTCTTCACAAAGAGAAACAGGCAACAGTTTCCATCTATTAGAGTTGGCATGTGGTTGAAGGATCTTGCCATTCCAGCACTGTGCCAGCCTGCCCTTGGTGATGCTAGCCAGGAAACAACCGACTTTGCCTAACCCTGAAGTACCAGGGATGGACAAGCCTGTAGGGCAGTGCCGAGAGCAAGCAGCCCTTCCCGCCACCGAGCCTCTCTCTGCACTGGCCTCTGTACCTCCTCTTTTCACCTCTGAATGTTTCTATTTGAAAAGCCATCAGAAACAAAGCTGCTTCCCCCCATTAAAAAAAAAAAGTGGCAATGGAGAAGAAGAAAGGAGGAGGAGTGGGGGGAGAAGAAGAAGCCTGGTCAAGGGAAGAGAAGGCAAAATCCGCGTGTTCTATAAAAGCAGTACCTGGCCAAGCATAGGAAAGGGGATACAGAAATTACTGAGAAAGAGATGGGCGATAGCTTATTTGGAAAAGAGCATGCCATGTACACATGAAAACTGGAGTTCAGGCCTCAGAGCCTATGAAAACCAAAGGCAGTTGTGCTGGTCTGCATTTGTAACCAATACCAAAACCACGGAGGAGTGACATGATGATCCTTGGGGATCTCGGACCACGGAGGGGTGACATGAGGATCCCTGGGGATCTCTGACCACGGAGGGGTGACATGAGGATCCCTGGGGATCTCTGACCACGAATGGGGTGGGGGGGTCTGACACGGAGTGGAGGATCCCTGGGGATCTCTGGGGATCTCTGACCACGGAGGGGTGACATGAGGATCCCTGGGGATCTCTGACCACGGAGGGGTGACATGAGGATCCTTGGGGATCTCTGACCATGGAGGGGTGACATGAGGATCCCTGGGGATCTCTGACCAGCCAATGTAGCTCTCTGTATCAAAGGAGGTAGATGACGTTCCGCAGGATGTCACCCAGTATCAGTATTAACATCCTTATTATTAAGTTATTAATAGTTATTAGTGTCCTCTAGTCTCCACATGAATACACACGACACACACACATGTACATACACATACTTATGCACACGTGCATATGCACCTGCATACATACATGTGCATAAAATAGTTATATATAAATTAATAATAAGCATAATTTAATGATGTGTGTGTGTGTGTGTGTGTGTGTGTGTGTGTGTGGTAAATAAGATTTGAGAGGACAATTTGAAGTATTTAAGAGTTACTAAGAAGATCTTATTGATAAAGGAATCTTGTTGTGGGACTAGCCTATCAAATATTAAACCTATCATCACAAAAAGAATAGGAATAGGCTTGAAAGTTATGGAATCCCATGGGAAGTGAAAGAAAAGCCAAGTATACAGGTAGCCTGGTAGGTGCCAGAGGATGACAGAGATTATTTAATATATACAATACAAGTACAGTAGGCTAGTCATGTAGAGAAAAACTACAAACTTCTGTTCTTTCACAAATATGCTGAAATAAATATGGATTTAAATTTAAAAAGCCATTGGTTTGCATAATCATGGATGGAGGCAATCTTTACAATCCATTAAATACACCAATAAACAGATTCTATATAATAACTGAAAAGGCTTTTGGAGCAAAATATATTACAAACATAATGATGATAAACAAAAAAATATTGGCTTATTTTCTGATAAATGTGTGATTTATGCTCATGTATTTAATCTCCATTCTGTCATGTGAAATAGGTGCTATTTTCAACCTATTTCACATGATGAGTATACAGCCCCCATATTACACACGAATTGGAAAAAAAAAAAAAACTCTGGAATTTGAATCTGGACAGTCTGATCCACAAACTGGGCACTAAACTAAATCACCTCTCAGATCACCTAGTAAGTAGGGAAATGTGTGGATAATGTTATGGGCACCAGATAGAGTGATTCTATAAACTATTGATAATACTGGCAGCAACAAAAACAAGCAGCCAATTCGATGTCAAGAGCTGATACATATATATATACACATACAGCTGATTCTCAGAAAAACAAATCTGGTCATGGTTATTATGGCCAATATTCATAACCAAAAAGTTTTCCCTGCTGGGTGAATGCAAATAAAAGCAGCAGGTAATTATAAGAAACGCCAAAATTGATTGTTTTCAAGGATGTGTGAGGTCAGGGTGTTTACATGCCACATGGCTGAGCCATCTTGCTGAAGGTGTAGCAGGCAGGAATGCGTTTGCTTAACAGTCTCATGTTGGGAAATTCAGAGAGCAAAGGCTAGCGTCTTTGATAAGCTCTAAAGCAAATCCATAGGAGCTAGTTTAAAGTGAAAACAGAAGCAATAAAGTTTAACTATAAGGGTATTTGTTACAATATTGCAAGGATTGATATATTATTTTAGTAGAAATTATCAATGTTATATCTATTCTATGGAATATTAGTTGTTCAGCAGAAAAAAAAGGAATAAAACTCTTAGTTATTATTTTGAGGGGTCCATATATTGTGCTGCAAAAGATAACTTTCAAATAAAATATAGGATCTCCTCTCATTTTAAAAAAACTCAGAAAAAGATAGTTTTGAATAGAGCATTGAAAAGGCTGTTGGTATTGACGTTGGTTTACCACGAAAGTGAAATGAAGCAGGACTGGCTCGTGGGGAAGGCTGTGGTCCTGCCTTCCACCTCTGTAGGCGACAGACAGATGTACACTATCCTGTCTGAGCACACCAAACTGCAAGTAAATGCTTACAAATGCAAAGAACATTTCTGGAAGATACATAAAAATGTAAAGGATATTGTGTAAGTCTAGAAGAAAAATCCTTTTCATATCTCTTTATTCTGCTCTTCTTTGAAGTGGTTTTTGAACAGGATTTTTTAAAAATCTGTTACATTTGGCTCTAATAATGCTTATTAAACTTAATGCTACATTTTAAAGAAAAAAGAAATTCTAGTGAAGGATCACAAAGAGTCAATTTATTTGAAAGAAGTCATGGGGACAGTAAGAAGACCATCTCAAAACAAGCCACATGCCTTATGCTCTCTCCCTCCCTCCCTCTCCTTCTCCCTCCCTCTCCCTCTCCCTCTCCCTCCCTCCCTCTCCCTCTCTCTCCCTCCCTCCCTCCCTCTCTCTCTCTCTCTCTCTCTCTCTCCCTCTCTCTCCCTCTCTCCCTCTCTCTCCCTCTCTCTCCCTCTCTCTCAGAGTTTTATTTCTGAATTTAAAAGCTTTGCTTCTAGGGGCATCTGTAATGCTGGGATTATAATCTAGCAAATATGGAGAGAAGAGGTTAGGAAACACATCAGACACCTCTGTTGACATTATTCGGATTGACTCCGTACATGCCATTTCATATTAGGCTGACTCACAGATCAGGGGACAATGTGTGCAAATGTGCCAAGTGAGAGGACAACTTGTGAGCATAGGTTCCCTACATTCACCATGTGAGTGTGAGGAATCCAAAACAGGGCATAAGGCTTGGTGGCAAATACCTTTACTAGCTTGTCTGGCTAACAAAAACCTTATTTTTACAGATTCATTATTTTTAAATTATTTTTATGTGTAAGTGTTTTGTCAATAAAAATAAAAGTCACGTAGAGGTCCTATTTCTCTCTTAATAAGAATATATTAAAGCAATTGAGTTGAAGGTGGGGTTGGGAGGGAATTATAATTGGAGGGTAATCATTCCTATGGATCTGGATGAGGCTGTGGGTGGCCTTATCACTCCGCTTCTCTCTCCTCTCAACTTCCAATGTGAAGTGCTAATTGCTTGAAAAGTAAGAACCCTGCATACACTGATAGGTACGTTTTCTCAGGGACTATAAGTAGCAAATTCCCACACCTGGTGAATCATGGGATTTCTCATCTCCCTTAACAAATTCTAATTGACAGCAAAATCTGTCCTGTGAAGGATTCATTTCTCCCGATACAAAATAATGAGGTGGAAGCAGGCCCAGGAAAATGGAGCAGAAAGATCAGGAAACAGAAATTACACAGCTCTCACCACAGATCACACTCTGTTCTCTGGACAGGGATAAGAGGGCACTTTACCACCAGCGCCTGCCTTTCCCTCGGTAAAATAGGAAACTGTCAGAAGCTTAAAATTTAAAAAAGAAAATTAAAAGAGATTTTTAAAATATTAAATCTCCAAAATGAACTCCCTGTCCAATGTTTTTTTTAGAAACACGAAGAAAACCCTTCATCGGGGTGTTGTTTTTTGCTTAACAGAAGTTTGGAAAACACTACAATCATAGAGTGGTCAGAACTAGCTACAGTAAACGGGACTACAGTCCTACTCCTGAAGAATGCCTCATGGTCCAGGAAATGAGATCTGAGACTCCCCCTGTGTGTGGTAGCATGCTCCAGTCAGCTTTGCTCTCTTTTATACTGGCCAACAGGGAGGATGTACTTTGGTTGGTTTTTTTTTTATGTATAACAGCTTCTGCTCCTAAATGGACTTAAGATGGTTCTGAAGAGCAAGAACGTTTAAGAGTATGAACAAAGAAGAAAGGAAAATGTGGATTAAAAGCACAATAGGTACTAAAAATAAGCCCCCAAATAGTCATTAAAAGACCTGAACCCTTGCTTTGGGGAGGCCAAAGATTGGCCACCAAGCATCTGATAGTGACTGAGAAAGGGAAGAGATGCAGCGAGCACTACCGTAGCCTTCAAAGGGAAAGCATCTCCATGAGACTAAATGTTATTTGTAATACTAGTAAAAGTACAGGAGGAGACATAATCCTGGGTGCTTACTGTAACTCTGAGAACTTCTCTGAGTGTTCTCCATACATTGAAATATTCAATCCTCACAAAACCTACTTAAGTTCATAACCTGATTACCTTCTTTTATCAAGAAACCAAGGAGGCTTAGTTTTACAATAAAGCTTAGTTGTTTAAGGGTTAAGATGTTTTTAGGTCTAGATAGATGTTTTAAATTGATAATGATAAGACATGATGGAGATTGATTTACATTCAGAATTTTAGATGTGCCAAGATAGGAAAGATGTTTTCTTCAAGGCTGTCAAATAAAATAGCCAAAACACTAAGAATATAATATTTATATAATTCCTGATTGTTTCATGGTTCTTCTTGCTAATATAAATGTATATGTAAAAAAAAAAAAAACAAGGAACAAAGAGATATGTAATTTGTTCTGGTGAGCAATACAGTTGAGGTGTTATTTAATATCAACTTAGTGAATAAGATATAAACACCAGAACCCAGAACATGTAAAACTTTTATGTATTTATCTACTTTAGATTTTTATTAAGCATAAGCAAAGCTGCAAAAACAAGGCAAGATGACACTCAAATTTTATACAGCGAATGGTGCCGTTTGAAATTAAGTCCCATTTGTAACATTAATATAGAACTGATTGCAAAGATGAAAGTTCATTCAAGTTTAGAATGAAACAAGTTGATGACTCAATTCTCCTTCCATTTCCCTCTAATTAGACTACTGGGACACATGGTTCACACGGCCTAGCGAGAGGCCATTTGGCCATCCTTTGGTGAGATGTCGCTGGCATATCAAGCCCACCAGTGTTCTTTTCTCACTGTCTGGCCACAGCTCAAGAAGCATCGCTTGGCATCGACTATTGGAAGCAGGAGCATCACTCGGTCAGGGAAGCTGTGCACCAGTCTTAATTACAAGATGCAAATGATCCAAAGTGCGCTTCTCTGAAATTGTTTCTAGAGCATTATTTAAAAACAAACACAAAGTTTACTTTTGTGAATAACCCTCAGTTTCCCCTTTTGGGAACACCCCTTACTTTCTTTCTGAAAACCTTACAATATTATTCATTTGGAATGTAAACTACTCACCTATCACTAATCTTCGTATTATAATAAAGTTATTTCTCCTGGGTTGGGGGAGGGCAACGTAAAGATCACAGTGTGGAATTAAACTTATTGGCTTGCAGCTCTTCAACAGAAATAAGCAGGTATCCTCAAGAATACAGTAATGATGTCACACCAGTGGATAGTTAAATGGAAATAATCTTAATGATCTGGTTTTATTACAGGTTTCTATTGCTGTTTTACTTATTGTCCATTGCTTGGTTGGTGGGGATCAAACCCAGAGCCTTGCTTGGGTGTTCTAGGAAAGTACTCCACCATTGGGCTCCACTGAGAGTAGACTTCTAAAGAAGAAGTGAGGCTTTGAGGAAAGGGGGTTCTGGGAATGAATTGAGAGATATCAACTACCAATCAGAAACTATATATTGGCTATGAGGCTCTTCAATCAATACTAAGAAACTTGACCCCATTAGGTTTCTGTTGCCAGGATAGCACTGACTAAAGTCAATTTAGGGAAGAAATGGGTTTGCTTGACTTACACAGAAGCATTTTCTTAAATGAGAGTTCCTCTTCTCATGGAACGCTAGCTTGTTTAAAAAATTGGCAAAAATAACGACTAACCAGCACAAATTTGAACCCCGAAAAGGCACATTGCACACCCCTTTATAGATGGACTGAGGCAATTTTCTTAGTAAGTATGCTGTCCAATAGCATACTATCTATATAGTGTTCTTGAACTTGGGAAGATCTTGTAAATTCATTATTTCCATTTGTTTTCTTACAAATGCCAATTGGGATGTTACCAAGGTGGCTTAAGCATTAATAAATGTATTATATCACAAAACAAAATGTACTGGGTAGTATGGCTGCAGCTTTGGTTGATTTAGCAACTCACGATCTCACAGATGATGCTTCTTCCATCAGGTTCCCTTGGCAGCCAGGAGCATGGCTGTTAATTGTAATAAGGCACAGAGGGCAAATGACTTTTCTTGCATTTTTAAAAGAACAAAGCAAAAGTGTGTTTTCATCTGAGTGGCAGAACATATGCCAAGAACTGATTGCTTTTGACAAGCTTTGTCACCAACCCAGGCAAGACCCAGACAACCCCCATGATCCCATTAGTCTGATGAAAGCCCAATCAAGTTGAGGATGAAGACACCTCAGTCCCATGAGCTGCACACAGTAGAGGAGTTCTGAAGCCTGAGTTCCCCTGTGAAGTAAGAAGGAGGATTAGAAGTCAACATGACCTAGCAACGATAGCTTTGGGATGAAGATGTAGCTCAGTGTCAAAGGGTGTGCTTAACATGTTCAAGGCCATGTGCTTAGTCCCAGCAGAGAAGGAGAGAGAGAGAGAGAGAGAGAGAGAGAGAGAGAGAGAGAGAGAGAGAGAGAGAGAGAGAGTGAGCAAATTCATTTCTGAGAATATTAATGGAAATGGTCGTGTAGTGTGCCCTGGTATGTCCTAAAAGGTCTATAGGGTTAGTAGTGGCCCAGTACTCAGTAAAATGATGCTATGTTGTAGTGAGGAACACTTTTCTCGAATGGAGTTTGTTTCCTTAAGGGTCAAACATTATCTGCCTTCAAACCATATAAAGTCTAGCATATCTCCACCCCTTAAAAGTAGAGCTGCTTGGAATCCAATGCAATGTACTTTCTTTCTCTTCTTGGTATTTCCACATGCAGCCTTTCTGAACCCTTTGACTTCACTCACAGAATGATTTAAATTAGTAAAACAGTTTATAATTTAACTAGACAATTTTCTTACCAACCAGGTGCCTGTTTTGTAAGACTGGGTGAGACCAACCTTCTGACACTGCAACATGGGCATGGTCATCTACAATTGAGAACCATGCAATTGATTGCAGAAGTAAATAAATAATCTCATAATGTTTTAAGTATGCTTGTGAGTTGGTGTTGAACTGCATTCAAGCTATTCCCACTGCATATAAAAAATCATGTTTAACACTGAGCTGTCTTGGAGGATAAGGCAATAAGCAAGCCAATTACTAATTTTTATTGGACTTCTTTGATCAGTTAGAGTCTGAGTTGGAAACAAGTGAGAATGAAAGATAGAATAAGATGATCCAAATAAATAGGCTGCTGTGGACAAAGAGAACTAAGCAAAATTATGAGTATCTGGAAGGACATGGGGATGGGAGTGGCTAGAGGGACAGAAAAATTCATTCATTCATGAAGAAGATTGGAAATTGAGTTAGTGTGCAATGAGGAACCCAACAGAAGAGATAGTAATAAAACTAACATATGCTAGTTGTCAAAAATACACTAGATGCTGTGCTGGTTTGCCTATGCATTTATCTTGTTTGATCCTCATAAGACTTTTTCATAGTGAATATTACCATTACCTCTTTCCATAGGGCAGGGAGCCAAAACTCAAAGGTGTTGCATAAGGTTGTCCATAATCACAATCTAGTAACTGGCAGACTAATTTTAATCCAAATCTGTTTACCTCAAAGCCTGCGCTTTCCCAATGCTATCCCCTGATGAATGAGGTAAAAAGGCAACAAGAGTCTTCATGTTCAGAGTTGACTACAGTCTCCAGAAGGAAGACCTGAAAGCACATACAGTTCTCACACTAATTCCATCTGTGTGAGAGAGGACCTGTACACAGTTGACTGATGAGGTGGCCCTGCTTCCAACCAAATGCAAAAGATAAGACTTTAGGAGGCAGTGGCCTTTGCTTCCAATGATAGTGGTTGGCCAAATATCACTTCAAAGATATTTGTATCTAGAACCTGTGGGTGATGTTCCAGTGACAAATTTCAAGTGTTCTTGGCATGTTCTTAGGGCATACCTCACTTGGAATTAGTTCTGCTTTGGAAAGGGATTGAGGTAATGTTTGTATACACTGATAATATAAGAAACACATTGTAAATATCAATAATCTTAAAGTTTTGAGTCTAGACAAATTTAATATTGTTCAAGGTCAGTCAATAAACTGGAGGGTCACTGTTCATATGAAAATGCAATCTGAATAAGCACTCAGTGAAATAGCAAGGTCTTTTGGTCAGTTTTATTTTATTTTTGTTTTAATTTTTAAAAGCTAATTTTATTAATTTCGTGTGCTGATATTAATGTATTAACTTATGTGTATTAATGTGTGTGCCACATGCAAGCTTGGTGACCATGTAGACCAGAGAGGCATCAGATCTCCTGGGACTGGACAGCTTTTAGATGGTTGTGAGCTGCCACTTGAGTTCTGGGAATTACACTCAACTCCTCTGCAAGAACAAGTGCTCTTAACTGCTGAGCCAAGTCCCTAAAATTCTAGGGCACTTTAGATGCGCCCTCAGCACTCATTCCAAGTTCCATCTTGCCACGAGTGTACGTGTAACACTGAAGTCCATTTAGGTAATTCTGTGGCAGAGATATACTTACTCACCTCTTATTAAAGCTTCTTTGGTGATTTGATTCAAGAGGTTCATGAAAATCTCTCATGTGGCACTCCCTGGGGACCCTCAGGCCACACAGGCAAGGGAAGCAAGTAAGCTACCTACTGGTTTCCACTCTGCCTTCTTGCCTCCAAGTCCAAGGCCTCAGTGTAATCTCCAGCTCCACAGCCGAGCACCTGCTGCAGCCTCCTCCTCCGTCTCTGCCCCCATCTCCAGCTGATCCCACACATCTTCTCCTGCAACTTTTCTTCCCACTCAACCTGTTGACCCAGTCCCCAACACCAGCATTCCCTGGGAAGCTGCGAGCCAAGCCTGTCAGAGAAGCTAGCAGGCCATGAAAGCACAGGTAAGCTTCAGATCTTCACTCTACTTCCTTCCCTCCAAATCCAAAGGTCCTTAGCAGACTACCTGATGTGGCCTTTCCTCCCGCTCTGCCCTCATTCCCACGGGACTGAGCAGACTCTGGTGGAACACCCTGCCTTCCTCTCTTCTGTGAACCCCCTCCCTCCAGGCCACCCCCATTCCTAAGTGTCAACTCCCAATACCTAGGAACACATTCTACCTGGAACCCCTACTTGTTACAACTGGCAGGATCCCAGAAGACTTTCCTAACAGGCAACACACAGCCACCACACTCTCCTAAGAAGAAAACACCCATGCAGCAAAGACAAGACCAGACCTAGAATTACAATTATCCCAAACTCAGATGCCTAGATACCAGCATAAAACATGATGAATAAAACCCAGAACAATACACCTCCATTAGAGCCTTGCAACCTTATTGTATGGCATACAGCACAGCTGATGCGCAGGACAAGGACCCTAAAATAGTCTATAGATACAATAGAGGCTCCCAAAGTGGCAATGACTAAATGCCTTCAAGAAAACTATGAAAACACAAAGAAAGAGTGGAAGGAAGTGAATAAAACAGTTTGAGACCAGAAAGTGGAAATAGAGTCAATAAAGGAAACCCACACTGAGTGAAATCTGAAAATAAAAAATTTAGGAACTTGAACAGGAACATCAGGGGCAAGTCTCACCAACTTAATACAAGTGATGAAAGAAGGAATCTCAGTCATTGAAGATAAGAAAGAAGAGAAAGATTAATGTTAAATCTAAAAACATCCTGAAAATCTGGGACTCTACCAAAAAAACCTCAAAAGTATGAATAATAGGAATAGAGGAAAGAGAAGAAGCCCAGCTCAACAGCCCAGAAAATAATTTCAACAGAATCATAGGGGAGAACTTTCCTAACCTAGAGAGGGAGATGCCTCAAGGCACAAGAAGCAGACAGAACACCAAATAGACCGAGCCAGAAAAAAAATTCCCCTCAGCACAAAATAATCAAAACACTAAATGAACAAAGCAAAGAAAGAACAGCAAATGCTACAAGGGAAAAGGGCCAAGTAACATATAAAGGCAGACCCATTAGAATAACATCTACCTTCTCAGCAGGGACTTTAAAAGCCAGAAAGGCCTGGACAGAAGCTCCATAATCTCTCAGAGACCACAAATGCCAGGCCAGACTAGGATACACAACAAAACTTTTGATCACAATAGATGGAGGAGAAAAAAAAAAAGACATCCTATGATAAATCCAATTTAAGCAGTATCTATGAATCCAGCTCCACAGAAAGCATTAGATGAAAAACTTCAATCTGAAGAGGTTAACCATATTCATTAGAACACAAAGAATAAATAATCTCAGAGCAACAGATCAAAGGAGGGGAGAAAAAAAACACACAAACTACAGAAACAAAATAACAGAGTCAACAAACCCTGCTTGTTGATATCTTTCCACATCAGTGGTCTCAATTCCCCAACAAAAGAGCACATGCTAACAAAATGGATGCAAAGCCAGGACCCATCCTTCTGCTCCATCCAAGAAACACACCTTAAAATCAAGGATAGATATCACTTCTTCCTAAAAGGACGAAAAAGAGCCAGGCACCGGTGGCACACACCTGTAATCCCAGCACTCGGAGGGGGGGCAGGAAGGGGGGAGGCAAGGCAGGTGGATCTCTGAGAGTTCAAGGCCAGCCTGGTCTACAAAATGAGTCAAGGACACCAAGGCTACACAGAGAAACCCTGCCTCAAAAAAAAAAAAAAAAAAAAAAAAAAAGGATGAAAAAAGATATTCCAAGCAAATGGACCTAAGAATCAGGCTGGTATGGTATTTAATATCTGAAAAAAATACACTTCAAATAAAAACTAATGAGAAAAGAACATTGCATACTCACCAAGGAAAAACTATGCAGAGGACACTACAATTCTTAACATCTACACCAAATCAAGGCCACCCAAGTTCACGAAAGAAAGACTAGTACAGCTTAAATCATGTTGATCCTCATACGCTAATAATGGGTGATTTCAATATCTGTCTCTCGCCAATAGACAGAACATCCAGACAAAAACTAAACATAGAAATACTGCTGTTAACTGAAGTTATAAACCAAGTGGACCTATCAGATATTTACAGAACATTTCACCCAAACACAAAAAATATACCTTAACAGCTCATGGAACTTTCTCCAAAATCGACCACACATTTGCACACAAAACAAGTCTCAACAGATAGAAGACAATTGAAATAACACCCTGCATCTTATCTGACCACCACAAATCAAAGATGGATATAACAACAGAAACCACAAAACCTACAACCTCATAGAAATTGAACAATTCATTACTGAATCTTTAACACGGGTGGTGGTCAAATCGGATGGCTGCATGTAGAAGAATCCAAATAGATCCATGTTTATCATCTTACACAAAACTCAACTCCAAATGGATCTAAGAGCACAACATAAAATCAGATACACTGAACACTGTGGAAGAGAAACTGGAACAGCCTCAAACTCGTTGGCACAGGAAAAGACTTTCTTAACAGAGCACCATTAGCACAGACACTGAGACCATTGATTAATAAATGGAATCTCATGAAACCGGGGAGCTTCTGTACAGTAAAAGACAACAAAATTCATACAAAATGACAGTCTATATAATGGGACAAGATTTTTTTTTTTACCAACTACACATCTGATAGAGGGCTATTATCTAACTTATATTAAAAAATTAAAATCAACTGGATGTCAAGAAAACAAATAATCCAATTTAAAAGTGGACTACAAATCTAAACAGAAGCCTCAAAAGAAGAAACTCAAATGGCCAAGAAACACCTAAAGAAATGTTCAACATCTGTAGGCTCAATTTTCTTAACCAATATACTTTATTACAACTTATTAACCAAGCATATGTCACTTATAACCTGACTAACCAAAACAATAGGAAATGAGGATTAAGGAACACAACAACAAAACCGTAAGGATATCAGTTCTGAGGAGCGATTTTCCTGGTGTAATCAGCAGGATTTCTTCTGCTGGAACCTGGAGTAACCAGAACCTGGAACCTCAGCAGGAGCCAGAGCTCCGAAGCCTTCCCTTGAACGGTCCTCTCTAGGAGCGTCTCGAAGTGCAGCGATGAACAGCCAAAACTATCCCAAGTCTCCAAAAGGCCTACCTCCAGTTCTGGGCTCATTTATATATCTCCTCCCAGAGTCTGTTCATGGGATCTTTTCAGCTGGCAACAATCAAGCTCCTGCATGAGGTGGATGGTCTTTGAGTGGATTAACATGACCTGTTCTCTCACAAGACCTCTCCGATCCCACACTTGGGATCCTAAAAAAACAGGGTTATCTTTCCTTTAAACATCCTTAGCCGTCAGGGAAATACAAATCAAAACTACTCTGAGATTTCATCTTACAACAGTCAGAATGGTTAAGATCAATAGCACAAGTGACAGCTCATGCTGGCAAGGATATGGCACAAGGGGGACACTCCTCCATTGCTTGTGGGAATACAAACTTATTCAGCCACTATGGAAATCAGTGTGGAATCAATCGACTTCAAGATGCAGCTTTACTACTCTTGGGCATATACCCAAAGAATGCATCACCCTATCCCAGGGACCCTTGCTCAACCATGTCCACGGCTGCTCTATTCATAGTCATCAGATATTAGAGACAACCTAGAGTGCGACCAACACACTAATGGATGAAGATAATGTGAATGTACACAATGGGTATTATTCAACTGTTTAAAAATAAAACCATTAAATTCACAGGTAAGTGAATTTAAATGATCCTGAGTAAGGTAATCCAGACCCAGAAAGACAAATGTGATATGTATTTGGTCATAATATTGGTATTAGTTTTTAAGTCAATGATAACCATAATCCATAGAGCCACTGTAGTTAGGTATAGAGTAAGGGACTTGGAGGGGGCAGATAGATCTCCATAGGACAGGAAACAGAATAGAGAGAGATAGGTGATGGTGGGACTGGACTCAGTGGATCAAGTGGGGAGTTTTGGGGTAAAATGCGGATAAGAAACGAACATGAGAGAGAGAGAGAGAGAGAGAGAGAGAGAGAGAGAGAGAGAGAGAGAGAGCGCTAAAAGTAAGGACCATTTGAGGGGTAATATGGCAACTTAATACAGTAGGTGCTTTCTAAAATATATACATATATGAGGTGATCTAAATGCAATTGCCAAATAAGGGGGAAGACAGAGCTCCAACTGGACATCCTTGGTCATCAAATGAAGCTTCAGCGATGGGAAGGGGCTGCATCTACTTAAGTTGTTGGCCAAAGGGTCCCATGGGAGCCCCCACACAACACAGGCTGTGACAAGGCCCTGTGCTGAAGACAACACCTACACCACTCAGTGAAGACAGAATTGAGCTGGTCTCTACAATTCTTGACACTAGAATGTAATCTCTGCACATGGCTGAAGAGAAACATAAACACCAACATAGCCACAAGCCATTGGGTCAACACTAATATCCTATTGCAAGATTTGGCTGTGCAATGGAGGAACAAAGCTTGTGGGAGTAACCAATGCGCATCTGGTTTGATTTAAGGCCCACTTCATGAGGTGGAACCCATACTTGGCACTCCTTGAGTGAACCAATAACCTGAAACTAAATTCCTAGGGACATAGGGTAAAACCAAATACTCCTATTGTACCAAAGGAATATAGCTATAAAATGACACCTAATGGCACCTCACTATACTCATAGATAAGTTTTTTGCTCAGTTGCCATTAGAGATGCTTCCTCTGGCAGCAGGGAACAAATAGAGAGACCCACAGTCAGACTATATGCAGGAAGTCAGAGACCTTGGAACACTTAGCCCTAATGGGGATATTGCCATCAAATTTTTCCACAGAGCTCAGGGAAGCCTGTGAAAGGGCCGGCAGAAAGTGTGTAAGAGCCAGAGGGGACAGAAGGCATCACACAAACAAGGCCTTCTAAACACGAGGGGATTGACGCACAGATGAATTCATGGAGACTGAAGCAGCACACACAGGAAGTGGGTCTTGTGTCTGCTTCTTGAGCCCTTCTTGCCCTCGTCTCCTGTTTGCTTTGTCCTATTTCTGTGTGTTTCTTGTTTTATCTTATTTTATTTTATTATTGTCCCTTAGAAGCCTGGTTGTTTTCTTGTGAGAGGCAGAAATGGGGTGGTCCTGATGGGAGGGGAAGTGTGGAGGGGTAGAGGGAGAAGAAACTGTAATCAGGATAATATATGGAAAAAAATCTATTTCCAATAAGAGAAAAAAAGCCTCTCATTGGTGGAAGCACTTTGTTTAGCATTTTATATTAATTCCACTGGATGAGACAGGAATCCTGGCCCTTCTGCTTTGGGAGGGCAGGTGTTATGGTCTGGACCCAGGGTCTGGTACACACATTGGGCAGTGTGCTCTCCTATGAGTGACACACTTAACACTCCTGTGATTATTATTATTTTTTGGATGCCCTTTAACAGTTTGCTGATGCCAACTGAAAAGTGTAGCTGTGAAAAGCAGATGGAAATGAATGCAAAAAAAAAAAAAACAAAAAAAACAAAAAAACAAAAAAAACCACAGCAACGCCACTTGCTTTATAAATAAGTTACAACCGTGTAGATATTTCAGCTGCATGCTTTTGAGCTTGATAGCCATGTCACCAAGTACACATTGATTGTTTACTTGGTGTTCAATTTTAAGCAAAAGAGCCTCTTCTCAAGGTACGGTATAATCCAACTATCTTATAGAGTGTGACTGGCAATCCCCACGGAGTCCTGCTATTCCCTGAGATAAAGTTCAATAATAATGAAAAATGTCCCCCCAAAGGAGCTAAGAAGTGACTGCTTGCTTTCCAGAACACGAAGCCGTCCCTTCCCTTCCCTTCCCTTCGCCGTTGACATTCCCTTGAGCTATTTTGCTTAGACTCTTTTGTCAGGTTTTTGCAGCACGTTCAATCTACTCAGCTGAAGTCCATGATCACACAGCTCCCAAATGGCTTAAGGAATTTTTAGCCTGAAAACAAATGTCAGTGTCAGGATTGCAAGGTACTAGAAGAACCTCCCTGGGGAAGAGCTGGGGGATGCACGCAGGAAGAAATGAGCGACGGTGGCTTCCTCCCTCTCTGCTTTGAAATGTGAGGCTAAGAGGGAATAGAACACTAAAGAAACACTGTCATCGGAGCAGCCAGCAATTGTTCGCTTATGATGAGTCCTAAAACACAATTCTCCGAGTTTCTTCAAACCTCCATTTCCTTCAGGTGTAAGAGAAGAAAATATTGTTTAGATGTTGTCCACAAGAGCTACGGCAGTGCGCAAGAATAAAGGATAATACAGAATGAGCTCAAATGTCCTCGTATGTATGACATGTGGTAGGTATGTACCCATATTCATGTGTGTGCAGGAGGTACAGTTGTGTGTACATGTGCATGTGGAGGCCAGATATTGCTTTTCAGGTGCTATCTCTCTAGGGTCTCTCACTGGCTTGAAACTTACCAATAGGCTAAGCTGGCTGGCCTGACAATCCCAGGAGTCCACTTGTTCCCTGCCCATTCAGGGACAAGGCTGCAAGCACACACCTCCACAGTTGGCCCTGTTTTAAACGACGGGCTCTGGTGGTCTAACTCAGGCCTTCTTACTTTTGTGGCAAGAGCTTTGCTGCCTGAGCTATCTCCCAGTGCTCACCATCGCTCTCGTACGTCTCTATTATACAACAAAATCCCAAGAGCTTGCCTTGAGCTATGGCCAAGGGACATATCCACTCAGAGAAAGGGGAGGGGCAGCTTCTTTACCCTTGACAAATGAAGGGACAACAAGTTAAACTAGATGTTAAGCCAATAAGTGTAAACTACAAGTGAGTTTTTAATAAAAGCTAGAGTATTATCAAATATTAAGATAATTTCCTAAAGAGGGTCACTGGTCTTTAAATAGTTAAGCACTTCTGCTCTCTTCTCACATCCCCATGACTGTCATTCTTTCTTTTGCTTCTTGTGAGTAAGGAAACAGAATGGAATAGCTCTTCAAGAACCCAAGTCCTGGGATAACTTGTTAGTGAGATTGGATCCAAGCGCAAACATTCACTTTGCTGTGGTGCTGTCTTCATGGTATATATATATATATACATATACACACACACACACTAGTGCCCGTTCCCCTTGACTTGCTGGAAGCCCCGCTGAGCTAAGTAACGGATTGTACAGATCCAATTAATATTAATATTAACCACATTCCCTTTTTGCTTGTGTGTGTTTGTTTGCAGGTACACTTGTGGGGCTGTGCATGCAGGTGTGCTGGTCAGGGAGAGGAGCATACACGTGTGTGCTGGTGGGCGGCAGGAATATACACGTGTGTGCTCATGCGTATGGAAGCCAGAGAAGACCCTTGGGTATTCCTCAAGTACCACCACACACCCCATTTTTTAATTTGAGACAGGCCCTTTCTTTGACCTGAAACTCACCAAGTAGGCAAGGTTGGCTGACCACTGAGATGAGGGATCCATCTGTGTCTGCCTCGCCAGGCCTGGGATTCCAATTGTATCGCCATCCCTGGCTCAGTTCAATATGAGTTCCGACAGGGATCAAATCCAGGTCCAAGGCAAGCCCTTCCCCCACGGAGCTATCTCCCAGCTCTTTCAGATTGCCTTTGAAGTGGGTAATCACGTTTTCTTAAACGGTGCACAGCACGAGTGGCAGAGAAGAACAGCACACAGTGGTTCCTTATCAGGAGTCAATGGATGCCTTAACCCCGCGGTTTCCCAAGGGCAGAGGCCCAGCAGCAGCTGAAGGGTGTCTGTGTGAGCAACAGATTCAAGTTTTTGCTTTTAAGTTTTAAAACTCCAAAAGAACTGCTTCTAAGTGAGCACCACAAAGGCCCTTGCCTTCGGGGAGTTTTGAGAAGATGGAGTTTAGGACTTTGGAGCTTAGCAGAACCTTAAAAGGCTATCTATCTCTTTCCTGCCACAGTGCCCAAGCTGAAAGATTGTCTCTCGTTGTAAAACACTTTCATGTCTCAGGGGCCCTTGACTTCACAGCTTCATTTTATCTGAGTTGTGTGCTGTTCTTTATTTTGGGGGGTCAGATTACATTTATCTTTTTAATGTTTCTCTTTGACCTCTTTTTTTCTTCTTCTTCTTCTTCTTCTTCTTCAGGTATTGCTCTTTTGAGAAAATACACTTTGGGTTCGGATCTCAGTTAACATGCACTAAGGACAAAAATATCTCCAGCGAGTTTTAAAAATGGATAGATAATAGATCAAACTAAAAGTGTTTTTTAAAAGACTTCAAACTATTTTTAAAAATTAAGTACACAGTGGCACAACATGGACATCAGTCAGTTTTGTTTCACTTTGTCACCTTGACTGGCCTGGAGCTCACTGGTAATCTAAACTGGCCTTGAACTCAGAGATCCTCCTGCCTCTGCCTTCCAAAGACTTGAATTAAAAGCACATGTCACACACCTGGCAGTCACTCCTTTTAGTGCAATCAACTTAAGAAGTGGCAACACGTGGGATGTTTTAAAGCTATTTATCTGAAGTTCCCTCAATCACCATTCACTGTGGAAAGCCCATGGACTCAACTAATGATGTGGGAAACTGAGGTTTCAAGAAGCATCTCGGGTGTTGACTGGTTTGTAGCGAGTCTGCACATAGATTTCAGGCCCCTGGACGAGCGTAAGATCCTGCGTGTCCTGCTCATTACTAGCAGATGCTTTTCTACACCCCGCCCCATGTTTCCCTAGTCCATAACGGAATGTGGGGAGGACCCAGGAATAGTTATTTTCTCTGTATTTGCAAAACAATCTTCCTCTGCCTTTAGTTGTATGTTCTGAGACCCTCAGGTTGTTAGAAACCACCAATAGGACCAAAACTGAAATTCCTGTACCAACACAACAGTGGATCTCGTAGCAGCCTGGCCCAATATACTTACCAGGCAAACAAACAACAAACACTGGAAAGGAAAAGACCTCAGGTCAGATGGCATGGGATTTTATGTTGCTGCTCAGAATGGTGTTCGATTTGGAACAGAAATCGCTTATTTCTGGAACATTCCATGGGATGTTTTGGGGACATGTGTGATCCTGGGGAACCAACACCACAAGTAAGTAGTGATGACCACGACTGCTGTTTCCAATAATCCCAACACAAGCAGCTTTGAAACTCATATCATAAAATCTTCTAAAGCTCCAAGGCCAGGAGGGAGTCACTGTTAGAAACCAGATAAACTCTACGATAATTTTTTAAGGCCAATATACTAATGTGTATTCCACACATACATGTATTTAACTAAAAGTGTTTAAAAATATTTTCCAAGGACAATATGTGCAGTAAACATTGAACCTCTACCCAGATCTAGCCAATGGACAGGACATTCTTCACAGTTGAGTGGAGAATGGGGTATGACTTTCACCTGAACTCTGGTGCCCCATATTTGACCATGTCCTCTGGATGGGGAGGCCGGTGGCACTCAGAGGACAGATAGCAGGCTATCAAGAAGAGACTTGATACCCTATGAGCATATACAGGGGGAAGAGGTCCCCCTCAGTCACAGTCATAGGGGAGGGGAGTAAGGGGAAAATGGGAGGGAGGGAGGAATGGGAGGATATAAGGGATGGGATAACCATTGAGATGTAATATGAATAAATTAATAAAATATATTAAAAAGATTTTCCTATGATATCATTCAAAAATAATAAATCTTTGGCTGGGAAGATGGCTCAGTAGCTTAGGGCATTGGTTGTTCTTGCAGAGGACACAAGTTCAAGTCCTAGTACCCACATGTACAACATTCCTTAACTCCAGGTCCAGGCCATCTGATGCCTCTTCTGGCTTCCGGGGCATTAGGCACATAAGTGGTACACAGACACAAATGCAAAACCAAACACCTATAAATATAAAGTAAAAATAAATAAATCTTTAGAAAAGAAAAATGAGTCTATTATATATTAAATAAGACATCGCTGGAGAAAATAACTATTTTATTTGGAAATGGAGAACTGTTTTCATCTATCTTATATAATTGTGGCATTACTTTTGGCACTAAAGAAAACTTCAAAGAATGCAAGTTGCTTGAAGGTCAGTTTACAACATAGAACTTGAAACCACATTTATGAATTCTTCGTATTTCATTGTGCTGAAATCCACTGGTCTTGTTTCTATTTTAAATGAGACCTGATAGTCAAATCATATGATGGGGGAAGAGGTCCCCTTCTGTCACAGGCCTAGGGGAGAGGAATATGGTGAAAGACGGAGGGAGGGGAGTGGGAAGATACAAGGGAGGGGATAACAATTGGGATGTAATCTGAATAAATTATTTAAATAAAAATAAACAAAAAAGATCTTCTATAAATCTACCCTATAACAACAGTCATCTGAAAAAATAAAGTTTTGCTGAATTGCACAGATCTCTGAACTTTTTGTTTACTTCACTGTACAGTTTTGCTGCTAAGTATTGATAATATGCTGAGTTCATGGTGGCAAACATGAACTTTCCAAAATTCTAATTTTCACTTGAAAGCTCAAACTTTATTATTGGCAACAAATATCTCTAGTTGTCCTTTGTGTCAGGCTTGCACAGCTCGTTTTTGGTGGGCCTCAAAGGGCGTCCTTTATATACTACTTGTTCTGACAGATTAAAATAATAACCCTGCAAAACAGCCTCGCTCGGATGGAGCAACGTGCCTTTTCTCTGGTTGGGGCAGTCAGCACCTTGCGAGCACATTCTGTTTCTCACAGACTGAAACTTCATACTCCCCATAAAGCTAATCATTTTTACTGCTTCACCAGGGCATTCTGAAGTAAACCTAGGCTTTGGATAACCCCACGTGCATGATGGTGAACACTGTGGTGACTAGTATAACTTGGCTTGTACTAAGGTGTGAGCTGCTGCACTAACAAGGCAAGTGTGAGCATTGCAAAAGAGACAGACACTGCACCATGGTTTTTGAGATGAGTTTTGGTCTTGCAGACTTTATGAAAAGGTCTTCAGACTCCTGGAGACTGTGCCTCACACTTTGAAAAGCATTGCTCTGAAAAGCCATGTTACTATTTCATATAGTTACCAAAAGAAAATGGTGACTCTATTGGCTTGTCTTTGCTCTATTGGTCCATACTCCCCAAATCATCTTTTAAATGTTGCTTTGCTTTGTACAGTTTATAAGCTAGTAACATGTAACATAAGATAAACCCAACGCTGTTTACATGATGAATGAAAAGGCGCATGTGGGAACATTGCTACAGTATCTGGGAGGTCTCCATACCTACTTATTTTGTTCTTGGCTGGATATACGATCAGAACGTTAAAGGGGTTGGGTGTACAGACAGAGCTCAGCAGTAAGGTGTTTGCTGAGCACTCAAGAGGGATTGGATCCCTAACACTACCAAGGAGAGAAGAGATGGAGGGAAATACTAAAAGGGATGAGGAACACACACACACACACACACACACACACACACACACACAGAGAGACAGACAGACAGACAGACAGAAACAGACAGACAGAAACAGACAGAGAGTCAGAGAGGGAGAAGTTAGAGTTAAAATGTATTGCCTACTTAAATAAAACTGTTAAACACACAATTCAATTTTAAGCAGTCTTTAATATTATTAATTAAAAGTCAATGAAAATAATGTTTTTGCATATTAGAATAATTAATTCCATCATTCAGAATGCATTAACTAGTTTCCTATAATGAAATTATATATATACATAATTTAATTCTACTTACAAAGACCTCAATTTATATATACTACAACACCTAAATAGTCTTATTAAAGGAATTTGAAATTATGTATACATGCATATATGCTGATCCGCATAAAATTGTATCAGTCTTCCACATTAACTTTTCTACTATGAGCAATGGAGGAAGGACAATGAGAAACGCTGCAGACAACTCTGTGGGAAACATATGGGTCTGCTCGAGAGGCTGCTCCATGGTTCCTGTGCCCAATGTGTTTTTCAGGACATCCTTAACCTCTGACTGTGTTGCACTCCTTAACATTTAAGACATAAGAATTTTCCTTAATTGATATTTTCTAAGCTGGCTGGGGTGGGGGCTGACTTGGACGCCCTGGGGCAACCTTGTGCTAGGCAGCAGCTCTCTAGAGGCTGCTGAAGGTGAAGCCCCTATTTGTGACCTTTGCCAATTTTGTGGTAACAGATATTTCCACCCTGGGCTTATTTCAGGCAAACAAGTTTTACAGCCAGTTTGTAAAAGTCCTGGACAATGGACCTTTAGCTCTTCCAAGCCCTTGCAGCTGGGCAGAGATAGCAAAAGCACAGGCCCAGGAGCTCCCTCACGTCAAGCATTAGTGGAAGCTTGGAGCAGTCTGACTGGTCAGCCATCAGGCAACAGCGTCAGCGACAGGTCAGTCATTGGCAAGGGTGACTCCCAGCTCCCATCTAGGTAAGTACCTGGAGGCCCAGAGAAGGGACCTGATTTCCCAGGAGCCCCCAGTGTCAGAGGATCACACATGTTTGTACTCTTTCATGATCTCAAATGCTGTCCTGTGTTTGAATCACCTGGAGAATGTCAAGAAGGCCCAGTTCAGTGACCCCCTCCCCAAGCTTCTGTCCTGGAAAATCTGAGCAAAGCCCTAGACTGTGCGTTTCTAACAAGGTGTGGTAGGTCATTTTGAGAAGGCCCTGAAACACATCACTTTGGGTGTGTTCAGATGAAAAGTACATCATTAAAACAGAAGGGAAACTTTTGAGAAGATGAATAAAAAAAAACAACGATATTTTATGACCCTTGACATTTGCATTTATGCTTCTTAAAACTATTAGGCTTTATATTAAAGATAGAAACCCCATTTCTTCTTCCCTATGTCACCTGGTCACCACACTGCTGTGGACTGACTCTCTCTCTACAGTGCATGTGCCAAAAGCCTTACCTGAAATGAGACAGTGTCACTGGAGTTGGTAATCTTATGAAAGATACCTGGGAGCCTCCTGGTTCTTTCCAGCATCTGAGGATATAGTGGACTTCCATGCTCTAGAACTGAAAACAGTGAACTTGTGTTGTTGAAAGTCACCCAGTAAAGCAGATCTGGTGTTTGCAGACTCCATTTATGAAAGCATTGGTTTCCAGTGCCTAAAAGCTACATACTGAGTTCTGGAAGCATCTCTCAAGTACTATTTGCAAACTGGGATTAATTTGTATCAATCTCATTTCTTGCATAGTTAGGTGATTTTTTTTCTTAATCACAAATTAGCAACAAGACATGAACAAGTCCTGTAGAATGCCAGACAAAGAAAGGACAGCACAGTGCCATTGTCAAACCTCGTAATGTTTGTGGAAGGCTTGGCCCTGCTGTGCCTTGGCCTCTCATCTCGACCTTACATTACGCCTTTACAGTCTGGCATTTGAGATCACCACACTGTAAAGAAGATGTCTAACTTAAGATTTTCTCAAACATGCATTAAGTTCATGTTATATGACATTAGCAGAGAGGCCAATGAAACAGCCCATAGCTTCTAAAGGCCACAGCTCCTTTTTACAACTGGGAATAAGAAAGTCTTTCCCACAGCTTTCCAGCCAACTTTCCCCTCAGTCCCGCAAAACTTAGGGGAGGCTGCTAATTGCTAATTCTAAACAAGTCACCATCAGGGGAAGTGTGGAGTCATGAAATTTGTTCAGACTAATTTCAAGGGGTGGGGCAGCTGTTAGGAAGGCAAATACGGTTACTACTGAGAACGGCGATCTCCGTTAGCATTTTCTCTGCATACCTTCTGCGGTGTTGGGAACTGGGCTAAACCTTGTCCATGCATGCATTGTATCATTTAAAAATAAACGCAGTGCATTTTGTCCACTGAGCAGAATTGTGCAGTGGGTGGTGGCTAATGCAGAAAAACACAGCTGGTCTGAGGGCTGAGAGTGAGCACCACTGGAGTGCCCAGCACAGACAGAGCCAGTCAGCACTCTGGTGTGGAGAAGGGAACAGCTCCTGATTCCTCACCACAAACTGAGGAGCCTTAAACACTCCATAGCTTTGGGGAAACTGGGGGAACAAACAGAGAGTCAGTTTTCTTTAAAGGTACAGCTCCTGGTAGGTCAGCCACATTTCACTGGATGGTCCCACACCAAGGAGTAGATGGACAGCACAAATTGCTGTTGATGAGTTGATGGGTTATTTAAAAAAAAAAAAAAAAAGAGGATACGAAGTTGGGGCAGAAGGGAGGTGAGGGTGGATGGCTCAGAGACCTAGGGTAGAAATAAACAAGACTGATTTTTTTTAAGTCAATTGAAATGGTTCCTAATGATATTCTGCTGTACTCACAGGATGGGTACGCAGCCCAATCGCCACCCTTGGACAGCTAATGGGAATAGATACAGACACCCACAGCAAAACATTAGGTGGAGCCCAGGGAAGCCAGCAGAAGAGGAGGAGGAAGAACGTAGGAGTCCGAGGATCAAGGGCACCATGAGAACACCACCCACAGAACCAAGTAAGCAAGGCTCATGGGGCTCACAGAGACTGGGATAACAAGCCGTGAGCCTTCATGGGTCTGCATGATCCTCTGCATACGTGCTGTCACTCTTTAGCTTGGGGTTCTGGTTGGACTCCTAACAATGGGAGTGGGGTGTCTGACTCTTTTGACTGCTCTTGAGACCCTTTTCCTGCTACTGGGTTGCCTCATCCAGCCTTGAAATGAGGGTTTATATATACAGTCTTATGGCATCTCGTTATGCCTATTTTGGTTGATATCACTGGAAGGGCTACTCTTTTCTGAAGGGAAATAGAGGGTCTTGGGGAAAAGGGAGGTGGGGCGGCTGGGAGGAGGGGAGTGAGAGGAGGCTGTGGTTGGGATGTATTGTTTGAGAGAAGAAGGAAATAAATAATATAGATAGATAGATAGATAGATAGATAGATAGATAGATATTTCAAACATATATGTATATCAGATAAATACCAAAAATCACTAAAATAAAAAAGAAGTTGGGGGAGCAGTTGGGGTGATATGATCAAAATATTTTGTATGAAGTTCTCAAAGAATTAATTAAAATATTATTAGAAAGAAAAATGTAACAACGATAAAGTGAGATAAATCCAAAAGACATACACTTTCATTAGTTCCATATCGCAAATGGAGAAACTGAGGCTATAGCTGGTGAGTGACTGCTGAGCTAGGACTCAAATCTGAATGCTATTCCAAAGCTTACACCACGATCACACTCACTGCTCTGGGAAGAGCACCCTGCTTGCCACACAGGGTTTGAGATAAGCAGCTTATGGCTCTAAGTGTATAATTCAGATATCAAGAATGCTGTCATGACAAGCTGGCACAAACATCATCAGGAAGGGTGGGCAGATAGGCGAGAAGTGTCCAGATAAGGCTACAGGAAGCATAGACTTTGCTGGCTTGAATGGATCCAAATACTCATATCCTAAGGGGGGGAGGGTACACTGATACATGGCATGTAAATTTTGTGATGCCATGAAAAAAGGTGACAGAACCAGAAAAGGAATTAAAAACGAGTTCACAGGTCGCTAAAGTCTGGGGGTAATGGGATCATTTACTGGATAATAAAGCTCCTATTTATTGAGTGTGTCCCTATGCCAGGACTTGTCCCAACAATTCTGTGATATAAAATTATTGTTCCCTGAATCTCAGAGATGCAATATGGAACTCCAGGGGTTTACAAAGGATTAAAGGAATAATTAAGTAAGTGGAGTATATAAGATGATTCTTGGCACAGAGTAGAGCCCTCCACGGATGTCGGCTGCTATTGTAAAGAAAGTCCTTCTATACTTCAGTGTGCCACCTTTACGATAGATGGGCAATTCATAACTATTGCTTGCTTTTCTAATTATTTTCCTTAGCAATATTTGATAGCAATATCACATATGAAAGAAGGGTACGATGCAGAAAGTTGGTTCTGCAGGTGAAGACACAGTCAGAGATGAAGTGCTGGCCGTGAGACTGGTTCACGTGCTGACGGCCGATGCAGACTCAGCACCAGGAAGGACAGGAACCAAGGATCTTGAGGTTCATATTTATGACTCACCTGTTTCAATGACACCCGAATCCCACTCTTCAGCAACCTCGGGCCGAGAGCTGAATTTCTCACCTGACTTTAAACCGCTGATCTGCTCTTTACTGGACTTTTCTTTGTTCCTCTCTATGCTGTCGGCCTTTGTCTGCAGATGGTCATAAAAGTTTCATATAATGACAGGTAAGGGACCAGGAAAAGATGCAGGCACATGATATTTGACACTCAAAAGATGTATGTGTCCTTCAGTATGCTCTGAGCAAAGCACTTCTCAGGGCATTAAGCAATAACAAAGAACCCTGATCCTTTCAAACACTAAATTATACTGGCAGTGTTATTTTGCTCCATAAATACTAATTTTACACACACACACACACACACACACACACACACACATACACACACACACACACACACAGAGGCATGAAGGCACACTTACTAAGCATGTTTTGCTTATTTGAATCTTTGTAATGTCTGAGTAGTTTGACAATGAAAACATTTGCAAATTCTAAAGTGTGAGGAGCTCAGTGACATGAGCTAGGTGTGGTGGCACAGTTCATTAATCTCAGCACACAGGAGGTAGAAGCAAACAGGTCTCTGCGTTCAAGGCTAGCCTGGTTTATCAAATAAATCCCAAGCTGGCTAGGGTTACATAATGAGATCCTGAAAACAAATAGACACACAAAAACTGAAAGTGAGGCACGACTCACTACCTGTGCCTATAACCGCAGTATTGTTAGGGCAGAGGCAGACAGCTTCCAGAACCTTAATGATGATCTGGTCTAAGCTGTGAGTTTCTTGTTCAACAAGAGGCCCTGTTTCAGGTGGAGAGTGATAAGAGACTGTCTAACCTCGCAAGTGCACACATGGGCATGCACACCCACACGCCCACACGCATGTATAACACCCACACACCACACATAGTACACTCTAGCTAATTAGTTATTTAAAATAAAATGCAAGAACAGAGGATTCTTTCTTCCCTTTCTTCCCTCCACCAATTCCCTTCTTTCCATCTTTCATGACCTTATTTGAAGAGAAACTGAGATCTTTATAATGTGTCTTTCAGTGCTGCACACTTAATTCCCACTAGTTGGTTACGTCAAAGCTCTGGAAATGGACTTGATGTGGAAGACTGAGCCATGCAAGACTCAGGGCTCAGTCCTTGGCTTTGGATATTTCTATGGGATATTTGTCGGGTAGACATGGTACATAGCTATTATTATAGAATATGATATTCTATAACTAAATTGTTTTTCTTTCTTCTAAGGGGCACTGTGCCCATCTTCACCCCAATTGTATCTGCTTACTAATGCAAGCAAAGATCACCCCCACAAAGCAGTCTGTGCAGCTGACCCCCAACGTGTGGAAGAACTATGTTTGTCACCAAAGTGTTTGGAGCTTATCATATGCTGGGCCTGCATGTGTTGCATGATGCAATCTGATCTTGTGGGGTCTTTTTAGGCTGTAATTCGGTGTACAGTATCGTATCAGTCAGGGTTCCCCAGAGGAACAGGACTGGTGAAATGAAGCTATACATTAAAGAATTGAGTTTTCCATATGAAGTTGAGGATTGCTTGTTCAAGGTCTATAAATAATTGTGTTTGTATTTTGATGGGAATTGCATTGAATCTGTAGGTTGCTTTTGGTAAAATGGCCATTTTTACTATGTTAATCCTATTGATTCATGAGCAGGGGAGATCTTGCCATCTTCTGATGTCTTCTTCAATTTCTTTCTTCAGAAACTTGAAGTTCTTGTCATACAAGTCTTTCACTTGTTTGATTAGAGTTACACGAAGATCCTTTATATTATCTGTGGCTAAAGTGAAGGGTGTTGTTTCCTTAATTTTTTTCTCATCCCATCTGTCTTTGATATACAGTAAGGACACTGATTTTTTTTAAGTTAATTTTGTATCCAGCCACTTTGCTGAAGATGTTTATCAGCTGCAGGAGTTCTCTGGTGGAATTTTTTGGGTCACTTATGTATATTATCACATCATCTGAAAATAGCAATAAGCACCAACCAAGAACCACACGTGGACCAGATCCAGGGCCCCAACACATATGTAACTGATGGGCAGCTTGGTCTTCATGTGGGCCCCCTAGGAAGTGGAGCAGGGGCTGTCTCTGACATGGATTCTGTTGTCTGTTTTGGGTCACTTTCCCCTAACTGGGCTGCCTTGTCTGGCCTCAGTGGAAGACGATGTGATTTGATGTGCCAGGGTGGGTTGGTGGAGCGAAGCTCCTCTTTCTGAGGAGAAGGGGTGGGGGAAAGGGTAAAGAGGGTGGGAGGGTAGGACCGGAAGGAGACAGTGAAGGGGGCTGCATTTGGGATGTAAAGTGAATGAATAAATAAATCAGGAGTAGTTTTAAAACTGCCAATGTCTGATTTCTTCCTAGGATTTTAATGTGAGTGGGCCTATGGTAAATCCAGGAAAAGACCTGGAGGCTCCACTTGTGATTTGAACATGAAGCCACTGTTACACATTGTCTCAGGGTTTTATCGCTGTGAAGAGACACCATGACAACTCTTACAAAGGAAACCATTTAGCTGGGGCTGGCTTACGGTTCAGAGGTTTAGTCCATTATCGTCATGGTAAGAAGCATGGCAGCACATATGCCGATATGATGCTGGAAAGTACCTGAGAGTTCTACATCCAGATCAGCAGGCAGCAGGAAGAGAGAGTGACACTGGGCCTGGCTCAAGCACCTGAAACCTCAAAGCCTTCCTGCAGTGACAAACTCCTCCCAGCAAGGCTACAGGTCCTAACGGTGCCACTCCGCAATGCATGGTGCTTTATACGCTATACAACCTCACTCTTCTTGTGTTACTTTGAGGTTACTCTGCTATGCTCACAGGCAGAGGAAAAAACTGTGATTGAGAGAGAAAGCAAGCTATTAATCTTTACCGCTTAAGTGATTAAAGCAGCAGCATTTCTATGCTTACCTTGTGCTTAATCAAAGGGAGCTTAAAGAAACAGAAGCCAGCCTCCATCTCCCATGATTTCCAGTCCGCCCTTCCTTTGCCACTCACTGGTCTTTATGATTTCCATTATCATTCTTCTCCCTGTGTCTTTATCAAGATAACATTGTCTGGGGTCTTTATTTTGTGGGGCTTGGGAGTCAAACAAGAGCCCTGTGTATGCTGAGCACATGCTGTACCACTGAACTACATTCCCAGCCATCGATGGGAACTCCATCCCAAATGATGATCCTTAAACTCATCATTTTGGCTTGATGTTCCATAGCCATTACTTATCTCGGTCATTGTTTTCAGTTGAATGACTTCTTCATGATGTGCTCAACTCTTGGCCCTTTCTCCCCCCTTGCCATTAATGCAGCAGATAAAGGCCTGGGTGTAACATGCTGGCATGAAAAATTGTATAACCTATAGCTACATTTTATATTATTGTCATGATTCCCACACCAGCCAAATGGAATCACACCTGTTCCGTGATATAATTTAGAAGTGCTCCAAATAAAAAGTGCTAATTGTGTCTTCTGCTTGCTTGTTTTTATCTTTCTAACAGCCAGCCTGGCAGACATACTGGTGGTGATGAGGAATAAAGATGCTTTAGCTTTTTATAAAACTACAATTAAAAATTAATAAAGAAAAGTTCATGATGTTTTTTAAAGGTTAAGGAGTATACAGGAAAAGATTATTTGGTCAGTTACAACAACTTGTGAGGGGTGGAGTGGGGAAAAGTCAAAGACTTAAATGATTGTGGTGGTTTGAATGAGGCTGGTCATTTTAGGGTCCTATATTTGAGTGCCCCATCCCTAGTCAGTGGACTATTTAGAAAGGATTAGGAGCTGTGGCCTTGTTGGAGGAGGTGTGTCACTAGGGGTGGGACTTTGACTCTCTCTCTCTGTCTCAATCTTGCAGAGAAGATGTAATCTCTAAGGTCCTGGTCAGGGACCATGCCTGCATGCCTGCTGTCATGCTTCCTGCCATGATCAGCACAGCCTAAGCCTGAAACTGTAAGCAATTCCCCAATTAAATACTTTCTATTGTAAGGTGCTTTGGTTATAGTAAATACTCCCATGGTAACCCTAATGTGAGGCAAATTGTAAGTGGTAACACTTCAGTCTAGTCCCAGTGAGAGCCCTCTTGCATAGATCTTGACTTAGCAGAAGACCATCTCCTTGATCCTGACTTAGCAGAAGACCATCTCCTTGACCCAAGCCAACCACTTTTTATTGTTTGCACTATGTCATGTCACAAGTCTCAGAACCATGGACAGCGCCTGGGCCAACATTCCCATTTTAGTGCAAAGTAAATATTAATTTAATTGCAAAATGACAATCTAATTATTCAACACAGTGGCGTATATGAGGCACATAGTCTTGTTTTCTTCTCCTTCATAGTTGAAGAGATAAAAGCACAGAGACAGAGCATCACATGCAGGTAAGAGGTTGAAGGGAGTTTTGAACACAGCATCAGTTCCTCAAAATGCAGATGAGCTACAGGAACTTAATGGAAGTCTAAACAGAGTACAAAGTCATTGGCTTTTCTGTATTACATTTAATTTTAAAACTGAGCTTGGGGATATTGTTCAGCAGATATGCACTTACTATGCCAGGAAGCATGAGGAACTGACTCAGACGCCAGCACCCACATAAGTGCCTGGCAGGTGCGGTGATCCACACCCTGAATGCTTAGGAGATGGAGACAAACGATGTCCCTCAAGAGGGCTTCCTGGACTAGCTGAATTGACAAGGCCCAGTTTTACTAGGAGACCCTGCCTCAGTAAACAAAGTGAAGAGCAATTGAGACACCTGAGAACTACCTTTGATTTCCATACACACACACACACACACACACACACACACACACACTGCACACCATAGCACACACACACACACCACATAGCACACATGCACACACACACCATACTCATACCCACACCACAAACACATCACACATACAAACACACATACTCACGCACACCACATGCACACACACACACACACACACACACACACACACACACACCACACAGGCACACATACACATGCAAACACCACATGTGCACACTCATGCACACATATATAGACCCACAAAATCATGCACGCACTCATTCCACCATACACGGACACACACACTCACACACTCCACACATAATACACACACACCACATGCAGACACACATACACAGGCATATACACAGGCACACACACACACACACACACACACACACACACACACACAACCTTAAGCACAAAACTCAAGTACTAGCAGACTTCTCAGCACTCCTGTTCTTAGAACCCTACTTCTATCTGTAAGTGCCAGGAAGAATATACACTGAGATTCCATTGCCTTGCAACACATGGCACCCACAGTGCAGTGACCTGCTTCTCTGGCCGCATCGTGGCACATCTGATGGGCCTGGGAAGGTTTTTCCAGGTGCCATCAGTCAATGTGTGGGGACTTACGATTCACGGAGAAGATCAAGAGACTGGTGTGTGCTGATTATGTTACTGCTGAGCGGCACCATCTGTCTCAGCTTGGAAATCTTCAAAGATTTCTTAAACAATGGTGTAGGATGACCTTTTAAGAGGGCTTATCAATGGTTTCCCAAGGCCTACTGGAGTCCTCGGTGGAGTCTCTGAAATTAAACAACTTATTGCAGGGTTAGTGAAGGGGACAACAGGGTGCTCCAGAATCCCTGAACACTAGTTTAGGACATCGATACCTGCGTGGCTCACGGTTACTAAGAGTTTAAAGTGTGGAATCTGAATGCTGTAGGACTGCCTCACTAAGATAAAGTGCTATTCATTCATCTGGAGTATGCCTAGGAAGCATCCTTAGCTACAGTAGCAGCAACATACAAAATACTCACGTGCTTTCTGTGCCTTTACCAATATAATGAAGGTAGGGCTTGTTCGGGTACACCTCTTCTTCCTCTAAAATGAGCTTGTATTTTCATTGCCCACTTCTCACTTGCCCTCTGGGTTAGGTCAGGGCCAGATTACTAAATTCGCCAGTGCTGTCTGCCTCTCTTCCAGGTTTAGGCAGGTTGGAGCTGGTATGTCCTTTCCATCACTCTGCCTCCCAGCAGAGGCAACCTTGGAAAGTGTCTGTTCCAGATGCCGCAGCAGATAGAGTTCTGCCTGGCCAATGCTGGGCTCTGGCGAGAATGAGAAGCAAACTTGTATTGTGTTAAACCCCAGAGATTTAGGGGCTGTCTATCGCAATTAATTACTCTGCACAATGCAAACCAAAATTATCAGATGGGGTTGGGATTTCTCACCACTAAAGACAAATCTCATTTTCACTACTAAATCGGGCATGCCAGGAAAGTTTTTTGTCTTGTTAAGAGGTAGGGGCGGGTGCGGGCTGGTATTCACTCAATAGCATTGCTTTCAGTAATGATGCCCGATCACAAGGCTCTTGGGTGCTTTGTGTGAAGATGAGTCTACACTCGATTAGGTTGGCTGATTTGCAAACTAAACATTTATGCCACTATCTTAGTCTTATTAGCATTGTCTTATTCTTATATTTATCTTCTTCTTATCCCATTAGCACTATCTTAGTCTTATATCTTGGCTGGAAGAACAGTATCTAATTCTACTCTATACGTATCTTTACCTCTTACCCTCTCTTGAAAGCCCCCAGACTGTGGCAAAGCCGCCTCTCCCGTCAGAGCTTCAATGTCAAAAGCAGTAACACTTTGATGAACAGCAAGGAAACATATATATATATATATATATATATATATATATATATATATATAGAGAGAGAGAGAGAGAGAGAGAGAGAGAGAGAGAGAGGAGAGAGAGAGAGAGAGAGAGAGAGAGAGAGAGAGAGAGAGAGAGAGAGAGGAGAGAGAGGAGAGAGAGAGGAGAGAGAGAGGAGAGAGAGAGAGAGAGAGAGAGGAGAGAGAGAGAGAGAGAGAGAGAGAGAGAGAGAGAGAATCTTAGATGACCTCGTCATGGACTACTTCTGCACAAATAAAGACAATTATGATGTGACTAGGCACCCCATGCTTCTAAGACCACATCCAGAGTTGACTCACCACTATTTGGTACATGGCTGACATTCTTTGATCCATATTAACCTTATGGATTCAAATTCAGGGTGCGTTGAATGACCAGAAGAGAAGAACAGAGGGACCTCAGCTTTTAACAAGCTTCTGTCACGAGCTCTCTGCTCACGGAGAAACTTATTGTTATTACAGGAGGCATCTGTCACATTGTCTTAGCCACGACAGGCGAAACATAATGAAGCAATCCTTTGCAAAAAGTCCCTAGCCAGGAGCTGCATTTGGCGACCGGAATTGATTGCACCATTGTCAAGGCTGTGAAGGCCTGTGGTTTAGATAAGATTACTGCCTGTAACTCACAAAAGAGACACAAAGAAGTCTTAGCCAAGAATATGTGTCAACTTCTTAGACTGACTCTAGAGAGAGTAAGTTCCATTTTAAAGGATGTTTCCGGTGGTTTTTTTTTTTTTTTTAATTGTTATTAGCTGATTTTTTTTCCCACAGTGGTGGACTCACTGCTGCATTAGGACGCATAAAAAATAAAACAATAGGAGTGGACCAGCAATTCCACTGGCTTTAGGAGTCCACAAAGTAGTATTTCCATCACACGTCTCAGTCCTCGCAGAAGGACGCCTGTTTTCACAGCACTCCTGCTCTCACATCCCTTCCTCATCTACAGCAAAGGGAAGAGCATCCTACCTGATGTGTAGCTTTAAGAACTGGCCTGGTGGCTGTGTACCATAGTCTCACTCTCCTCTCCTGCTCTGGCATTTGTTTGGGTGAAGACAACATGTGATGTGGCTTCCTTTCATTCAAAAAGTAAGCTTAGGGGCAGAAGCTCTGCCTTCTCAGGTGGAGGCTATAACTTACCTGTGACAAATTTGCCCAACTGTGGTCAAATTCTGGGGTTCAGAATGTATTTTAAAAAACCTACCACTTATTACAGACCTAAGTTACACCACCCAGTTTAAGGTCAATGGGAGACACAGCTGGTTCTTTGTCTGACTCCTTTGTCTCTCTGGTCAGGATTCAGTGTGAGGCAACCCAGGCCGGAAGTCCATCATCCTGTACGCATGGCATGACAGTTCTCTGTGACAGTTTACTGTAACCAGGTGGAGGAGGAGGAAGAGGAGGAAAAGGAGGAGGAGGAGAGGGAGGAGACAGAAGGAGAGAGGGGAAGGGGACTTGTAGGATGAGAGGAAAGAAAGGAGGTGAGAGAGAGGGAGAGGGAAAAGAGACTGTTCTGCAAGAGGATGATGGGTCCCTGAATCAGGCAGACAGATAAGTTGCTGTTGGCGCCCAGGAGGGAGCTGCAGGCAGGGGCACGAAGCCAGCAGGATTCTCTCACTGCCTGTCTTCTCCTCTCTGAGCCCTGTCTTCACTGTTTGCCTTCTCTGCAGGCAAGTTTCCTGTAAGTCTCCAGACCACATGGAAATCTGTATTTCTTTACAATGTTGAAGGCTTTTGTTTTTGCTACAAATCTGACTCTCATTCTTCTAAAGTAGTTTCTTTTTATTTTTTTTATTATAACCAATATTTATTTATTTTTACACGTAAATACAACACACTATATAGAGCAATAAGAACCATGAAACAATCAGGAATTATATAAATATTACATTCATAGTGTTTTGGCTATTTGTATTTGGCAACCTTGAAGGAAACATCTTTCCTATCATGGGGAGTCTACAATTCTGACTGTAAATCAATACCTATCATATCTCATTTCTATCAACTTAAAACATGTATACAGACCTAAAAACATTTTGCTCCCTAAACAAATGAACTTAATTAAAAAGACTAAACTATCTAAACTTCAACTCCACCAGAGATTTGAGAAGGAATAAAACTTAATTACCTGAGTAAACAGGAAGGGCAGGTTAGCAGCTTCCAAAATGAAAAAATAACAGAGACAGTTTGCTGCCTGAACAGTCACCCAAATCTCCCTATAATGTTGGAGCATCATCTTCAGCCTTCTGGCCCAGTATATCTGACAGACATATTTGTGAGGCAGGAACTATTGAGGACTTGCTTACTATGTCTTGGCAGAGTTTAGCCTTGGACTCTGCCTGCATCCAAGCTTGCCCCTTTTTTAGGCAAAATTCTGTCTACGGCCAAAAGGAGGGCATTTTGCCCCGTGGCTGGTTTGCCACATTTGAAGCCATCTCCATAAGGAAGTTCTTTGATGTTCACCATCTTCTTTGAGGTAGGCTGGGTGTTGCCAGGAGTTAACCTGTCTTGTTGTCAAAGAATCTTTAATATAATTAAAAAAAAATGTTTAAATGCCACATCCTGTAGGTTTCTGAGGCTTTTGAAGACTTTACCTAACTATTTTACCTTTTATATCTATAGACTCAAATCTCTCTGTTAAACCTAGGATGCATAATCTTGCTATAAAAATAGACTAGCTGGTATTAATTATCCCAAACAGCCTTCAATAACCCTTTCAAAGTATTGGATGTAAACCTTGTATTCTACTTGAGTTGTATGGGTACAATACCTCACATTAGAATATATATATATGTATAATGTGAAGTATAATCTTAAATTTGAGTTCTATACCAATGTATCAAAATTAAACTGATTTTGTATCAATACACAAAAATCTATAGCAATGAAGTAATATAACCTTATTTGTGAGTAACACGGCCTTAAGCTGAGGAGTAGATTCAGCAATCTACTTTTTGTTCTATCCTCCTTCTGTAGTTGTATATTCCTCCTTCTTTCTTTTCAACCCCATCTCCATACCTATGAAAGAAAGAAAAAGAAAAAGAGTATGTGAACATATTTCTGATCTTTTCTCCATCCTTTGGAGTTGAAGCTTCCTGATTTATATCTATTTATGGGCCTGTTCTTCATTCAACATTAGAATTTCTTAAAGGCAGCCTTTACCAAGAACATTCTAATTCATTGTTGTTGTTGTCGTTGTTGGTTCAACTCCTCTCTATCTGCTCTTAGGATTTTCACCCTTACGTGTTACATAAAGATGTAATATGTAGTAGTAGTTTTATAATTATAGTCAATGAATATATAATTTAGATCAGCAGAAAACAGAATTTTTTTGTTTTGTTTTATATTTCTTTTTTAATTTTTAATTTATTCTCTTTACATCCAGATTGTAGCCCCTTCCCTTTTCTCCCAGGCCCACCCTCCCTCCTGAAAAGAGAGCTTTTAAAAGGGAATTCCCTTTTTGGTGGTACTGGGATCAAGGCCAGGGCTTCACAAATCTAAGCAAGAGCTACACCATCCCCAAAGGCAGTGCCAATGTAAAGATTTTGAAGTAGCTCTGGAAATTTTTCTTCTAGTATCTTTAATTATGTCACTTATTTTCCTCTGTTTTCTTCATCTTATTAGTTAACAAATAAAACATCAACTTATACATGTTAATAAGACATTTCATTGCCTTTAAATCCATGTATACATCATAAAATATCTGATATTTATATCCTCCATTAACTTTATGGCAGAAACGTTTGACATTACCATACATTGCACACCAGAACTTCCTGCTCCGTCGAGCTGTAACCCGTTGATCTTCCTGTCCCGATGAACTCCCCGCCATTCTCCCAGCCCTGTTGACCATAGCATAACTTTTAAAACTCCACAGGTGAGAAAGTCATATCCCACTCTCCACTCAACTGTGGAGAACGTTCTGACCATTGGCTAGATCTGGGTAGGGGTTTAAAGTTTACCGCCTGTATTGTCCTTGGCTGGTGCCTTAGTTTGAGCGGGACCCCTGGGCCCAAATCTGCCTATCATAATGTTCTACTTGTGGGTTTCTAGGACCCTCTGGATCCTTCTACTTTGCTATTCTCCCATGCCTCACATTTGACCACGTCCCCTGGAGGGGGAGACCTGGTGGCACTCAGAGGAAGGACAGCAGGTTACCGAGAAGAGACTTGATACCCTATGAGCATACACAGGGGGAGGTAATCCCCCTCAGGAACAGTCATAGGGGAGGGGAATAAGGGGAAAATGGGAGAGAGGGAAGAATGGGAGGATACAAGGGATGGGATAACCATTGAGATGGAACAAGAATAAATTGATAAATTTTTTTTATAAACTCCACAGGTGGCCAGACACATGACTGTAATCCCAGTACTCAGGAGACAGAGTTAGGAGTGTATTTGAGGCCAGTCTGGTCCACACAGTAAGGACTACATGCTGGTGTGGAGATGGTGGTGATGTACATGAAGAGACCTTCTTCTTCTTCTTCTTCTTCTTCTTCTTCTTCTTCTTCTTCTTCTTCTTCTTCTTCTTCTTCTTCTTAAGAATACATTCCACATATGAGTGAGGTCATGCAGTGCCTGTCTGTCTGTGCCTGATTTCATTTAACATTATGGATCTCCAGCTTAGACCATGTCACAAAAAGCAGGGTCTCATTCCCTGCATGATGAATAATAAATAATTCATCATCCGCATGTTCTACATTTCCTTTATCTGTTCATCAGTTAATGGTTGCTTGGTTGCATTTCGTGGCCATTTATCTATCATTTTGAATGAGCATGGGAGTAGCAATGCCTCTTGGATATAATGATTTTGCTTCCCTGTGAAATGTGTTAAATGGTGGGATTCCTTAGTCATATATGGTAGTTCTACTTTTAATTTTTTTGAGAATTTAAAAAAGCATTTCACCATTTTTTTATTAACTAACATACACTTAGATCATTAGTATACAAGGCCTCCATTTTCTTCACATTCTCAACCAGCATTTAATGTTTTGTTTGTTTGTTTATGAGCTTGCTTTTGTTTTGATTTCTTCTTTCTCCCTCTCCCTCTTCCTCTTTACTCTACAGCCCAGACTGACTTAAAACTCATAGAACTTTTTTTTTGCCTCAGCCTCCCAAAAGCATCATGCCTGACTTAACTTTGTGACAGTAGTGACTGAGGTGAATTGCTGTCCCCTTGTGCTTCTGATTTGCTGTCCCTCGACAATTACTGGTGTTGAGCACTTTTCCCATGTACCTGCATTATTTGGAGGTCATCTTTTAAGAAATTCCCATTTAGATCTATTGCACAGCAGTTGACTTCCTTCTCTTTGCTCTTGATACTTTGTCTTGAGTTTGGGGGCTTTCTTACAGGGTCTGGCCTCTAACTCAGGGTCAAAGTATGATTTGGACCCGATGTTCTCCTGCGGGGTGTTTGCTTACTCATTTCTTGTTTGTTCCCTTTGCTATGTAGAATTTTTCTTTAGATTATAATCATATTTATCTATTTCTTACAGTTTTAAAAGTTCCTTTATACTTGGCATACTTTAGAATTTCTTGTAGAGCAAACGGAGATCCACTCTCTTGGCTTTTGTTTGGGAATGCCTTCATTTCTCCTTCATTTCTCAAATTATAATCTTGTTGGGTAAGATATTCTCAGTTGTTGGTGTGTTTTTTTCCTTCCTAAGCTGTGAAAAATCTCACCTCTCTCTCTCCTGACCTGTGAAGTTTCTGCTGACAAGTTTTCTGCCAGATTAATTGCAATGCCCCTATTTATCGTCTTGTTGAGGCATAGAGAATTCTATCTTCATCTTTACCTTCAGAGATTGATTATAAACTGTCTTACAGTAGATTTGGTTGAATTAAATGTGACTAGTATATTTGATTTTCCTGGATGGGGGCATCTGTATCCTTTCCAGGCATGGGAGGATGTAAAACTTTTTTGCTTTATTCTTCCCTCATATATTATATCCTGACTGCAGTTTCCTCTCTCTCCTCCTCTCCCATTCTCCCACCCACATCTCTCTTATTCCTCATATCCACTCCTCCTCCAGAGAGAGAGAGAGAGAGAGAGAGAGAGAGAGAGAGAGAGAGAGAGAGAGAGAGAGCCTCCCAGGGATATCAACTGAACTCAGCATAACAAGTTATGATGAGACTAGGCATATACTTTCACATCAAGACTGGACGAGGCAAGCCAGTAGGAGGAAAATGGTCCCAAGTACAGGCAAAAGAATCAGAGACAACCCTACTCCCACTGTTTGGAGTCCCACAAGAACACCAAGTTACACAGTCATAACATATATTGCAGAGGAGCTGTCTTAGACTCATACAGGCTCTGTGTCACTTCACTCTCTGTAAGCCTCTATGATTCCTGCTTAGTTTATTCTGGAAGGTGTATTCTTGTGGTATCCTTCAGCTCTCTGGCTCCTACAACCCTTACTCCCCATCTTCTGTGGGGTTCCCCTGGTTCTATCTGGTGTTTGGCTGTGGATCTCTTCATCTGTTCCCATCAGAGAAGATGCCTCTCTGATGATAACTGGTCTAGGCATTGATCTATAAGTATACCAGAATATCACTAGGAATCATTTCATTGACTTTTTTGGTTCCACCCTGGGTCTCTGAGCTGACCAGCCTCTGATTCCTGGTCATTCATTCAGTGTCAGGCATTTGCCTCCCTCTCGTGGTGTGAGTCTCAAGTTGGACCAGTCATTGGTTGGTCACTCCTACAAATTCTGTGCGACCATTATTCCAACACATCTTACAGGCAGGACAGATTGTAGGTTGAAGGCTTTGTGGTTGGGTTTATGTCCCAGTCCCACTGCTAGGAGCCTTGCCTGGTCACAGAAGATGGCCGGTTAAGACTTCATTTCCCTCATTGCTAGGAGACTTCGATAGGGTCACTCTTGTAAATTCCAGGGAGTTTTGACTATACTAGATTTCTACATTGCCCCCCAAATGCCCTCCCATTTTAATCACCTCTCCCAGTACTATCTTCTTCCATCACCCTTACCCTTTGCCTAATCCCTCCTGTTCCCAACTGCCCTCACTCCTAGTCCACCAGCAAAATCTATTCTAAAGTTTCTTCCCATGCGTTGCCCTTTGAACTCTCCATGTTTCATATCCTCTCCGACTCTGTGGATTGTAGCATGATTATCCTTTACTTAACAGCTAATGTCCACTTATAAGAGTGCACATGTTATATCTGTTGTTCTGCACCTGGGTTACCTCACTTGGGATGATTTTTTCTAGTTCCATCAATTTGCCTGCACATTTCATAATGTTATTGCTTTAATAGCAGAGTAATACTCCATTGTGTATATGCAACACATCTTCTTTATCCATTCTTCAGTTGAGGGACATTTCAGTTGTTTCCCATTTTTGACTATTATATATATGGCTTCTATAAACCTAGTTGAGCAAGTGTCCTTTTGGTAGAATTGATTGTCTTTGGATACACCCAAGAGGGGTATAGCTGTGTCTTGTTGTAGGTGGATTCCCAATTTTCTGAGAAGCCAACATACTAATTTCCACAGTGGTTGTACAAGTTTGCACTCCCACCAGCAGCAATAGAGGAGTGTTACCCTTGCTCCAAATCTGTGCCAGCATAAAATGTCACTTCTGTGGAAAAGCTAGGTAAGAAAGAATCCCAGATCAGAGGCCCAGAAAATATTTTAACATTATCATAAAAGAAAAATGCCCTAACTTAAAGAAGGGCATGGCTATAAAGGTATGAGAAAATTATGGAACACCAAATAGATTGGACCAGAAAAGAAAATCCTGTCATCACATAATAATCAAACCAACAAACATATAGAACAGAGAAAGAATATTAAAAGCTGCAAGGGGAAATGGCCAAGAAACATAGAAAGGAGGACCTATTAGAACACACCTGACTTCAACAGAGACACTAGAAGCCAGAAGGGTCTGGGCAGATATCCTGCAGCCTCTAAGAGACCATAGATGCCAGTCCAGACTACTGTATTCAACAAAACTTTCAATCACTATAATGGAAAAATTAGGATATTCCATGATAAAGTCAAATTGAAACCATATTTATCCACAAACCGAGTCCTACAAAAGGTACTAGGAAGAAAAACTCCAACCCAAAGAGGTTAACTACAACAATGAAAATACAAGAAATAAGTAAACTCACATCAGCCAAACCAAAAGAAGGTATGCACATGCTTGTACATACACATTCACACACACACACACACACACACACACACACACACACACACACACACACAGTACCACCACCACAACCACCAAAATAATAGGAATTAACAATCATTAGTTACTGATATCTCTAAATATCCCCATTTCCCAATAAAAAACAAAGACAGGATATGAAAACAGGGTTCATTCTTCTGGTACGTATAAGAAACACACCTCAACATCAAAGATAGATACTACCTCAGAGTAAAGGGTTGGAAAAAGATTTTTCAAGTAAATGGACCTAAGAAAAAAGCTGATGTAGCCATTTTAATATCTAACAAAATAGACTTCAAACCAAAATTGATCAAAAGAATACTCATTAAAGGAAAAATCCACCAAGATGATTTTTTCAGTTCTTAACATCTGTGCCCCAAACACACGTTAACATCTGTGCCCCAAACACACGGACATCCATGTTTATAAAAGTTTAAATCACACCTCTCCCCTCAAATACTGATCATGAGAGACTTCAATACCCTACTCTCACGACTGGACAGATCATCCAGACAAAAACTAAAAAGAAATACTGATATCTACAGAACATTTTACAAAAGAATATACCTTCTCAGCACCTCACAGAACCTTCTCCAAAACTGACCACATACTCAGACACACAGCAAGTCTCAACAGATACAAAAAAAAGTTGAAATAACCCCCTGTATCCTGTCACACCACCACTGATTAAAGTTGGATTTCAATAACAGAAACAACAAAACGCTAAGAACTCATGGATACTGAACAACTCCATACTGAATGATTGTTGGGTCAAGGCGGAAATATAGAAAGAAATTAAAGACTCCCGAGAATTCAATGAAAATGAAGGCACAACAAACTGGGACTTATGGGACACTATGAAAGTAGCATGGGGCTTCTGTGATGATTTCACTGAGGAAGCTTCCAGTCCCATTGGCATTCCCAAGCTCTTCTTGAAGCCCGGCGACTTGAACACTGCCCCAATATTCCTGTGAGCTTGTTTTGTTCCTTCCTAATCTTTTTCTGTCTTCCAACTATATGTTCAAACAGCTTGCTTTGAGCTCAGCCATCCGTCTGCCTTCCACTGCTGCCGCCTAGTATGATCCAAATTTACCTGAGTACCAGGTGTGTTTATTGTGTTTTCCCTGCAGTGTGCTGAATTTCTTTCAAGCAGCTGTTTCAAATTCTCTGCCTGAGAGTTCTGCTGTATTGATTACTACTTGGTCGATTTGGGGCACCCTGTTTTAAGGATTGTCGAGGGTAATGGCTTCATAAAAGCACTTTCTACTTGTTGGTATGCAGTAAGTCTTGTCATTAAAGGCTTAGGTATTTATTAGGCCTCCTTTGTCTGAATTTTTGTGCCTATCTTACCAGAAAGTTAGGAAAGCTGCTCATTTCAGAGGCCTGCATTCACTCCAAGTTTTAGCACAAGATAGCATCCAAGACATATTTGTTGGTGGTTTTGTGTTCTCACTGTTCCAACACTAGAGTGCAATCCAAGCCAAGGTTCTCCTCAAATACATTGCTTGTGTGTGGCTCAGAATAGCAGGATAATCTCTAGAATGATTACACCATCCCTACAAGAAATGTATACTGAAAAGGATGTTCTCTTGCATCTGGCTCCAAGTCTTACAGACACACACATCAGTTGTTAAAGCTTAATGTATTCTTCCAGAGACGTATCATGATTTTAAAAACATAGCCTTTAAATATGTACCCAAGTCTCCTTGAAAATGTCATCTGAGTTTTGCTTTTCTTATTCTTGACATTTTCATATACTCACATAATCTATTTTGATATTCATGTTTCCTTATTTTAATGTCCCCATCTTTCCTAAATTATTTTATTTTTATTGGGGATCACATATTCTTCTTTATTGGGGACTTTCCATTTCAAGTTTCTGACTTTATTCATAGTCTGTATTGACTACTCTTATGTGCAAATGGACTGCACCATTTTTTCTAAGTTTCTAACACAGATTTCCTTGAGTGACAGGTACAAGTGTGAGTTCTTGCCTATTTTTACTCCATGCAGGAAAGCCATATCCCCACACAGGTTACGGTGGTAGGATCAACATAGCATTTATTTTAGAATGGGGTTGGAGGGTTGCTCTACATTCTGGGGAAGTGAAAGAATGCCATTTGGGATCCTCACTCCTTCCTCTTTGGGCACTTTGTTCTGTCTTCCATTTAATGGCATGGCTCCTTTCTGCCTTCTCACTGCCACATTCCAACCCTGTCAGTTCCATCTACAGAGACCTTCTGAGTGTTTCCTGGAAGCCTGGCTTCCTCCACACATGGCCTTGTTTGCATTTGCACAGGAGCGGTCAGGACACAGGATCTACAGTGTCATTGCGTCACAGACATCTTTCATCTGCTAGTGGTTCCCACAGCACACAGCCCTCAGGAAAGGGTCTGCACACTGATGATCCAGCTGAGGCAAACTCTCAGTCTATCTGCCATGACCCTTGGCTTTTAGTTAAAGTAAAATGCTTCTCCACTCTGGGAGTGGGTACTTCTATAGAAAGGCACTTCCTAATGTTTTAGGGGAGCTCTGGGACAGGGTGCAGAGAGGAAATGCTATTTTTATCCATTTGTTCCTGCATGCCTCCCTACTCTCCATCTGCAGAAGTGGTATTTTCACACAAGACACCTGCTGGTCCTGTCTGTTCTAGGACTTTTCGTTAATAGCAACAAGCTAAACGAACAACAAGCATCATACCCTCTTCACGGATACGGTGTCTTCCAATGGCTGCAGCACTTGGAGTTATGGGTGGCTTAATCTCCTGGGATAATGTCTCGTTTCCTATTTTGGAGTACATAGTCCCTTCTTCTGATGGAAGGAAGTTAGTCATCTGGCTTCTAGCAACACTGTAAAATTAGAAGGGAGAAAACTTTAGAAGTTACAAAACAGATGATTAACAGTAATGCTGTGGCCTTATTCAGCTACGGGATGTCACGCTGTTCACCCATTCACACATGCTTATTGATTTAATGTTTGTAAATTTAGCTCTCCTCAGCCTCAGCTGATGTGTGGGTACATATACCAAGCAGACTGATATTTACGCCATAAGTGAGAAATAACTTGATAATTTATGAGTGGTGAAAACCCAAAGATGAGCAGGTTTTCCCCCAGGGAGGGAAACACACACACACACACACACACACACACACACACACACACACACACACACACACACTTTAGACAACTCTCCCTTGGCACTTTCATTTTAAGAAAGTGCACACTTTCTGGTGGAGTGGAAGGTGGAGGAATTATGCAGCTTGGTCGGCCCACATTTCCCCTTATAAACCTTCTTGGGAGAAAGTATCTGTCTAATGTGTTACTTTTCTTTCCTTTTGTCCACATCTGCACAGAGTGTGAGCCACTGCTAATAAGGACATGTGGAAGTCTCCTGCCTGGGCACTGGCTATCTGGGACTGCTAAGTGACTGAGGCATGGAGCAGTTGCCATGCTGTGGGCACAGCTTGTGAGCTGTTTTTATGAAGTGTCTGGGGTGTACTCCCCTTTCTTTGGTAACAGAGGTCTCTGTATTTTTCCTTGAAGCCAGAGAAATGGGCAGGTTACAAAGGGACAAACTCTCCCAACAGAGAGAATTCTGCACAAGTTCAGAGAAAAGGGCTGAGGAGAAGTTTGCTTTAATGTCTGCTTGGGATAGCATTTCAACAAAGACTTCGAAGCAGATGTTTGCTTAAGTGGCTAATGGTTCGGGTGATGCCTAATCCCACCACAAAACGTGTGTGAGGCAGATGCCAGTGCTCAAGTAAGACACAATGACAGTCATGCTCACACAATGCTTAACACACACACACACACAAACACACACGCGCGCGCGCGCGCACTTTAGCCCGAGGTTGGGAACTACAAAAGCCAGTGGTAAGGAAGCAGTTGGTCAGCTCTCACCCCTATAATCTTTCTCTCCTTACTCCCCTCACAGCTGGAGAGGTCTATAGAGACTCTGGGAGCACCTAACTCAGAAAATTGACCTGGAGTGCCACTGTTTACTAGTCTGCAGTAGCATGAATTCATCCGGAACCAGAGCTTTGAAGCAAAACACAAGCTATTTGGCTTTATTGGGGGAAGGGAGGAGAGAGAGAATTACAAGTCAGGAAGATATCTGAAAATTTGAAAATGGACAGCATTCCCTGGTCCAGAGCAGTTATGGGGTGGGTGGGTGGTGGGTGGTAATCTAGTACATGTCATCAAATGGCTGGCCAGGAATCCAATACTACCCCCTTGGAAATGGTCAATCGTTCTTAATTGTTAGTTCTAGCAGACAACACTTTCATCAGACAAATTTCTTAAATTTTCTGTAGATTTAATCCTTTTACAAATGATTTTGAAGGGTACAGCCTCAAGTGATCTGGATAAGCATCCTTTCCAGCTCCAAGTCCTTACAAAGCTGCTGTGTGACAACAACACCCTAACTCCAAAAAGCCCCGTGCTTACCAGGCAGCCCGTGTGTACTCAGTGGGACTTGCATCTGTTTGAGAAGACTGGCGAGTGTCCACATTACATCACCTCTCGGTCTCAGATTAAATATTTGCTTAGCATCTCTCTCTTTTCTTTTTTAAAAATCTTTTTCATTTTAAAAACCATTCATTTATATTAAATATATGTGTGAATGTTTTATGGATATATGTACATTATGTGTGTGCCTGATGCCCATAGACGCCAGACGAGGATGTCAGACTCCCTGGAAATGGAATCACAGGTGCTTGTGAGCTGCCATGTGGGTGCTGGGCACTGAACCCAGGCCCTGTGCAAGAGTAGCAAGTGCTCCTAGGTGTTCAGCCAGCTGAAAAATCCCTCCTTTTCCATTAACTTTCCTTTATTCTTGAGAGTTTCATACATGCATCAATGAAATTAGCCACGCTAACCCCCATCTCCATTTTATTTATTTTGTGTTCATGCATGTGTAGGCACACTCATGCTGCAATGTGCATATAGAGATCAGAGGACAACTAGTGTGTTCTCTCCTTCCACTAGGGGACTCAAGCTGAAATCGGCACTGTGGTCAGTGCTGTTCCTGTTAAGCATCTCGCTATCCCTAGAAACGGTTTCTTTGTTGAAGAATATTTGACTGAGTTGAAGAGGTTGGAAATAGATATACTCTCTGTTTTAAAACATTAAAAACTCAATTATTGTATTTCCTTTGTTTTATTTCAAAATTGAACAGTTGAGCTCTGTGTATATGTGTGTGTGTGTGTACATGTGTATACAGTTCTACCTCACATAATAATATTTTGTTTAGTACTGGACTGCACATAAACCGTGATCCCATAACACTGTATCATCTGGTGACATTGGGACCATCTTAGTTTATGCAAATTGACTGATTTTTGCATAATGGTAAAAAAGCACATAACAATGCAGTTCTCAGGATGAACATTTACCATTAAGCAATATAGGACTGTAACAAAATGTCACAAGCATAGCAGTTTAAAATACAAATTTATTTTTCTGACAGTTCCTATGAAATAGGAGTCTGCTGTGGCTTGGGTGGTTGCCCCAGCAGCATGTTAGCAAGATGCAGCCTCATCTGGAGACTCAACTGAAGGAAGATCTGCTCCCAGGTTCCTAGCTGCTGATTGCAGAAATGATGTCCGTGGGCTATGTAACTGCTGCCCTCCTTTCTTGGTTCTCTCAGGTCTTACATATTACTCTTACATTCTTGCCACGCAGCCAGTTTCTAAAATGGGAGCAATCCCTACCTCCCCTACCCCTGCCACCCCTGGTGTGTGCATGGGTACAGGTGTGTGTGTGTGTGTGTGTGTGTGTGTGTGTGTGTGTGTGTGTGTGTGTTTAGGAGCATTTCACGCATGTGTGTGCTAATGCATGTATGGATGGACACTAGAAGTCAGTGTTGGATACAGTCATCCATCTCTGTTTTGAGACAGGGTCTTTCACGAGGACCTGTGGCTTGCTGACCCAGCTAGGCTGACTCTGCTCCCAGCACTGAGTTAAGATATATACCACACTGTCTGGACTTTTCCTTGAGGGTTGGCCTTGAACTCGGGTCCTTATACTTGTGCAACAAGGTTTTTAACCACTTAAGCTGTCTCTCCAGCTCCCTTGTATAAAATGGGAACAGTCCTTGCTAAAGACTCACCCAAAAGGGCCAAGTCCACCAAGGATCATCTTTTTTGGCCAAATCAAAGTTACTGATGAGGGACTTTAATTGCACCTGTGACATTCCTTCATCACTGCAATGTTGCCCACTGACTGGGGCAGTGCTGGGGGTTGGCTGAAGTCTCAGTGTCATCTTAGCTACTAAAAAATCCTACGTAGAAATGTCAAGCCACCACATGGACATTTCCATAGCTAAATCGTCCATTTATTACATTTTCTATTCTGCTGTCATATAAAAAGGCCCCATTTCCTCCTCTTTCCAATAATGCCTATAAAGGCCCTTTGTGAGACTTCACTGGAAGACTTTAGACACCTGATAACACTGTTTTCAAAGCCTGCAGGTTTCACAAGCATCTTCTTTGTGCTTCCTCCAGCTTCTAACATCCATAGGTCCAGAAGCTAATGGTGCATCCTATTGATTTCAACTGGCAATAGCATCAAAAGAAGATGGAAGTGTCCACAGCAGTGCAGCAAGCCTTCTACAAGGTAGTGAGTCAGAGCAACAGTCATACAGCTCACTCATCTGCCATAATTCCAAACATAGGTCTGTGCTTGATAAACAATCACTCTGATAAGCTGAGATAGTCCTCTTAGTTTAAAATTCATGAGCTAAGAGTTCTCAAAAAAAAATAAAAATAAAAAAAAACCCATGGAAAATTAGTTGTCTAATTTGACCAAGCTACCCTATGAGATCTAAAAAAAAACCTGGAATATACATGTTTATATGTTAAGAGTTATAACATATGGAGCAAATACCTTAAAGAGAGGATCAAAGCTTCTGGGGTAAGCCTGGCTTTGGTTCTTTGAAGAGACATAGTATTTTTCTAAATAGTATGTGGGGAGCTGATCACAATTTAACTTTTATTTACTGATTTATTTCTATGTGTATGTGCGTGGTAGGGGCAGCTCATATATGTGTGCAGGTGCATATGCGTATGTCTATTCATGTGGACATAGGAAGACAAGCTTGAGTTGTTTCTCAGGTACCATCTATGTTTTGTTTGAGACAGGGTCTCTCATTGCCCAGGAACGTTGCCTAGTAAGTTAGGCTAGCTGGCCAGCAAGTTCTAGGAATCTGGCCATCTCACTGTTCCTGGGATTTCACACATACACTACCACTTCCTGATTTTTGCATGTGTTCTAGAGATTCGAACTCAGCTCCTCAGGTTTGCAAGGCAAGTGCTTTACCAAAGGAACCATTTTTTCTGCCACCAAGCAGAATATTTTGGAGACAAATCTAGAGTTCAGAAACTTGTCAAGGAGGAAGAATAAGGTCTGGAAGTGAGTTGATGCCCCCAAAGCACACACAGAAGTATCGAGGAAACTGAATACATGCTCACCCTGTCACCTGACGAAACCCAGCCCTAAGCCACCCGAGTTTCTGCCCAGAAGGTCTCTTGGCAGCTCTAGAATGTGTTCCCCAGGGCTTTACCTTCCTCTCCATTTTTCACATGCAGTGCCTGAGAATAAAACCATTTGTGTATTTGAGAAAAATAAGACTTAAGTAGAATCCAAGATAAGAAAGCTTATGCTGGGTGTTTGTTTATTGTCTCGTTGTATCTTTGACCTTTCTTTGTTTTTTTTTTTTGTTTGTTTTTTTGTTTGTTTGTTTGTTTTAAGCTTTGAGACAAAGTCCATCTCTATGTAATCCTAGCTGACCTGGAGCTTGATATATAGACCAGGCTGGTCTCAACCTCGGAATCCACATGATTCTACTCCCCAAGTGCTGGGATTAAGGTGAGCATCCTCTGACAGCCTCAGTCAGCTTTCCTTGTCACTGTGACAAAGCAACTCAGGGGAGGAAGAAGCCATTTTGCTTCAAGGTTTTAGGCGATTGTCCTTCTCCACCAAGGGGATGACGAGGCCCCAGCAGTGGCCACCCCCCAGTAGCTCACCTCTTCCAGCAGGCCCCAGGATCCCCAAAAACTGGTGTCAGCTGAGACCCAGGTGTTCAAACAGAGCCTGAGTGGGACACTTGAGACCTGAGCCACAATGATTGTGGTTATCAGCTATGAATGTCACACTAGTGAAAGGGACTAAAAGAACAAATGGCAGATGTGAGCAGAGAAACAAAAGCCTTGGAAGAACAAAGCAGAGAGTCCAGGCTGGCAAATCCTAACAACAAAAGTGATACCAAGTATTCAATGAAGAGGTCACATGGCCCAGTTGTCATGTACAAAATATCCAACCCCTATGTAACTGAACCACCGTTCATCAAAACTAAACATGTGCTAGTCCATATGTTGCTTTAACGATTTTCATCTGATCAAAATTAGAGAACACATTCTTGGTCACAGTGGAATTAAACTAGACACCAGTAACAGCACTCTCCTCCCTGATAACTGGAAAGCTGTTATCTGTTTGCATACCTATTAAAAATACTTGTGGCCCAGAAGAAAAGATAGTAGGAATTAGAAGATACTGAACTGAATAATAATGAAAAGAAAGTGCATATTATATTTTGTGCCATGAAACTAAAGTAGCACTTAAAGAGAAATACAGGTACTATGTTGTTTTGATAAAAATCAAAAGCTATTAACAAAAATCCTCCTGACAATTAAAAATAAAATAAAATTGAAGTTAAAAAAAGATGAGGGCTTCAGAACTATGATAATTTTGGGTAAAATGGAAAACCTCTGGAACATGTTTGATACAATTGATCTCAAAGGGTAACAATTGACCAACTGATGTTAAAATTACAGAAATAAAAAGGGGTCATGAGAATTAAGATAGTCTTGGAGAGCCAGGAATCGTGGTGCATGCCTGTAATCCCAGCACTCAGGAGGCAGAGGTAAGGGGATCTCTGTGAGTTTGATGCCAGCCTGGTCTACAAAGTAAGTCCAGGACAGCAAGGGCTACACAGAGAAACCCTGTCTCAAAAAATGAAGAAGAAGAAGAAGAAGAAGGAGGAGGAGGAGATGATGATGATGATGATGATGATGATGATGATGATGATGGAGAAGGGAACAGGGTTGGAAGAATCATGGCTGACTCTGAGACTTCCTCTATAGTCACCAAAACCATGAAGGTGCTGTTGACACAAGGTCAGACTAACACAGAGAGAAAAAAGAATAGCATCCAGCCAAGGACTTAGCCACATGATTTGGGTGGAAGGTGGGATAGCACAAAAGAAGGGAGAGAAAGCAGTCTGGAAACTGGGTCAGTTGGCTGTGCATATAAGAGGGAAAACTAAAACAATTGACAAGTATTTGACCGTTCCCAGATAGGAAAGATAATTCTTTTCTTTAAATTAGTTAAAGGGACCAGAAGAATACACAGCAAATGTGAGCAGACAGAGCAACAAAAAGAAAGGGAGAATTTCCCTATAAAATGAAGTAACAAAGGCTTCTTAAATGGTGGGGCAGGGCACCAATCCCAAAATAAAAGATGAACAAAATGCAGAAAATTAATTTTAGAAAAAAATTTAAATCAATGCACCAGAATTAGAGAGTAAAAGGTAAGCTACAGAGTTCAAGAAGATAAGTGAAGCACATGAAAAGCTGTTACTAAGAATAGATAAAATGAACTGGGTGGTGGTGGGCTCCCTTTAATCGGAGAACTCAGGAGGGGCAGAGGCAGGGAGAGCTCTGAGTTCAAGGCCAGCCTGGTCTACAGAGTGAGTTGCAGGACATCCAGGGCTACAAACAAACAAACAAGACAAAATAAGAGTATAAGAGATGCTTGCTTATGAACACTTACTAATTTTGCAAAGCACTGGATGGCAGCTCCCTGCACCCACATAGGGTGGCTCACAAATTGCCTTTATTTCTGCTTCTAGAGAACCTAATACCATGGTCTAGCCTCTGACGCAGCACAAGTGCACACATATATGTATTAAGGAAAATAATGAACCATTTAAAAAAGCATTAATAAAACAATTTCTAAAATCTATGAGAAAAATAAAGAGAACCATATGTTTATAGTTAATACATGAAAAAATCCTTGATATTATTATGGGACAGGAAAACAACCCACAATACCACTACAGACCCACTCAAATGACCAAACTAAAATGAGAATTAAAGTATCGGAAAAAACGGAACTCTCATGCATTGCTAGAGAAAATTAAATTGATGTAACCCATCTAGGAACATGTTTGGTAGTATTCAATGTGAGATGTATCTTACATACATATCTCTTATACCCCAGCTAGTAGTTAGTTCTTTCCTAAATTTAGAGTGAAACACACACACACACACACACACACACACACACACACACACACACACACCATAGACGTAGACAAAATTCATAGAACCATTATCTATAATAGTAGTCCTGGTTTTGTTTTGTTGTTTTAGTTTTTGTTAACACAAGCTAGAGTTATCTGAGAAGAGGCACCTCAGTTGAGAAAACGTCTCCATCAGATTGCCTATAGGCAAGACTATAGGGCAATTTCTTGACTAATTACTGACTAATATGAGAGGGGTCAACCCACTGGAGACAGTGCTGGCCAGGATGTTCTTAAGGCATAAAAAAATGCAGGTGGAGCAAGCCATGGGGAGCACATGATGCCATTCTGTCTACTCAAAGACAGAACTCATGACTGGAGGACAGACAAAGCAGAGATCAAAGGGTGGGTCTCTCTCCAGACTTTAGATTAGTACCAACCGGACATGCGAGGAGCCTTCCGCTGACCTCCAGAGCTTTCTCTAAGTCCCTCCTTTCTGATGTTCTGCTGGCTGACTGTAGTTGCTTTCACCTCAACTGAAGCGAGACTGCCATGGCCTATTTGCTGTCCTCTGAATTACAATGTTAATGCCTGACCTCCAAGGTGGCAGTGCTAGGAGGTAAAGTCTTTGAGTGTGTATTAGGTCATTTGTCCCTAATTTGATAATCTATCAGCAAAAATGGGCCTGGTGAGATCCCTTAGTCCCTTCTGACATGTGAGGGTTACCTAAGAAGTCACAAGCAACAGGACCAGAGTGATACTGGATTTATCATTGCCTTGGACTGCTCAGCTTCCGGATTGGTGTGACATAACTTCCTGCTGTTTACAGATTATCTAGACCCAGTCTAAGGTATTTGTTGTTGCAGGGAGAGTGACCTAAGAGCCCTTCGGGCTGTGTTTGTGTTTCCTCTTCCCGAGCCAAGGCTGTAATTGATGGCAAGGCAGTGAGCTGGAGCAACTGGAGCAACTGGAGCAGCTGCAGCAACTGGACGGAAGTACGACCCTTACCTACTTGCCTTCTCTCATGGACCTCAGTAATAGGCAGAATTTTAGCTGTTTCCTGGAAACCATAGTTTGCTGTAGCCTTCTAGCAGTATGTAGTGATATTAAAAGTACAAATGTTTAGACTGCCATTTCTAAAAATTCTGGCTCATTAAGTCCTGGGTATCAGCATATGGAAAGTCTGTAGAGATTATCTCAGCATACTCTATAGTTGCTTGCAACTAAAAAGGGCTAGCACCACCAACTGACAGCCCAGGCTTTTTGGTTTGCAATATTGATGGTCACATTGCACACATGGACATGTGCTTTTGAATCATTGCACACTATTTTTACTGTGTTAGGCACTATGGGCCCCTGAAGTGAATGCGCATTTACTAATTTAGACTATAAATTCAAGCTGACTTGGCACATATGCTAAATTTAAAAAAAAATGTTAGATTTTCTTGTACAAATGACATCTGTTTAAAGATTTTAAAGAATTTTTTAAAAGGAAATTGCTGGGCCCATTTACATCTAGATTCTATACTTGGTAGCAAAGATTTTAGATTATGCAAAACCATATCCTAATTTGCATATGTATACATTTAAAATACTATAATAGCATAGCTAATATTTATAAAGATTTTTGTTCCAGGCACTGAACTAAATTCATTATAAAATATACATCTTATTATCTCCTTTTATAGCATTTGATAGCTTACCCAATATTAGGCAACCAGACAATGTTGCAGCCACAAACGCTCAGGATTTTGATTCCAAATTCTATGCTTATAATAATTGTACTGAAAAACCAAATTAGAAACAAGAAAAAATTATTTTAAATATTTTTAAAATAAAATGAAAAAATAAAAAGCTTTCTTTTCTCAGTAATGTTAAAAAAAAAAACTCTCCTTTTTTGGGGAAAGGAGTAAAAATTTTGCAAGTGGGATTTTTTTTTTTCTTATGATAACCTTCTTCTGACCAGTAAGCAATGGCCTGACAAGTCAATATTTACTAGGATTGATTGAATTAAGAACATACAGCAAGTCATGCTGAGAAAGGAAGTTCTCCTATATCAAAGGACTTTGATGCAGATAAAGAAGAAAATGATTAATCCTGGCTGAGGCAGAACTTTGGCCTCATGTTTACTCTGGCAAATAAATAGCAGATAACCAAGAAATGTCACCAAATGGGACGCAAGCCTTCAGGGGTCCTGTGCATCATCTATAGCTCCCTGTGCTTGTGAAAGCTCATCTGTCTCTCTGGACGGCATGGCTTCTGCTCCGACGGCTCACGGTTCTCTGCTCACTACAGCCACAAAACCTAAGCTCCATGCAGTTCAGTCAAGATGTACTGCCTCATCACCAAAACTGGCATTCTCATTAATTTCCCCTAAAAACAGTAAGATGGCTTATGGATAAATACACCAGATAGTACTACAAAAAGACAGAGATATGTTTTCACTTCTGAAAAATATCCAACACTGTTTTTTGATGGTGGTGGTGTATCTTGTTTTATTTTATCGCATATTTTAAGTGATCTTGTAGTCTTGTATATAAATCACTTATATTCTTGTATGACATATACTGTTTTCAAATTCAACATAATTTGATGAATGACGAGATAATTGACAAGCCTACACTGAAACTCAGCAAGAACAGAAACCATTTTCATTTTTGCTTTTGGAAGCACTTGCTCATTTCCTAAAAGCACTATTAAAAAAATCCAGGCTAATGAACTCTACATGAATAAAAATGTTATCATCTCTGCCCCTAACAGCCATTACCAAGTGTGTGTTATGCCAGCCTGAAGGTTTAATGAGCACCAGTTTCACTTACTGGTGATGTAATGCAAACTACTGCAAGAACCGCTTTTATAGAAACAATGAGAAATGACAAATAAGGTCTTCTTCCCAGAGGTATGGTAGCTAGCCATGGCCATCAACTCATAAGCAGATTCAGTCTAACTGCATCTTGTAGTGTCTCAGAGTGGCATCTGCCTTGGAAACAGGAATATATATGCTTGCATCCACACCTCATAGCTCCTGCATATCTGGAATGCATGCATAGCAACACCACCTATCCCACAGAGCCCTTGGGATGGGTTGACCATTTTAAATACAATCCATCTATTATTTGGTTGTTCTCATGGTGACTGGATAGATGAATTGTCCCAGATGTATGTCACTGTTGTTTGAAACACAAACAGTATTTTGTAGATAAGACATTTGCAATATGTCTTAGCTGATTCCATTCAACTTCAAGGCCCTTTACAAGTACCTCCTACATACAGGATCTGCAATGGCCAGACTTGACCAAAATCACATCTAACACATCTCCTCCAACTTTCAAACATACCGTAATTGCTTCGTGACTTTTCTTTGTGCTTACATTCTCAATACTTTTTCTTTTTATGTATCACTTGAAGTTGGAGCAAGATGGGGCTGGAGAGATGGCTCAGCAGTTAAGAGCACTGGCTGCTCTTCCAGAGGACCCAGCTTCAATTCTCAGCACCCACACGGTAGTTCACGACTGCCTGTAACTCACACCCTCACACAGACACCCACACACAGACACACACACACACACACACACACCCATAGGCTAGTAGCCGAATGCTACCAATGGGCAGCAATCTCTTGGTTGCTAAGTCAGAATGTTCCATGGAATGCTGAAGTAAGAAGTGAGTATACTAAGCTGAGAAGTCCTGAATGCAGGTCGAGACTTCCTATCTGTTCCTTTGTGATAGTGTTGTGTGCATTTTTCTTGGGGAAGACAGACTTAATGTCTTCTGAGAGTTGCCCTTGTTCATTATCAACCCATGAACCAACGGCATTTAGGAGGCTGCCCGGGGCAAAGAATTGTTGTCAATGCTAACAAAAGATAAGTATTTGTTTGAGCAACCATGTTTAATTACAGACCCAAAAAATCCGACTGATGCTTCTATTTGCCTAACCAAACCCCACAGGAGCTGAAGAAGAGCTCAGAACTGGCTTTGTACCTTAATTTTTGTAATAAACTCTTTGAGAAGAAGAGGTGGCTATATCTGGAACAGGGCAGGTGATGAACTGTTTTAAAGCTGTACATGAGGCTGGGCTGGTAGGGCAATTGTTAGTTCTAGTCTCCCCAGCACTGCCACCAGCATAGAGCTGTCGTCTCTCTTACTGCCATGGGACTAGTAGGCTATGTCCTGGGAATTCTGGGAGTCGCAGAGGCAAAGCAGATGGACTGGCATGCACTTGCGCATCTTGCTCCTTTTCAGATTCCTCCATAGCTGAGCACTGACAACATCCTTGCACTTGTCATATTTCAGCTGCTCCTGAAGAAAGGGACTGAACTTCAGGGTGGAGAAGGGGATGTGGCAGTATCTGAGTCTTCTATTTTTATATAAGGGACTCTTCACTATGAGCCACTTCCCCAAATCCTGTAGCATAGCTTTCCTCACCTTTTCCCTCACCTGGAGAGGCACCAAGCTGAGCCTGACAGCCTGTTTGCTCTTCTCTCTGAGAAGATATTATTAATTGAGTGCACTAGTCAGTGTCCCAGTGGGAAACAGCATAATACTGAATATGAGGACAGAAATTATGAGTGCTTTCTGTTTTGTAGCTAGCACACTACACTATCTAAAGTGGGGTAGAAGTGGTATCAGCACTACAAGGAGAAAGCCCTTGCAGAAGGTTGTCTGGATGGTGATGCTGATCTGGAGCCCAGGGTACTGCTGACAGCACAGGGGGAGGAGCAAGAGATGGGCGCTCCTGACCTCACTCACTTCCTGGCAGATTGTCTCTACCTAGGGCTTCCTAGTAGCTGCACCCAGGTGAAAGGCCCAGGGCAAGCGAACCTATGATGGTGCATGGGCAGCTCAGCCTCCAGGCATGGAACAGGTATGAGAGGTTAAAGACAGCTTCTGAGGGTCATTAAGAAGGCTTCTGGATGGCCAAGTCAGATGATAACCTCAACAATGAATAGTGATAGATCTTGTGAAAAGAAACACTACAAAATAAAGACAATTGGGGAAAATATGCATGAAGATAGGATAGAATAGATAAAATTGTTAAGTCAACAAGACAAGTAAATTTTCACAGTTACAAGAAGGAATACCTGAAGTGTGAGGCAGAAAAGAGCAGTTCTGAAAACCAAGCCAATCGGAAGTTTGCAAGAGAGAATAATAGAAAAGCAATGGGCTACCTAGCAGAGTGGAGCGTGCCCAAGACCACATTAGTGAGCTGGAAGATCACATCAAGGGACCCTTCCTGAAAATTCCAAGAAAGGATAAAGTGAAGCTGAGAGTGAAAAACAGTTTGCTATCAGAGAAAGATGAGAACCATCTGGTAGAAGCTGTCGATCCAGATAAAGATTAAATAGAACAAGAGAAAAGATTAAGACCTCCCAGAATTGAAGGCATTCAAAACTCCTGGACAAGATTTATTGTGCTTATATGACAGAAAAGAAAAATGAGCTCTAAAGGCAATCTAGTGAAAAGTTCTAACATCAAAGGAAGGAAAATCAGATTTTGTGAATGGTAAAACTATAAAAAGCAGACAGATGCACACTTTCTTTAAAGAACTGGAATGAAGCAATGTTTGACTTTGAATTTGATAATCAAATAATCACTCGTTTAAATGTAGCAATGATGGGAAATGTCCTCAGGCCTGTATGTCTCAGAAAAGACACTGGCAGTCTGTCCTCCAGCAAAAAGACAAGCAAGTAGAGGGAGATGTGACACGGTACAGGATGGAAGATAATGAAGACAGAAAAGTTGATTTTGTTTAGTTAGACTGGGCCATGACAAAGGACAAAATTACGTCCTGATAGTCCAGGGTAGCACAGTTGGGGAAGAGATCACGTGAGGAGTCATCAAGGAGAAGGCGCTCATAACGCATCTTCCTTGAGGGGAAACATAATTATGTCACCTTTAGATATGAATAGAGAAAAATAAGCACGAGCAAGGATTTACTAAATTAGCATTAAGACCAGAAATAGACATTCATGATTCACACACAAAGAGAAAATTATAACTTACCCCACAGGAAACCAATCACAAACAAAGCCACATTAAACAACTCAGGAGTCACTGTCAGTTCTATGTCATCCGGCCTCACCACTTCTAGGTATACGCCCTCAAGAGTCAAAGTTGGCTTTCTAAAAGCACACCTGTATCCTTTCTCTCTCTCTCTCTCTCTCTCTCTCTCTCTCTCTCTCTCTCTCTCTCTCTCTCTGTGTGTGTGTGTGTGTGTGTGTGTGCGCGCGCGCGCGCGTGCGCGTGTGTGTGCGTGCCTCTGGGTACACAGTGCAGAGGCCAGAGGACAACCATGGGTGTCATTACTCAGAAGCTGTTTACTGAGACAAGCTCTCTTATTGACCCAGGCTAGCCAATTTGGTCAGGCTAGCTGGTGAGGAAGCCCAAGGGACCCTCTTGTTTCTGTCCCTCAGAGCTGGAATTCTAAATATGAACTACCATGTCCAGTTTTTGTAGATTGGCTCTTTGGAAGGAACTCAGGTCTTCATGCTTGCAAGGCAAGCACTTCACGGGCTGCATTATAGCTCTCTTGCCCTCACATCCAACTATATCCTAGGACTATTCATGATAGGCAAATTGGAACCAGCCTACTGTGCATGAGAAGATTGAGGGATGAAGAAATTGTGGTGGGTATACACAATGGTGTTCTATTCAGCCAGGGAGAAGAATGAAATGTCTTTTAGCAGGAAAATGGGTAGAACTGGAGATGTCATGCTCTGTGGGAAAAGCCAGATCGAAGAACGACAATGATGACATGCTTTCTTGTCATATATAAAATCCAGTGGGGGGACAGGACTGAAAGAAAATGGGAGCGGTGCTCAGGATGTGGAAACAAAGAAACAGAGATGGCAATAAGAAAAAGGAGTGGGGGGAGGATCCAAGATGGCGGCGAGCAGTGTGGACCGCGTTTGGAGGCTACAGTGAACAATTCAGGGAATTGCACAGATTTCTGAGCCAGGAACACCAAGGTCTGAACATCACGGAAGCGGGAGTGCTCCACGGTTCGAGGGACCAGGGTGCAGAGGACCTGCGTGCCCCTGCTCATGGGAGGAGCGTGGATTTTCTCTGATCGGAGTGGCAGCGGCAGAGGCAGCAACACCAGCGGCACCAGCAGCGGTGGCTGAGGTTTGCAGCTCATAGCCTTCCGGTGGAGGCGATTGGTGTGGTGGCTGGTGGGAATTGCTGCGGGAGAGGGGACTCGGGGCAGAATTTGGGTCGCGTGGAGCCTTTGGACCCAGACTGGACTCGGCGGACAGTTCGGCCCCAGAGTCCCGGGTACTGGCCAGGCCCAGCAAGCAATTCTGCCCGAGGCACTAACTCAGCGTGGCCACAGCTCCCCTGCTGTAGCGCAGGCTTAGTTGAGCGCGCAGCACCACACTAGGCAGCACTTCAGCTCAGCGACAGCTCCCCTGCGGTGACACAGTCTGGGCGGAGCACTTGGTTCCACCATTGGCGCTAACTCAGAGCAGCCGCAGTTCTCCTGCTGTGGCGCAGGCTTGGTGGCATGCTCAGTTCCATCCTAGGCACCACCTCAGCTCAGCAGCAGCTCCCCTGCGGTGACACAGTCTGGGCGGAGCACTTGGTTCCACCACTGGTGCTAACTCAGAGCAGCCGCAGTTCTCCTGCTGTGGCGCAGGCTGGACAGAGTGCTCAGTTCCACCAGCTCTAAGACTCTGGTTGGACACAGTGTGCAGTTTGAATCCAGAATTCCTGGCTGAGATTGGTGGTCAGTTCGGGCCCTGAGTCAATAACTGACCACAGCATGCACTTTGGGCCAAAAGGCCCTAACGGAGCTTGGTGCGTAGTCTCAGCCCAAAAATTCTGGCTGGACCCTGTGTGCATTTTGGGCCCAGAATCCCTAGCTGAGCTTGGCAGACGGTTCAGGCCCTGAGAATCTAGCTGAGTTCAGCCCGTGGTTTGGGCCCAGTGCTCCTGGCTGGACTTGGCAGGGAATACAGAAGGCTGTGGACACCTTGGCCTGACCCAACGCTCATTCAGAGACCCAGAACAATTGTAGGATCCACAGCACAGGGGGGCTGAAGATCACTGGCTGTGAGAGACCAGAACAACAGGGCTAACCTCCTAACATCCACACCACTGAAGCTTTGAGCTCGCAGCTTAGGGAAATCGTGAGAAAACAAGTGAATATATCGTCAGACACCCTCCATCCAACTCTGGAAGCTACCCAACAAAAACAAAGACGGCAAGATGTCTAAAGGACAACGAAAAAGCATACGCAAAAAAACCCGAAACAACATGGCGTCTCCAGTTTCCAGCTATCCCAAAGAAAACAACCCAGAGAACTCAAATACAACGGAAATACAAGAAAATGACCTCAAATCCTTAGTAATGAGGATGATAATGGAGGAAACAAATAAAATTCGTAATCAAATGCAGGAAGACGCAGACAAACAGGTGAGAGACATAAAAGAAGCACATAGAGTGGAACTGGAAAAATTGCAGGAAAATGCAAACAACCAGATGAAAGAAATAAATAAAACGGTTCAAGCTCTGACGACCTATAAAGAGGCAATGGAAGAAACTCAGGAATATACAAAAAATCAGATGAAAGAAATCAAAAAATCAGTTCAAGATCTGAAAATGAAAATGGATTCAATGATAAACACACAGACAGAAGAAAAACGAGAATGTGAGACCTCAGAGAAGAAGGCGAGCAACACAGAGGTGAGCTTTTCTAACACAATCTAAGAGATGGAAGAATGAATCTCAGGTCTAGAAGATACAATCACAGATATTGAATCAACCATTAAAGAAAATGCCAAATCTGGAAAACTCCTGACACAAAACATCCAAGAAATTAAGGACACCATGAAAAGAAGAAATCTGAGGATAATAGGCATTGAAGAAAGAGAAGATATCAGACTCCAGGGCCCAGAAACTATTCTCAACAAAATCATAGAAGAAAATGTCCCCAATCTAAAGAAAGAAATGCCTATAAACATACAAGAGGCCTACAGAACCCGAAATAGAATTGACCAGAAAAGAAAAACTGCCCGCCACATAATAATCAAAACACAAAACATGCAGAACAAAGAAAAAATATTAAAAGCTGCAAGGGAAAAGGGCCAAATAACATTTAATGGTAAACCTATCAGAATTAAACCCGACTTCTCAGCAGAGACCATAAAAGCCAGAAGGGCCTGGACAGAGATCCTGCAAACCCTAAGAAACCACAGATACCAGGCCAGACTACTTTACCCAGCAAAATTATCAATAACCATTGATGGAGAAAACAAAATATTCCATGACAAAAACAAATTCAAACAGTACCTATCTACAAATCCAGCTTTACAGAAGGTACTAGAAGGAAAACTCCATCCCAAAGGGTCAAGCTACAACCAAAACTACCCAGGAAATAGATAACTATCCCATGGCAAAAACACAACTATACAAACGCTCGACTGGAAACAACATCAAAATTAAGACTCTTAACAGTCACTGGTCATTAATATCTCTCAACATCAATGGCCTCAATTCTCCAATAAAAAGACACAGACTAACTGAGTGGGTACATAAACAAGATCCAACATTCTTCTGCATTCAAGAAACACATCTCACCCATAATGAAAGGCATTACCTCAGGGTAAAAGGTTGGAAAAAAATATTCCAAGCAAATGGTCACAAGAAGCAAGCAGGCGTAGCCATTTTAGTATCGAACAAAATAGACTTTCAACCAAAATTAATCAAAAGGGATGAGGAAGGACACTTCATACTCATCAAAGGTAAAGTCAACCAAGATGACATCACAATTCTGAACATCTATGCTCCCAATACAAGGGCACCCACATTTGTAAAAGATCTCCTAAAAAAGCTTAAACCACACATCGATCCCCACACAATAATAGTGGGAGACTTCAACACCCCACTCTCACTGAAGGATAAGTCATTGAAACAGAAACTAAGCCGAGAAATAACATCATTAACCAATGCCATGGGTCAAATGGATCTAACAGATATCTATAGAACCTTTCACCCAAACAAGAAAGAATACACCTTCTTCTCTGCACCCCATGGAACCTTCTCCAAAATTGATCACATCGTAGGTCACAAAGCCAGCCTCAATAGATAGAAGAGGATTGAAATAATACCTTGTATCCTATCAGATCACCATGCTCTTAGGCTGCAATTCAACAACAACAGAAATAACAAAAAGCCTACACATACGTGGAAACTAAACAACTCTCTGCTAAATGACACCTGGGTCAGGGAAGAAATAAAGAAAGAAATCAAGGAGTTTCTGAAATTCAATGAAAATGAAGAAACAACATACCCAAATTTGTGGGATACATTGAAAGCAGTGCTAAGAGGAAAATTCATAGCACTAAGTGCCTTTAAAAAGAAATTGGAAACATCGCACATAAGCATCTTAACAACACAACTGGAAGCCCTAGAAAAAAAAAGAAGCAGAAACACCCAAGAGGAGTAGACGCCTGGAAATAATCAAACTCAGGGCTGAAATTAACAAATTAGAAACTAAGAAAACAGTCCAAAGAATCAACAAAACCAAAAGCTGGTTCTTTGAGAAAATCAACAAGATAGACAGACCATTAGCCAAACTAACTAAAAGGCAGAGAGACAGTATTGAAATCAACAAAATCAGAAATGAAAAGGGAGACATAACAACAGACACTGAAGAAATTCAAAGAATCATAAGATCCTACTTTGAAGGCATATACGCCACAAAATTTGAAAATCTAAGGGAAATGGACGATTTTCTTGATCAAGTTCACTTGCCAAAGTTGAGTGAAGAACAGATAAACAAGCTAAATAGTCCCATTTCCCCTACAGAAATAGAAGCAATCATCAATGGTCTCCCAACCAAAAAACGCCCAGGGCCAGATGGTTTCAGTGCAGAATTCTACTAGACCTTCAAGGGCGAGCTAATACTGATACTCTTCAAGCTACTCCAAAAGATAGAAATGGATGGAAAATTACCAAATTCATTCTATGAGGCCACAGTCTCATTGATACCTAAACCTCACAAAGACTCAACAAAGAAAGAGAATTTCAGACCAATTTCTCTTATGAACATAGATGCAAAAATACTAAATAAAATACTTGCAAAACGAATACAGGAACACATCAAAGATATCATTCATCATGACCAAGTAGGCTTCATTCCAGGCATGCAGGGATGGTTTAATATACAGAAATCCATCAATGTAATCCACCATATAAACAAACTGAAAATAAAAAACCACATGATCATCTCCTTGGATGCAGAGAAAGCATTTGATAAAATTCAACACCCATTTATGTTTAAAGTTTTAGAGAGATTGGGGATACAAGGCACTTTCCTCAACATAATAAAGGCTATACACAGCAAGCCAATGGCCAAAATCAAAGTAAATGATGAGATACTCAAGGAAATTCCTCTAAAATCAGGAACAAGGCAAGGCTGCCCACTCTCTCCATATCTCTTCAATATAGTACTCGAAGTTCTAGCCAGAGCAATAAGACAACAAAAGGAGATCAAGGGTATCCAAATGGGAAAGGAGGAAGTCAAATTATCCCTATTTGCAGATGATATGATAATGTACATAAGTGACCCTCAAAATTCCACCAGAGAACTCCTAAAGCTGATAAACACCTTCAGCAAATTGGCTGGATACAAAATTAACTCAAAAAAGTCTGCAGCCTTCCTATACACAAATGACAAGCTTGCAGAGGAAGAAATTAGGAAAACCACACCCTTCACATTAGCCACAAGCAATATAAAATATCTAGGAGTTACCCTAACTAAGCAAGTGAAGGACTTGTATGAAAAAAAATTCAAAACTCTGAAGAAAGAGATTGAAAATGACCTGAGAAGATGGCATGATCTTCCTTGCTCATGGATCGGGAGAATTAACATAGTAAAAATGGCCATCCTACCAAAAGCAATCTACAGATTCAATGCAATCCCTATCAAAACACCTACACAATTTTTTAAAGACATTGAAAGTTCAATTCTGAACTTCATATGGAAAAACAAAAAACCCAGAATAGCTAAAACAATCTTGTACAATAAAAGGTGCTCCGGAGGAATCTCCATACCTGATTTCAAACTGTACTATAAAGCAATAGTAATTAAAACAGCATGGTACTGGCACAGCAACAGGCTGGTTGATCAGTGGAATCTAATCGAAGACCCAGATATGAATCCATACACATATGGTCACTTGATTTTTGACAAAGAAGCCAAATCCATTCAATGGAAAAAGGATAGCATCTTCAACAAATGGTGCTGGTCTAACTGGAGGTCTATGTGTAAAAAAATGAAACTGGACCCATATTTGTCACCTTGCACAAAACTCAAATCCAAGTGGATTAAAGACCTCAACATAAAACCAGAGACACTAAGCCACTTAGAGGAAAAAGTGGGAAAGAGCCTGGAACATATTGGCACAGGAGACAACTTCCTGAACAGAACATCAATGGCCCAGGCCTTAATGTCAACCATTAATAAATGGGACCTCATGAGGCTGAGAAGCTTCTGTAAGGCAGGAGACACTGTCAAGAGAACAAAGCGACAGCCTACAGACTGGGAAAAAATCTTCACCAACCCTACATCTGACAAAGGTCTAATATCCAAAATATATAAAGAACTCAAGAAATTAAACACCACCAAACTGAATAACCCAATTGAGAAATGGGGCTTGGAACTAAACAGAGAATTCTCAACAGAAGAATATCAAGTGGCTGAGAAACACTTAAAGAAATGCTCAACCTCCTTAGTCATCAGGAAAATGCAAATCAAAACAACTCTGAGATTCCATCTTACACCCATCAGAATGGCTAAGATCAAAAACTCAAGTGACACCACATGCTGGCGAGGATGTGGGGAGAGAGGAACACTCTTTCATTGCTGGTGGGAATACAAACTAGTACAGCCACTTTGGAAATCTATCTGGTGCTATCTCAGAAAAATGAGAATAGGGCTTCCTCAAGACCCAGCTATTCCACTCCTTGGAATTTACCCAGAAGATGCTCCAGCACACAACAAGAAAATTTGCTCAACCATGTTCTTAGCAGCCTTATTCATAATAGCCAGAACATGGAAACAGCCTAAGTGTCCCTCAGTAGAAGAGTGGATAAAGAAACTGTGGTACATATACATTATGGAATACTACTCAGCTACTAAAAACAAGGAATTCCCGAAATTTGTGGATAAATGGATTGAGCTAGAAATGATCATAATGAGTGAGTTAACCCAGAAGCAGAAAGAATCAAATGGTATATACTCAGTTATATCTGCATACTAGTCCAAGGGGCATGTCGCATGAAAGCCTTCACTTACCAGGAAACTGGGACAGAGGGGAAGGCATCCTATTGGGACTCTAAATGAGAGACGCATGGGAGAATAGCAAAATAAAAGGATACAGAGGGTCCTAGAAATCTACAAGTAGAACAATATGATAGGCAGATTTGGGCCCAGGGGTCCCGCTCAAACTAAGGCACCAGCCAAGGACAATACAGGAGGTAAACTTTAAACCCCTTCCCAGATCTAGCCAATGGTCAGAATATTCTCCACAGTTGAGTGGAGAGTGCGATATGACTTTCTCACGTACTCTGGTGCCTCACATTTGACCATGTCCCCTGGAGGGGGAGACCTGGTGGCACTCAGAGGAAGGACAGCAGGTTACCAAGAAGAGACTTGATACCCTATGAGAATATATAGGGGGAGGTAATCCCCCTCAGGAACAGTCATAGGGGAGGGGAATAATGGGAAAATGGGGGAGGGAGGAATGGGAGGATACAAGGGATGGGATAAACATTGAGATGTAACAAGAATAAATTAATAAAAAACAAAAAACAAAAAAAAAGAAAGAAAAAGGAGTGGAAGTAAATATGTCCAAAGTGCATTAATCATATGCACACATGGGAATGCTGTAATAAAACCTATCCTCTGGGTAATTAAATGGGCTTATATAAAAATAAATTAATACAAGTAGGAGAAATTAACTATAGACATTTAGATTAAACTTTAAGCAAAATCTAGTAAGGAAATTTATAACTGATGACTGTAAAGTGACCTCATAATTATAGTCACCTTACCAAGGGCAGAAAAAAGCAAAAGAACCAGACCCAGCGATGCTGGATCACACCTCACAGGAGCCACTCCTCTCAGGATGCTGGACACTGACATGCTGCATCCTGCATGTTCCAGGCCCAGGAGCTTCAGCTGTTGTTTCCCATCGGAACAGGACAGCTCCCAGGACAGCTTTGAAGAAAGCTTCCAATCCCAACTGCTCTAGCATTTCAGACTGTCCCACACAGGAATCCTATTAAGCCTGGAATTTCTCAACATTTGGAAACTAGACCACAAATATTATTCCTAGCTTGTTTAACCATTTTCCCCAATTTTATTTGGGCCCCTACAAAGGTATTATTCATCCTAAATCAGTCTGAAGAAACCTTAAGAGAATGATGCCCCATTTCCCCTAAGGGGGCTTGGGCAGGTTTTTGTTTGCTCTCTTGGGCTACAGATGCTTATTTTCATTGGGAATTGGTTATAAGTTATTATTGGTCTTATTCAGAGAGAAAACGAGGTTGGACACAGGGATCTCTCTTTTCCTTTTTCTTTCTTAGGTTTGGAGATAGGGGTTGAAAAGAAAGAAGGGAGAATATAGAAATGTGTAGGGATGATAGGACAAAGAGTAGATTATCAACTTAAGGCCTTAATTGTTACTCACAAATAAGGTTATTTTTAATTTATTGGTATAGAATTTTGTATATTGATGGAAAATAAGTCTAATTTTGATACACTGGTATAGAATTCAAATTTAAGATTATTATTCACACACTATATATTTTTTCTACCCTAATACGAGGTATTGTACCCACACAACTCAATTATAATAAAAGGTTTACTTCCAATACCTTGAAAGTGCTATTGCAGGCTGTTTAAGATAATCAAGTAATACAAGCTAATTGTTAGTTGATCAAACCATGGTCATGTCAATTCCTAGTCTATCTTTAATCACAAGACTATACATCATAGGTTTAACAGACAGATATGATTCTATAGATAGATAAGGTAAAATAGTTAGAAAGGCCTTCAAAAGCCTCAGAGACCTACAGAATATGGCATTTAAAAATGGTTTTTTATTATTTTAAAGATTCTTTGACAATACAGGTTAACTCCTGGCAACACCCAGCCTGCCTCAAAGAAGATGATAAACATCAAAGAACCTCCTTATGGAGATGGCTTCAAATGTGGCAAACCAGCCACTGGGGAAAATGGCCTCTTTTCTGCCATAGACAGTATTATGCCTAAAAATGGGCAAGCTTGGATGCACACAGAGGTGATGGTCAAACTCTGCCAAGACAGCGTAAGCAAGTTCTCAATAGTTCCTGCCTCACAAATATGTCTGTCAGATATATTGGACCAGAAGGCTGAAGAGGATACTCCAGTGTTATACGGAGTTTTGGGTGACTGTTCAGGCAGCAAACTGTCTCTGTTATTTTTTCATTTTGGAAGCTGCTAACCTGCACTTCCTGTTTACTCAGGTAATTAAGTTTTTATTCCTTCTCAAGTCACTGATGGGGTTGAAGACCAAATAGTTTAGTTTTACAATTAAGCTTAGTTGTTTAAGGAGTAAGATGTTTTTAGGTCTATATAGATGTTTTAAGTTGATAGAGATGAGACATGATAGGTATTGATTTACAGTCAGAATTTTAGACTCCCCAAGATAGAAAAGATGTTTTCTTCAAGATTGCCAAATACAAATAACCCAAACACTATGAATGTCACACTTATATAATTCCTGATTGTTTTATGGTTCTTCTTGCTATATGTAGTTTATTGTATATATGTGTAATAATATAAATGCATATATATAAAGAAATATAAAAATTAAAAAAGACAATTCACGAAGTCTAATTCCATCAGAAAAAAATTAAATATGTTTTTTGACCCAGAAGTAATATAAGAAAGAACACTGTAGGATTATGGCTATAAATCCTACGTAATCTATGGCTATTGGTTCATAAATGTATAAGAATTTGACACATATAAGAGTTGGCATCACAATTAAAAGGAAAAGGTGGAAACATTTAGCAGGATGACTTAGAATTCATTTGTTAGATCTGTCTTTTATCACGCATAACAAAATAAGATGGATTTCTAGGTTGAACTATGGCAATTAGCATTAGGTCAAGATATATAGATCAGTAGCTGCAACAAACAACAAAGAAACAAAAGCCCAGGGACTTAAACACTACAGTGATTCTCTGACTTGTAAGAGAAGCCAAAGGTAGGATGCAAGACTGAAAAGCAACTCCACGGGTCTCTGGAATCTTCTACCCTTCTGCTTTGCCATCTTCAAAATGGTCCCAGAAGGCTACTAATAACCCTGTACATCATTTCTAGGTTTGTAATAGAAAAAAAAAATACCAAGAGAAGAAAAAGTGCATTGCACTTTAAAAAATATTTCCAGGTATTTTATGCATCCTTTTAAAAAATGCTAACTTGATTGCCTCACCTACCTGTATGGGAATGTGGTCATTATTGGAAGTTGTGATGTGTTCACCCAAAGCCAAAGGGACGGAGTACAGTAAGCTCAGCATCCACATCAGGCGAAGATCCAAAAGTGAGAACTACAACAGTAAGACTAATACAGTGGTGTGAAACTAAGAGATGAAATATGGACAAATGTTTGTGGTATGTGAGGGGGCTGATTTTCAGAAACCGACTGTAAAGAAAGAAAGTCACAAAAGGGAGATGGACAGATTACACTCAATAAGAGTACAGATTTTGTTTAGCGAAGGCCACTTTGTATCCAGTTTTCCTACAGAAGAGGTAATAGACTAGAGACAGATTTCTATTTAGTTCAGAGTAGTATGTGCCGAGTTTCCCCCAGGATGTAGCACACCAGACATGACATTTCCAGATCTTAGGCTAATAAAGTAGCAACATCTAGACTGAAATCATCAAGAAGAAATTTGCTACATTTGTCAATATAGAGGTGAAGGAGGTTAATAAGACAGCCACCCTGAGGCCTCAGCTAAGAGATGTTCCTGGTTGGAGATGAGGTCTCCCTCACCCTGAGTTGTCCATCTGCAAAGTCTGGATATTGGTGTTTTCCCAGGAAGCCAAATGCTAGCCCAGTATGAGGCCAGACTCAGCTCTGGTTGATGGAGTGCCCGGCTTACATAACACATCAGAGATGAACCAATTCAACTCCTACTTGATGAAACTCATAAAAAATGTCTTCTATGTGCTGCATCTTGTCATCTCATCCAAGACTGTACTCCATCTACCCTCTTAGTCCTCCACTATGCTGTGTCAATTACACAAGGTGGAAAGCCTTTCCCAACACCTCCAAAGGGAAATTCCTGACACTGAGGTCTGGCAACAAAAGAACTCAGAGGTGAGTCACAGATTAAACTCAAACCCTCAGGCTCATTCTGAGTTGTTGTGAAACAAAATGGACTGCAATGCACTTACTAAGTTCACAAATCTGAAGCCAGAAACTGAGGCAGCTGAAAAAGCTATTGTTGGAGCCTCATGCATTACCTGACTATAAACCCATTCAGTCATCCATTCGCTCAACAGGTATATTTGAGGACCTGTAGTGTACCAGGCCTGGCTGGCACTACTCTGGGGATTCATAGATGAATGAATCGTAGAGGTTGGCATCAGCCCTGATACTCAGTTTAGTGGTAGAAATAAAAAGTTCTCTTTAGATACTGTCCTTGGATCTCAGTTTACTCATGTATAAAATGTGGCCAATAATCTTTCTTGACTTAGGAACTAGACAAGAAAAGGAAATAAAGAGCATCCAGACCATGAAAATATATCATTTTATAATGTATACATATTATGCATACAGAGTCATAGAACATTTATAAACAGAAATAAAAATTTGATTACAGATAATAAGGTTAATAAGATTTAGGATCTAAGATCAAATTTTAGAAATTACCTCTATTTCTATCCACCAATGAATCCTTTGAAAAATATGTCAGTGAAATAATCCCATTTACATTAGCATCAGATAAAATAAAATACTTGAGTTATCATAAGCTACGAAATACTATTGATGAGACTTAAAGGAAAAGGCATCTTGTGATTATGGATAACTTCAATAAAGTGAACCTAGAAGCCAGGCATAATGGTACATACCTGCAGTCCACAACACTCAGGCAAGTAGACAGTGGGAGGGTCATGAGTTCAATGCCAACCTAAGCCACATAGACCCTGTGTCACCGTGTGTGTGTGTGTGTGTATGTGTGTGTGTGAGGACATGTAGAAGGACTCTCTTCTGTATTGTATGGAAGCAACACCTGTCAATTAAAAAACCAGTAGTCTATTGCTGACACAGGAAATAGATGGGACATCAACAGGCAGAAGGGATTCTGGGATAGAGACAGGTGCATGAGAGTTAGCCAGAAAGATATAAGAAAGATAGATGCATCATACCTGAGCTCAGGCAAGCAGCCACATGGCAGAATGTAGATTAGTAGAATGCATTATTTTAAGTCACGAGCTAGTCACAGAAGGGCCTAGCTATATGGCCTAAGTATTTTTCAGTGACTGTCTTGATTCTCAGGAGCTGTTACTCTGGGAGCTAGAGATGGGAGGAAAAAACTACCTACAACAAGAACAGGAGAAATTTCTTACATTACATCTCCAAAAAGAATCTGATAACCAGAACATATGAAGATAGGCAAATCACCAGGAAAAATTCGCAGAATCTTTAGTCACCAAGAAAATGTAAGACTCACAAAAGATACTACCACACACATTAGGTTCAATCTAACAGGGTAAAGGAGGCAGAGTAATTGGGGAGGATATGGAGAAATTGAGCTGGTTGAAATGTAAAGTGTTTAATTGCTTTGGAAAAGACTTTAGCAGTTTGTCAAAATTAAACATAGCTACCAAATGTCCCAATTATTCCATTCTTAGATATATATTTAAAAGAGTTGAAAACATATATCTACACAAATGCTGCACATGAATGTTCATAGTGGAATTATTAATACAAGTCAAAATGAAATCATCTCAAATATTTATCAGCTGATCAATGAATAAGCAAATGTGGTATTATTTAGTTATACAAAGTAAAGAAGTCCTCATCCTTTCTACACTAGAGATGTTCCTTCAGACTGTGAGCCTACGTTAAGGAAGCCATGAACAAAAGTCTGCACATTATCTGTTTCCATGTGTGTGCTGTACCCAGAACATGTGACATGAAAATGGGAAACTGTTTGGTAGGGTCTCATAGAGGGAAGGACTGCAAGTAACTGCTAACACATTTGTTTAGTGAGCGATCGTTGATCTAGAACTAGCAGTTTTATGGTTTGATGTTTTCCCAGTGTTATGGATACACTAGCATCCCATGAATTACATATAAGGTAAATTTTCTGATGTGAAAAGAAGAAACATCTTTCCTGTTGTGGTGAATCCCAACTTTTCACTTCAGAAGCTCTTGAACTCCATCTATTATTCACCCTATCTATCTGCATGGTGAAGTAGAAAGGCCATGCTTCTATAAATCTCTACTTCCTGGCAGTATTAGTCAATTTTTCATCTCTGTGGCCAAATAGAAGGAGGAGGAGGAGGAGCAAAAGAAGAGGAGCAGGAAGAAGAGGAAGAGGAAGTGGAGGAGGAGGAAGAGGACGAGGGGGAAGAGGAAGAAGAAGAAGAGGAACAGGAGAAGAGGAGGAGGAGGAAGAAGAAGAGGAGGAAGAAGAGGGGAAAGATTTATTTGGCTTTCTGTTTGAAGGAGAATAGTCCATCATGGCAGGGTTGGTATGGCAACACATGACTCCATGTTGAGAGAAGCTTGTTACAGCTGCACTCAGAAATCGAGGAGCAGAGACAGAGCACAGAAGTTGCACCAGACATAAATCCCAAGGCATGCCCTCCACAGTGACTCAATTCCTCCAGCCAGGCCCCACCTACTAACAGATCCACAGTTGCCCCAAACAGCTCCCTCAGCCTGCGACTGAGAGTTCAAGCACAGAAGCCTATGGTGGATTTTTCACATCTGCATCTAACAGTGCCTTCTCTCTACTGTTTCCTATGAGTTTTTGTAACTCAGGGTTCTCTTACCAAGAGTTCCAGCCTGGGAACGGATGAAGAAATAGCCACTCCCTCTGTGCTGACCCAGTTTCCAGCTAGACAAATTATGCTGGCTTCAGGAAAAAGGCAGGGCCAACAGCCATGTCCACTGGGAATTCTGAGTTCCTGAGATCTAGAATACCAGATGTATTTAGATGTTTTTCATAGGTTGTATTATTGTTTGGCCTTTTGTTGGGTTCTAGGAATCATTGTGTTGTTTCTCCTTTTCATCACCAGCAAAAACACCAGTAAACTTTAACCACACAAAGTTTACTAGCAATAACAAATTAAAAGGTGCCCAATAGCTAAGGTTTATAGTCCCCACTCTTCATCAGACACTTTTCTAACTGTTTTGTGTGACATAACTAATATAGTCCTCATGCCAATCCTATGGGCTGTGTCTCATCCTCATTTTTACCTTACAAATAAAGAAACTGTGGCACAGAAATGCATAGAAGCTTATTTAAGGCCATAGAGTGTGTACCTTTGCGTAAGTTTACCTTGCCGTTATTAGTGATGTCACCATCGGCAACCATTGCTGCCTCAATACAGTAAAGCACAGTCTATGTGCAGAGCAGCAGTGTTTTGAAGGAATTGCCCTGGGAGTTTCTCTTACTATGACTATGTTACTATTCTAAGGTGTGGATCTTCTTTAAAAGACAATATACCACAGGAACTTTCATGAACTATCCATTGTATTCAATACTTTCAACCTATGATTTCAGTTTTATGAAATCAAAATACTTCTATTTATAGCCTAAATCCAACTCATCTTGTACAGTGGCTCCAGTTATCCTGGATGATTGACAATGCCATTTTAATTCTTACAACCACAGAGTTACATATGCTGTCTATTTGTTATTCTCTCAAAGAAGAGATGTTCATGTCATGATGAGTTTATTATCAGGACAATCAGCAAAGGATTCACACAGAGTTCGCACAAGAGCCATCCAGTTTGGTAGGATATGATCACATTGTGTGAAGTGCATGTCAGGCCGCCTACCCTAGCTGTAAATCAAAGAAATACTTGCACTGCCTGGTTCTCTTTGCAAGGTCCCTCTAAATTCATGCTGAACTCGCAAGCTGCTTTTTCAAGGCTTACTCAATCTAGCCCCAGCTGGAAAGTTGACTGTTAAGTCTCCATGGGCCTTCCTTCCAGCCTTCGCTGTGGAAGGATGCATCAACATTTTCTCAATTGAAAAAAGGCAAAATCTGGGGTAAACCTCGGTGATAATGTGCTTACCTGGCAGAAGGAGACCTTGGCTCCAATCCCCAGCAGCTCAGACACACAATAAACAACTTCTCCAAGGGAGAGTATGTTCCTTGAGGCTTTCTGGTCCCTCCTGTTTGATTTCCTACAGGGTGATAATTATTGTTAGAAACCTGAGAGATGGTGCCTGTTCACTGGGGACCTTCCTACAGCATCAAAAATGAAATCACTACTTTATTACACAGAGAAAAGTGGTCACCAAGCAGGAGAGATGTACCTGCGGCCTTGGATGTAGACTGGCTAGTGCTAAGGAACATGCTGGCTTTACATACAAGTTAAGTGTGTAGTGTGATGGATGAGGGTCCAAGCTGGCCAGAGAATGCATCATCCTCATGAAGCCTCTCTTGCCCCTTAGCTTCCCTTCCTGAGATGCTGAATTATAACAAACATAAGCATAGGAGACAATTCTAATCATGGTACTTGTATCTTATTATTAACGAATTTTAACTCTTGTCCTTGTGCTGTTTTTATAATGTGTTGTAATTTTCATTGTCAACCTAACTCCAGGTGTGCCTGTGGGGGCCTCTCAGGAAACGTTTACTTAGGTGGGAAGACTCAGTCTGGGTGTGGCTGGTGCTGCTCCGTGGGTTGTGGTCCAGGCAGAATGAAAAGGAGAAAGCGGAGAAAGCATCTGCACTTACCTCTCTCGGTTCCTGGACATGAAGTGATCAGCCTCATGCTTTGGTCATGCTGGGCTCTAGCTCCTTAAACTCTTACCCCAAACTAACCCTTTCTCCCTTAAGTTGCTTCTTGTCAGACTTCTTGTCACAGCATTGAGGAACGTAGCTGATACAGAATGGAAAGAAAAAAGAGAATACGACCTTGGCGAGAAAGTCATCTAGGACCCGCGTTTGGTACTTCTTCTGACTCACCAGACCCTTCCTGGGTTATTAGTTACCAGAAGCAAAAAGGAATCAGGTGGGACATTTTAAAGAAATCATTGGGAAGATTTGTGTCATAAAAAGAAACAGTTGGTAGCTGCTAATTGTTGAGGGCAACCCATTTGATCAACTATGGAAAGTCATTGCTCGGCACAGGTCTATCCGAAGCCAGTGGAAAAAGCTTGTAATGAAGCAGAAACTGAAGGACTGGCTGTCCCGTCCACTAACAGTTCAAATGTGATGACACCTTTAATCCTAGAATTCTGGAGGCAAAGTCAGGCAGGTCTCTATGAGCCCATAGCTTTGCAGACCAGGCTGGCTTTGAACTCACAGAGTTCAGTCTGACTTTGCCACCAGAGTGCTAAGATTAAAGGTATATACTGACACACCTGGCTTCAAGGACTTCATATCCTACATGTAAGCCTGTTACCAGTTTTGGGTGATTTTTTTTTTTACGATACATGATACATGAAGTGCTGTTTAATTTCATCCTTTTGCACATGACTATCCAGAAATTCCAGCACTACGTTTTTGAAAAGACAATTCTTTCCTCATTGAATTTTTTCGGCACCCTTGCCAGAATCAGTTGAGCATAGATGTGTGGGTTTATTCCTGGATGCCTAGCTCTGTGCCATTGATTTATACATCTGTATTCATGCCACTTTTATGCTGGTCTTGATTACTGCAACTTTGTAGTAAATTTTGAAATTCATAAGTATGTGACCTTCAGGTTTGATCTCCTTTTTCAAGATCATTTTGTAATTTATTTCCACATGAATTTTAAGATCAACTTGCCAATGTCTTTAAACAAAGATTTTGATAAGGACATTTCACTGTTTTTTTAGATGAGAGCCAATAAGTTCCTCTAAGCAGAGGCTTTCAAGAAAGCCTCTTCTAACTGTTTTAATTGTTCCCAAGGCCTGCATTCAGGCTCTCCATTATCATTTTAAAATAACTTCATTCATTTTGAGGAAAAATGACATTAAACAGATGCAAAACTGAATTTCAAAGTGTTCATGAATAAAGATGTGTGCTACCAAGTAATCCAAAGCACCCTTACCAGAATCGGGGCTGTTTAATCAGCAAATTAAAAAAAAAAATTCTTGCAAGAGATTTTTTTTCTTTTTAAAGAAATCTGATTGCTAATTATTAAAAAGAGTACTACATAGCTTAACCACCGAGTTATTGAGGAACAGACTAAAAGGTGAATTTCCAATGAACATGGACTTTGTTGCCTGAACATTGGTCACTCCCCCTGCCAGCGTGCCTTACTGTGCACAGAGGAAGAGGAGGCAGTCCTGATGAGACTTGATAGGCTGGGGTCAGTTGGTAGGGGGGGAGGGCTCCCCCTCTCTGCGGTCTGAGGGAGGGACAGAGGGGGGAGAGAGGGAAGGAGGGTGGGACTGGGAGGCAATGAGGGAGGGGGCTACAATTGGTATGTAAAGTGCATAAATTTTAAAAAATAAATTTAAATTAAAAAAAAAAAGAAAATTAAAAAAGCTGACAGCCCTCAAAGCCCCCCGCCTCTCCTTTAGAAAGGTGTGATTGCAAAGGGCTTCAGCTAGGATGCTGTCAAGCAAAGAATTTGAAGATGCCTCCCATTTATGAGTGTTCATATCTAATGCTTGCACATAATTTTCCTCCATTGAGTTTTTTAATTTAATTAATTTATTCAGATTACAACTCAATTGTTATCCCATCACTTGCATCCTCCCGTTCCTCCCTCCCTCCCACTTTCACCCTATTTCCCCTCCCCTGGGTCTAAGACTGAGGAGACCTTATCATCACTTTCCATACTTTCTTAGGTTACTTTGAAAAAAATGGCAGAGGCTTGGTTAGTGAGTATATGGATTAATTCAGATGATTATACCATGGACGAGGAGGTAGGCTATAGCGTGTCTACCAAGTGCATTATTTTTTTCTCCTGCTGGGTTTTTAAGACAGTTTCTGTGTGTAGCTTTGTCAGCCACAGACTGAAGCTGCACACAGACTGTGTGTAGACTCACATTGTAGACCAGGCTGGCCTTGAACTCACAGAGATCTGCCTGCCTCTGCCTCTCCTAGTGTTGGATTACAGGTGTGCGCCATCGTGCTCAATTTACTGTCTTAGACATACTTAGATGTACAGTTTTCTAGTAAAAAAAAAAGTTTTGGTATTTCAAAGACATTCATTTCCATCAGACTTAAGACTGAATAGGTCAATTCTCTCTATGAAAATATCACACACTAAAGGAGACATGTGCAGCAAACTTTGAGTTCTGTCAAGCCACCAAATCCCTTATGAGTAATTCCTCCTCTGTGGGTTGTCTGAAGAAAACGCCAATACGGCAGTGGTGACCACTGCCAAGTGTCATGCAATTTCCATAATCAGAGAATGTGTTCAGAGAAGGACAGCCACTCTGAGTGAACTAAGCCTAAGAAAACACCAGGGAGCACTTTGTAGAGCAAGTATATGGGGTCTAAACGCCACACGTCTAACACATGCAGCTTTACTGACTGGGCTTTACTGTGAGTGGGTGCTTTCAGTCTGAGGTGCAGCTTCTGAGAAGATGCCAGGATAAGTTGTCTTATGGGTTTCCCAAATGTAGAATGTCTGCTTTGAAACCTTATATACACGAACAATAGAAATAGACTGATTAGTTCTATTTATGTCTATTTGTGCATATGTGTGTAACAAGTGTAATCAAAGAGAGGCTCTATCAATGTGAGGCGAGCACACCAGGGGTTTGAGGGAGGGTAAGTGGGAGGGCTGGGGAGAGAGAAGGGAGGGTGAATCGATGTAATTCTATTTCAACTAAAGATATGTATTTTTGCCTTTGACTCTGCACACACTTGTGTGTGCACATGTGTGTATCATAACAGCAATTTTATGCAATAATGTCTTTACTATCTGCACTGCACTCCGTCTCACCTTTCCTACTCTATGTCTTCTATGTCTGTAAAAATGCTGAGTTCTCAACCTGCCTGCCTTCACACCTCTGTGATGGTCCCCAGGCTGTGGTTGCACAATCCCTGTTCACGTAGGAGGACAGTCACCGATGGCCCAGCTTGCACTAAGCCGCTGCTCCAGCTCCAGGGACCTCCAAGCTCTGTATTCTTTTGGCTCGTCTTTCCTCTCTGACAGCCTCCAGAGCCGGCTGCTGCAGGTAAACAGAAGCACATGAAGATAAGGCAGCCACTCTGCAGCATGCTGCAAGCTTTTTAAAGGAAAGGAAACCAAAAATAAAACAAAAAGCATGTTCTTAAACACAACGATCTTTAAAATTGGTGATTGTGTAATCAGAAATCCAAAGGAGAGCAACTATTGTGGAACCTGTTCTACAAAAACGAAACACATCCCAACTTACTACTTTAGAATCCCCGTTCTCTCGACTTGGTTTCCCGCCCCCCCCCCTTGTCCTCCCTAATGTCAGATTTTATGCTCAGTGGGTGTAATACAGCTGCCTTCTTTACTTAAATGTCTGCTTTCTTTCCCAGAGAGTGGCTTTTCTTTGCGGCTGATGGCAGCCTTCCACGCTGTCTCTCCCATCTTTCTCTAGCTCTCTGAAGAATGGGGGCTCTTTTATTCAACCCTGGGCAGTAGCTCTCTTGACTCCTCACCCACCAATCAATCACGCATTGCCCAAGGCTTCCCAGTAAACTCTGGCTCCCCTTCCTCCTCAGTCAGAACATCTTTTCAGCTTTCATCAAACAAGGACCCAGATTACACAGCCAAGCTAGACAACGGTAAAACACAACTAAGCAAGGCTTCAAAAAACTGTCCGTTTTATTTCACAGGACATAGAATCTGCCGGGTAGGTAATGTCACTGTATCTACCTAGCACCAATATAAAAGTTGTATTTAACTGGAGGTTAGGTGGAATTAACTTAGCAGCAGGGCTCATCTGCCTCCTGCTCTGACGGAGGAAAACCCCCTTTAGCAGTTGTGGCCTTTCATCTTCCTGCTTAGTTGTATCTATGTAGGCTTTACTAGTTAAGTTGTGTCAGTTGGAACCATCAATCTTACCATTGTTAACTACTCATTGCTAACATCACTGTTAATTACTCTTACCTTTTCTATAATGCACCACTCTCAATGTTTCTGTTGTAATTCAGATGACTGAACTAAATAAGCATTAAATTTGCAGCCTCTCGGATTAGAACGCCATCACTACTTTCTTGTCCAGAGACTATTCAGCAATTGCCGCAGCCTTTCTACTAAGCTGTATTTTTTTTTTTTTTAAATCTCACTCCATCTGAAAAAAGGTTGGCTACATAATGTCTAATAACAGGTAGACAAAGCTATTACAGTAGTTTTGAACCTTCCTAATGCTATGACCCTTTAATACAGTTTATCAGGTAGTGGTGATCCCCAACCATAAAATTATTTTTGCTGCTACTCTGTAACTGTAATTTTGCTGTGGTTATGAATCACGGTGTAAATACCTATGTTCTCCCATGGTCTTAAGGCAGCACTGTGAAAGGGGCGCTCAACCCACAAAAGGGCCACAACCCACAGGTTAAAACTGCTGGAAGAATATGTCATTTGACTCTTTCTGCTTTATTTTGGGGGTTGGTATTTTTATTAATGTCAGTGTCAAAACCCATTGACAATATTTTGGTACATAACTATGGAGATTGTGTGTGTGTGTGTGTGTGTGTGTGTGTGTGTGTGCATTTGTATAACACATTATTTTTCTTTATTTATTCTTATCTCATATAATACATCCTGACCACAGACTCTACTCCTCCACCACCTCATGCAAGTTCTACCCCCACATCCCCCCCTCCCCTAGACACACTGATTCTCTGTTTTCCTCCAGAAAAGAGCAGGCCTCCCAGTGATATAAATTGAACACAACATAACAAGATGCAACCAGACTAGACACAAATCCTCATATCAAGGCTGGAGGAGCCAACCCACGAGGAGGAAAAGGGTCCCAAGACTGGGCAAAAGAATCAGAGATACCCGACTCCCACTGTTCCACAAAAACCCTAAGATAAAGAAGCGCAGCACGTGTGCAGAGGGCATGGTGCAGAGCCATGTAGGTTCTACGGCTACTGCTTCAGGCTCTGTGAGCCCCTACGAGCCCTGCTTAGTTGATGCTGTGAGCTGAGTTCTCGTGCTCTGGTGCCCTCGAGCCCCTGGCTTCTACAATTCCTCTCCCTCTTCTGTGGGGTTTCCTGGGCTCTGCCTAATGTTTGGGTGTGGGTCTCTGCATCTGTGCCCATCAGCTGCCAGAGAACGCCTCTCTCATGTTGATTGAGCTAGGCATTTTTTGGTCAGTTGTGTTTGGTTCTACCCTAGGTCTCTGGGCTGTCCAGCTTCCAGTTCCTGGCCTTTCCGGCAGTGTTAGGATTAGGTTCTCTCTGATTCTTGGGCCACAACACAATTTTCCCCCCTTTTAAAAATATTTTTTAAAAATTTTATATATACTTTATATTATTACACATATATAAAATAAAGTACATACAATAAGAAGAACCATGAAACAACCAGGCATTATATTAATGTTACATTCATAGTGTTTTTGGCTATTTGTATTTGGCAACCTTGAAGAAAACATCTTTCCTATCTTGGTGAGGCTACAATTCTAAATGTAAATCAATATCAATCATATCTCATCTCTATCAACTTAAAACATATATCTAGGCCTAAAAACTAAACAACTAAGCTCAATTGTAAAATTAAACTGGTCTTCAACTCCATCAGAGACTTGAGAAGGAGTAAAATTAATTACCTGAGTAAACAGGAAGTGCAGGTTAGCAGCTTCCAAAGTGAAAAAATGATAAAGACAGATTGCTACCTGAACAGTCACCCAAAACTCTCTATAACATTAGAGCATTATATTCAGCTTTCTGGCCCAGTATATCTGACAGACATATTTGTGAGACAGGAACTATTAAGGACTTGCTAACCCTGTCTTGACAGAGTTTGGCCTTGGCCTTTGCCTGTATCCAAGCTTGCCCATAAGAAGGTTCTTTGATGCTCATCATCCTCTTTGAGGTAGGCTGGGTGTTGCCAGGAGTTAACCTGTTTTATTGTTAATGAATCTTTAAAGTAGTAAGTAGTAAAAACATCTTTAAATGCCATATTCTGTAGGTCTCTGAGGCTCTTGAAGACCTTATCTAACTATTTTACCTTATATATCTATAGAATCATATCTATCTATTAAACCTAGGATGTATATTCTTATAATATAGACTAGTAATTGACATAACCATGATCTGATAAACAATTAACTTGTATAATTTACTATCCTACACAGCCTGCAATAGTTCTTTCAAAGTATTGGCAGTAAATCTTGTATAATAGTTGAGTTGTATGGGTGCAATACCTCATATCAGAGTAGAACTATATATAATGTGTGTGAAGAATAATTTTAAATTTGAATTCTATACCAATGAACCAAAATTAAACTTATTTTGCATCAATATGCAAAATTCTATACCTATGAATTAAAAACCTTGTGAGTAACAATTAAGGTCTTAAGTTGAGGAGTAGATTCAATAATCTTTTTGTCCTATCATCCCTATATATTTCTAAATTCTCCCTTCTTTCTTTTCAATCCATCTTTAAACCTAAGAAAGAAAGATAAAGGAAAAGAGAGACATCCCTGAGTCCAACTTCATTTTCTTTCTGAATAAGACCAATAATAACTTATAACCAACTCCAAATGAAAATAAATATCTATTGCCCAAGAAAGCAACCAAAAACCTAACCAAACCCCTCAAGGGAAATAGGGCATTCTTCTCTTAAGGTTTCTTCCGGCTGATTTGGGATGAGCAACACCTTTGTAGGGGCCCAAATAAACACAATTTTTTAATGCAATAGTTTGGAAAGCCTTAAGAACAGTTGCCTAAAGGGGATTTTAGTGACCTTTTTTTTTTTTTCATTTTCTTATTTTATTGGTGTGTTGTGTGTGGTGGTGGTGGTGGTGGTGGTGTGTGTGTGTGCCCCACTGTGGACCTCTGGAGGTCAGAGGAGAACAGTTCCAGAATCAGTTTTCTTCTTGCACCTTCTCTTTTGCCATGTCTGTTGCACTGAGTAGGCACATGAGCTTTTTCTTGATGACCCTTCTCTCTTCACCTCCCACCTCTCTGATGAAGGACTGGGATTACAGATGCAAGCATCACATCCTGCTTTTTTGCATGGGTTCAAGGAATCAAACTCACGTCCCAGAACTGCACAGCAAGCATGTCTCCTCATTGGGCTCTTCCTGTCTATCTCCTTCTTTATATCTTCCTCTGCATTCTACATTTTGGGTAATCACCATAGTAGCGAGCCACATTACAAGATAGAAATGAAAAAGACTGACCAAGAAGCCACTGAAAGGACACGGGCCTTGGAATGGAAGAGGTGCTGCAACATGGGGATAGAAAGGGTAAGGTGGGCAGAAAAGGGTTTGTAGAGGGAACAGCCCCACTAATTGTACTGAGTTTAGAACTCCTCTCTTGTTCTCTTAGGCCTCTACACATGTAAGTACCCTCATGAGCACTTTCAAAAATATGTTTATAACAAGAGCTGATAAAAAAAATTACCTGCTGGTGACTAAAGACGTTGAGCATTTCTTTAAGTGTTTCTCAGCCATCCGATATTCCTCTGTTGAGAGTTCTCTGTTTAGTTCTGAGCCCCATTTCTCAATTGGGTTATTTGGTTTGGTGGTGTTTAATTTCTCGAGTTCTCTATATACTTTGGATATTAGACCTTGTCAGATGAAGTGTTGGTGAAGATCTTTTCCCAGTCTGTAGGCTGTCGCTTTGTTCTCTTGACAGTGTCTCCTGCCTTACAGAAGCTTCTCAGCCTCATGAGGTCCCATTTATTAATTGTTGACCTTAAGGCCTGGGCTGTTGGTGTTCTGTTCAGGAAGTTGTCTCCTGTGCCAATGTGTTCCAAGCTCTTCCTCACTTTTTCTTCTAACCCATTTAGTGTCTCTAGGTTTTATGTTGAGGTCTTTAATCCACTTGGACTTGAGTTTTGTGCATGGTGACAAATATGGGTCTAATTGCATTTTTCTACATGTAGACATCCAGTTAGACTAGCACCATTTGTTGAAGATGGTACCCTTTTTCCATTGAATAGATTTGGCTTCTTCATCTAAAATTGAACTCTGGTGCCCCATATTTGACCACGTCCCCTGGATGGGGAGGCCTGGTGGCACTCAGAGGAAGGATAGCAGGCTACCAAGAAGAGACTTGATACCCTATGAGCATGTATAGAGGGAGAAGGTCCCCCTCAGTCACAGTCATAGGGGAAGGGAGTAGGGACAAAGCAGGAGGGAGGGAGGAATGAGAGGATACAGGGATGGGATAACTATTGAGATGTAAAATGAGTGAATTAATAATATAAATAAATAAATAGCAAAAAACATTATCCGCTGGGCAGTGGAGGCACATGCCTTTAATCCCAGCACTCAGTGATAGGTGGATTTCTATGAGTTCGAGGCCAGCCTGGTCTACAAAGCAAGTCCAGGACAGCCAGGGCTACACAGAGAAACCCTTTCTCAAAAACCCAAAAACAAACAAACAAAAAAAACCTCCAGACTTTCTTTTCTTTCTTTTTATTTTCCCACACCAATAGTGAGGAATAATTTATAGTTATTTCCTTAACTTCTGCTGCTTGGATCATTATGAAAAATCCCACTCATATCTAGTATGTAGCTCACAGGAAAGATGTGATTATTATCTGAGTTCCTGCCACCAGACTCTGGAAGAAGGAAGTGTGTGTATCTCTGTAGGGTGAGAACTGACTCCCCACAGACCAGTATTTCAGAGCAACTCTATTAAGTTACAGGCTTGGCCAAACCCGGGAAATTTCCCTCTTCCTAACGAAGCATTTATCACCGTCTAGACACCAAGTCTGCGGCCCATTCTCTTTCCTGTACCTCCACACCCGCCTATCCATCTCTCCCTTTGCTTTGCTTTTAGGGAGGGCTTGGTTATGTATTGCTCACACTGTATGTTAATCATGGGCTATGGATCGCTTTATTGCTCCCCAAACACCTTGGCGAGGTCTCGATATAAATAAAATGATTATTATTAAAGTCGATTAATCAGAGGCACGATTCACTTTTCAGTACTTGACATTCTGAGTATTTATTGACTTACAGACATCTTGTTCCTTCCCAGTGTACATTTTAGAGAACTGGTAACAGCAAACATGACACTGTAGATTTCTTTAATTAGATTGGAATTTGTACATGCATGCAGATGTGTTGATCTGTTGAGAATAAATGGTTGATGAAGAGTGCAATAAAGTGAGCTGTGGAGGAATGCTGGTCAGGGAATGCTCGTAAGGCTTGTTGTAGCATCTGCAAGTGATTTTAATTCACACTTAGCAACAGAAAAAAGGCAGAAGCAACTCCTTGTGTAATTAGCTTCTCCATCCACCTCTTTTGATGAATCTGTATACAGCTCCATAATTTTTATACAGATAACAGGCAGAAAGGGCTCTGGAAATTCTTGTGTTTTCAGTTATGGGATGGAAGCTAGGGCGGCGCAGATGCTAGGCAAGGTCTCTTGTGTGGAGGCTCTTCCCCAGCTCCAAAGAACACTGAGATCAAGAAATAAAACATTTCCACTCTTAAGTGCCTACCTCTTGCCAGTTTCCAGTTATCATGCCTACTCCAAAGTAATCCACGACTCCTACCTAGACTTATTTAATCTTTCATGTTTATGCATGCACACAAAATGTTTCTCTATCTACCCCATGATTCATTCTATGATACTTTGTTTTCTGTTTTTTAATTTACAATCTATAGAGTGCTGGCCATGAGGCAGAAATTATACTGAGGGCAGGGACTACAAAGAGCTATTAGAGATAGCCCCTGCCCTTGATTGCCTTTCAGTTCAGAGGTAAGAGGAGACAGACCAATAAACAAATGGGATCTGTAAGTGGTAAGGGTTCTATAAAGGAAGACAACAGGCCTCCAGGGAGATGAGTTTCTGCCTTTCTAGGGCTCAATAAAAGACTACTTAGATGACTTTCTTGAAACCTGTTATATATCTTAAAATCCTCTAAGTCCTAACGACTTGGACACAGGAGATTTGTTGGACCAAGTCATACTGGTGGGTCTTCTAGAGCTGTGGCTGAGAGCTTGAATTCCTTCCTCTCTTTCCTCATTTCCATTCATCCCATCTTTAATGTTTCTATCTCTGGCCTTTGCTAAATCTTTCTCTAGGTTTCCACCTTCCATCCTTCCTTTGATCTCCTTCCCTTTGGAAGTTGGAAACCTACTCCAGATGTGCTCTAGATCTTTATTTCTGGACTGATTCTTGTACCCCCCTTTGGGTTTCCTTAGGGTTGAAGCGTCCACAGCATCCCTAATAGCTAAGAGCTGAACAGCGCTAAGCAGGTGGAAAGGACAGATAAAGGAAACCATAGCTGAGGCTAAAGACGAACAGGAGAGATAGACAAGATCATTCTAGGTGACTAGTTTTGGTGTTCTCCTTTGACTCCCTTGAGCTTGGATGAGTTAATATTCATTGTGCTCCTGGTACCACTGCCAAGCACTACTCAAGTTTTGGATGTGAAGGTGGAAGTGATGCAGTTTTGTTCCACTTTGCCTGTAGAGACTCCATCCTTCTTTCTATCTGAAAAACCAAAGGTGGCTTGTGGCAATTACTTGTCCACCAAGGACATTGATTTGGTGAACTCTGACAGGAAGATTTTGTTGTTGTTGTTGTTGTCAATAGAAGACCACTTAAAACACCAGCAAGGGACCTGGGCCTCCTGTTTCCACACTGTGCCAAGAATCCCCAGTTGTCTTTCTTTTTCCATCTAATTCAGACAGAGCAATTTTTGTATCTTATACATTGGCTGTCTAATTTGGAGGTTTGCCTGAAAATAAGCTGGCTGAAGTTCAATGCAGACAAGAAAAATGCCCAGGGTTGGTAAACTATAGAAACAGGATGAGATAATCAGTTCTCATCTTTCTTTCCATGGAGTTTTTGCACAAGGGGAATCTGGAGACCTGGTGGGGGTGGGGTGGGGAAGAATGTGATGACCACTTGGCAGGTTTAGACTAAGAGGCAGAATAACAAGTTGATGAATGCCCAAGAGCTTTGCATCGGGCAATCTGAGTTGAACTTCCTGCTGTATCAGCCATCCTGCAGGACTTAGGCCAATCACATAAACCTCAAAGCTGCTCACCAGTCTGTCACTTGAGGTAGTAATTCAGACCTGGGGAGCAAGGAGGTGTTGCTTGAGAAGAGCTCTGAGTTCTACCTTCATGGCTTCTTGATGGGATTGCTGTAAAAGTCAGAGAACCCTACAGTGCAAAATGCTGCAAGAGCCTGCTCACATCAGGGCTCCATGATAAAAAGCATTTGGGTTTGGACTTTGGAAAGATATAGTAAAATTGAAAAGCATAGCTCTTTTATGAATGGCTGCTCTGAGGGTGTTCTCATTCCATTGGCTTTTCAGGCAGTGGACATTTGAGAGCCTGTTGGCATCAGTCATCAGGGGTCATCCCTTGAATTCATAGTTGAATAAGGCAGGCTATACTGATGTTATCAGGGAACTCCTAAAGAAATAGCTCCTTGAGCTTCTTGAAACTGAGTTTTCTAATAAAAATCATAGTTAACCCAAAAGAACAAGTAAGCCAGAATGGCAGATCAAATTCAAGTTCTACTGTGAGGTAGGAGCCAATGGCAAATAATATTATCTAGATATTGATATAGAGATATAGCAGATGGTAAATTATGGTGCCAGAGTTATTTTGTGATTAATGTCCAAGATAATGCATTGAAAAACCATACACCTATGTCCTATGTATAAATGAAAGCACAAAATCCCTTTAATTTTGTCTATGTATAAAAGATCAGACATAAGCGCCAAAGAGGACCACAATTCATTATTAGAATGCTGGTTTCTTCCACATAGTATTCACATATGACAAATTTCACTGAAAAACATGTCTGCAGTTGTTCAGAGAGAAAATATGATTTGAGGTTTTGTACAACAGAAGGACCAGCTAACAGAGTTGCCTGCAGACGCAGCCTGAGAAGGGAGAGAAGCTTGGCCAGCTTTTCATCTGACAGGAGTTATTGTCCAGAATATACAAAGAACTCAGAAACTTAACCACTAAAAGAATTAATGGAGTAGAGAGTTCATAAAAGAAGAAACATAAATGGCCAAGGAATACATGAAAAAATGTTCAACTGCCTTAGATATTATGGAAATACAATAAAAAGTGCATCAAGATTCCATGCCAGCCCTGTCAGAATTGCTACGATAACCAAAACCCCCACAAATGCTAGTGAGAGTGCAGGGATTAGGGACCCGATTACACTGCAGTGGGATGTAAAATAGCTTAGCCACAATGAAAATAGCATGGAGGCTTCTTAAACTGAATATTTTCTATTGAACCATCATGTGGTTTTATACCTACCCCTAGCCTTATGCCTGAAGGAATCAAAGTTAGTATACCACACCTGTGTTTCCACATTTATTGTGATATTGTTCACGACAGCCAAGTTATGGAATAAGCTCAGATGTCCATAAGGAAATGATAAATGGATAAAAAACATGGCATGTATATGGATTATTGTTCAGCTGGGAAGGAAAATACAGCAGTATCATTTTCAGGGAAAAAAATGGATGGAACTAGAGATCACTATATTAAGGAAAGTTAGACTCAAAAACATGAATCACATGGTTGATCTCATGCATGCAAACAAACCAAAATCATAGAATTAAAAGAGGAACTATTGGGGGTAAATTTCATCAAGGTACTTTATATGAAAATGTCATAATGAAAGCCACTGTATAGGACAATGAAGTACACACACAGACACACACACACACACACACACACACTTTTTGCATATAAAGGAAAATGAGACTTTAGAAATAGACTCCTCTTTCTTTTCCATGTTGCATTCAGTGGGTGCAGAAGTCCATTCCACTAGGTCCACTGTGAGAGCACAGCACTCTCTACTCACTCTTTGCCACCTTGACCATGGGTAGGCCACACCTTATCGCTCCTTACCACCTTGACCATGGGTAGGCCACACCTTATCGCTCCTCACTCAGAATTGCCTTCTAATTGGACTCCCATCCTTTTAAACACAGCACCCTGAGAAACCATTTTAGAGACCACCTCAGGCCTCTCTATTCTATGATATCCTCTTTCACTCGAATAGAAGCCATGCTCCTTACCTGGGAAGTTCTAAGACATCAGGGTTCTCTTTTGTTTTCTGATGTCATCTCCTCTTTTCTTCTTTTGGCTACTCTGCTCTACATTGGCTTCATTTCTACTCTGTGGCATCTAATCTTTTCAGATATGCCACCCCAGGCCTCTGCATTGGACTCTACTCTCAGCCTGGACCAGTTTTCCTTCATTAAGCTATATGACTAATCCTTCGTGAACATAAAACTTTTATTCAAATCTCATGTTCTCTGTGAGGCCTGTCACAGCATTTAATAACATTGCTGTACCCTGACTCTGGCATTCTGATGTTTCTACTCCTCTGGATTTCTATGATGTACTGACCACATCTACTTTTTATTCTTTGTCTCCTTCTAGTAGAATGTAAACTTTGTTTTTGCTGTTTTGGTCTCTGCTCTCTGGTAACCACCTGAAACATTTAATGTGACAAATTCCTAAATAAAGGAGTGACATCATAGGAAGATGATTGAGAAATAATCTCACCTTCAGTGTGATGTTTTGCATGTTTCAATGGAGATGCTTCTGCATAAACTGTGTGCTTGCAAGCTGCATTTCTGTGCTCTTAGTCAGGGATGCCTAGAGCACAGGCTTTGGGGAGACCTATTTGCACTGTTGTTCAATGTAACAAAAAAGCCAATACAGTAACTGTAGTATTTATTCAGTGCTTCTCAAGTTATTTGTGGTGAAGGACAGTGTGCTGTGTTCCACAGAAATATAGCTGCACTGTCAAACTTCCATGACAATTGATGACACGGCTTTTGTTTTCTATTCTGTGTCTTGAATGCCCTAGACTTTCAATGCGCCTCTCAGTTCTGCCTGCTGCTCCAGGTTATCTGAATTCTTTGTACAGTCCCAGCATCCTTCTGGGGAAGGCACCCAGAGGCTACCTGTGGAATCTGCAAAGCTCACCTGTGCAGAGGCCCACTGAGCTGATCGCTGGTATGATGGATAAAGCCTTATATTATCAAGCCCTTCTTTCTACTCTTCCACTGGGGAACAGTAAGGACTCTGCTTTTTAGCTTGTATATTTCTTAAAATGCAACATGGATAAAGTTTGTGAGTATATACCCTGGCACATGTGAAACATAAATCTAAAATTGTATCAATCTGTATGGATACAAGTAGGACTGTTTTCTTTATAGCATATGAGTCTAGTGCCGGGACATAAGAGCAACAAGTGCTGCATTCATAATGCAGATGCCCAAAACCATGGGAGGAAGTTGAAATATGATGTGGAGAATAAGAAAAGCAGAAAACCCCTCTTTCTCATTAAAAAAAAAAAAAAAAAAAAAAGGGCAGTGCACGGACACAGCACAGACTTTGGTGTGCTGCATTTTCCCTGTTTATAGCATCCCGCCTGAGTTTCTGCACTGTTCCCAGGTAGTTGCTTCAGTCTGCCTATGAGATTCTCCATGGAGACACATCCATAACACAAAGGCAACTAGTACAGAAAATGGCATGCAATGCCTTTTTTCTTCCAGTTTAATTAATGCTGTGACAACTGCCTGCCAGGAACTACAGTGGCGGGGAGGCCTCTGTAAGCAAGGCAGGCTACAAGCAGTAAGAAAACAGTCAAGTTGTTCCTGGATTCAGCATAGCAGGACCCAAAGCTGCCTTGAAGCTTCACTGGGGATAAGTTTCAAGGAGAATAGGTAACTCAAACTTGGGTTGCTCAGTGTAAAGAAAGGATGCTGGCCATGGCATGCACTGGAGTATTAACTACAGAGAAAGGATGCTGGCCATGGCAAGCACTGGAGTACTAACTATAGAGAAAGGATGCTGGCCATGGCAAGCACTGGAGTATTAACTACAGAGAAAGGATGCTGGCCATGGCAAGCACTGGAGTACTAACTACAGAGAAAGGATGCTGGCCATGGAATGCACTGGGGTACTAACTATAGAGAAAGGATGCTGGCCATGGCATGCACTGGAGTACTAACTACAGAGAAAGGATGCTGGCCATGGCAAGCATTGGAGTATTAACTATAGAGAAAGGATGCTGGCCATGGAATGCACTGGGGTACTAACTATAGAGAAAGGATGCTGGCCATGGAATGCACTGGGGTACTAACTATAGAGAAAGGATGCTAGCCATGGAATGCACTGGAGTACTAACTATAGAGAAAGGATGCTGGCCATGGAATGCACTGGAGTACTAACTATAGAGAAAGGATGCTGGCCATGGAATGCACTGGGGTACTAACTATAGAGAAAGGATGCTAGCCATGGAATGCACTGGGGTACTAACTATAGAGAAAGGATGCTGGCCATGGCAAGCAGTGGAGTATTAACTATAGAGAAAGAATGCTGGCCATGGCAAGCACTGGAGTACTAACTATAGAGAAAGGATGCTGGCCATAGCAAGCAGTGGAGTATTAACTATAGAGAAAGAATGCTGGCCATGGCATGCACTGGGGTACTAACTATAGAGAAAGGATGCTGGCCATGGCATGCACTGGGGTACTAACTATAGAGAAAGGATGCTGGCCATGGCAAGAACTGGGGTATTAACTATAGAGAAAGGATGCTGGCCATGGCAAGAACTGGAGTATTAACTATAGAGAAAGGATGCTGGCCATGGCAAGAACTGGGGCATTAACTATAGAGAAAGGATGCTGGCCATGGCAAGAACTGGGGCATTAACTATAGAGAAAGGATGCTGGCCATGGCAAGCACTGGGGTACTTAATGTGTCTTACATTCATAAAATGTGTTTCCTTACCTTTAGAGAAAAGCCAGTCTCAGTACCTACCCATGTTATGTGTTCTCAGCATCCTAAGTACGGTGAAGACATCATGATTCTTCCTCATCTGACCAGTGGTTTATTTTTATTCTATTGTATCTTGTGTATGTGTGTGTGTGATGGGGTGCTTCTGTTTGTGATCAGAGGTTGACACTGGGTATATTCCTCAATTGTTCCCTACATGTATTTATTTATTTATTTATATTTAAGAGAAGGTCTTTCACTGAACCCAGATATCTCTGCCTCCCCAGCACTGTAATTGCAGGCACATATTTCCACATGTGGCTTTTATGTGGGTGCTGGAAATCAAACTCAGGTCCTGCATGGCAAACATTTTTTTGTGTGACTGAGTCACTTCTCCAGGCTGAAGCACCTCTGTCTGCACTGGGTCTAATTCTTTGCTGTATAGAGAAAGTAGCCAGGGTGAGAAACCATAAGTGAATCTTCAGACTCAGTGTAGATGGAAGGAGAAAAGCTGGAGGGGAGGATGGGCTGTCCCGGGCTAGAGGATGAAGAGGCATGAGAACTGGGGAAGGTTTCTGATGCCTCCTCATTTTACTGTACATAAAATGACAGTCTTCTGACCTGTCAAGGGAAAGGAGAGAGTGGGACCACCTCTGTGTTCCAGCCTGGGGACAGTGAGCAAATGGGACTGAAAATGGAGCTTGTTTATTTTCTGAGTCTCACAAAGAGTAAAAGCTAGAGAGAAGGGGCAGAGCCAGCAGGTCGAGTTTGGCAGTAGGTGTGAGGGAGGAGGATACCTCAGCAGGGAGCCTCACCAGTGCTCTCTGTTCAGCAGGGCGAGGTCCCTTTGCACCCACAATATTTTCTAGTGGCCCTTTAATTGTCTTGTAACAAAATGCTTATGTGATGTAACCTTCACCAACAGTTTAAATAAAGTAAAATAATGCTCTAATTCTAGGAAAAAATACAAAGGCTATAATATTCACTTTCAGCTGTACAAAAAGTTATTATGGAGTAGTGGATTAGCTGGACTCTTATACTTCCACTGATCACTGTGGGTCAATAACCTGAAACATTAGCAGCAGTTTGAGTGTGTGCCATCATGGTGAATGTCAAATTTCTGAAATGGTGAGTGGCATTTGAAGAGTTCTGAACAGAAAAGTACAAATGTCACATAAGGTCAGAAATAGTTGTATTCTTGGATGATTTAGAATGTAGTAAAAAGACCTGTGAAAATCAGTTTACATGTTAAACAGAGGTAGGATTTAGTCAGACACTATAATTACTAGATTTCTCTTACTACAATTACTAAACTTCAGGACTTTGGAAATCCTTGTTGGACACAGGGTGATCCTGCACCAGGAGAGACTTTGCCCACCCCCAAACACCCTCATAAGCCTTAGGAGACAGCCACTTCCTTACACAGCCAAAGGCATTGACTGTGACCATGAAAGAAGTTGGGCGTTAGGAGTGATGCAGCTCTGAGCATCTCCATTAACCCCATTTTGTTCTACCCACCATGAGACAAGGAAAATGCTTTGCATATACTCTGTCTGGTGAAGTAGCCACTAGTCATGGGCCCTAGTTATCACTTGAAACGTAGCTCGTAAAGCCAGGAAGTGAAGTTTGAATGTAGTTTCCACTACTTAAATTTAAATAACCATACTAGGTAGGACTATACAGATAGACTCCTGCATTCCCTGTGGCTGCCTACCCTCCTCCTTAATTCCATAGCTACATCTTTTTGAGAAACTAAGTTCTTAGAAAAGTTGGACTTGAGGTACTGTGTCAAGACTTAATGACGGCCAAACAAAAGTAGTATGCAGTGGGGTCTTCCCCACAGGCTCTGTGTGGCCACCACTCTGAAGAAGCTCAGTTATGCTGGTCAGTTACCAGAGCACCAGAGGCATGTCACCCACAAGTGGGAGAAGAAACAGCAGTCAAGAAGGTTAGAGGGGCAGAGAGGAGTGACAGAGCAAAGCAAGCGATGCCTTGAAGGTCTCATACAGTAAAATGAGGAGGCATGAGAGACGTGAACCAGGACAAAGAATTCCCAGTCAGGGGATGCTCCCTGCTGAGACCTTTCCCTTGCTCTTTCTGAAAGATATGCTGCCTCTCCACTGCTCCACACTGCTCAGTACAGCTAGATCTGGGGAGATGGCACAGGGGTCAAGAGTTCACGCTGGTGCTGTCCATAGCCCGGTCATTGTTTAGGCAGCCATGTTGGTGAGACTTCATGGGGTGGCTTCTGACAGTTCTCTGGGACTCAGCCTCATGGCTAACTCCTTCTTCCCCTGGCTCTTACAATCCTCCTACCCCTTCTTCTGAAATGATCCCTGAGCTTCAGGAGTAGGAGTTATGTTGTAGATGTGTCAATCAGAGGGAGGAAAGAGAAAATAATGTTGACTATATTATAATCTCAAAAGAGCAGTTTAAAATCAACTAAATAGATATTTTTAGATCATGAAAACATCAGCAAGAATGCACACTGTTTAAAAAAAAGATTCAAGTTCAGATCCCATCACTCCTGTCACCTTCCTGTAACTCCAGACCCAGGGGACCAAGCATATTCGGCCTCCTCGAGTGCCTACACTCAGGTGCACATACCCACATACAGAAATAGACAGACAGGAAGACACACACACACACACACAGACGGGGCGGGGGGGGAGTCGTCTGGTGGCACATGAGGCAAGTGATCTCTGTGAGTTCGAGGCCAGCCTGGTCTGGTCTACAAAGTGAGTCCAGGACAGCCAAGGCTACACAGAGAAACCCTGTTTCAAAAACAACAACAAACAAACAAAAACAAACCCAAACCACCACCACCAACAGACCAAAACAACAGGAAACCTCTTACCTGTACTAAGGCCACATGGCATCATTTCACTATTTTTCCACCCCTGAGCCCTGTGTCCTCTCTCACAGTATCACTCAACCAGAAGCAAGAAAGCCACTCTTGACTCTGGTGGGTATGGCCTGTCTGCCCTTCTCCTGTACCAGTTTCCTTGATGGTGACACAGCACAAGAGTCTGCTTCCTGCATCCATCTCCATCACTGGGAGACACTTGTCAGCAAGGACAAGGGTCACTCACATGGAGGCATCAGATGAGGAGTATCCTACGGTCAGGCTAGGTCCCTGATGACCATGGTATTTTAGACCCTGGCAGCTTTGCTCTTTCACAAAGAGGAAGTCCTTATACAAGACACAAAATGCCTCATCCCAGGCTGTCTCTATCCTATTCCCTGAAACCTGGGGGTTCTCTTTCCCAGACAGACGGACCTTACAGATGAGACTAGATTGCAGCTAGAGAGCTGGGGAGGCTGCTGTGGGTCACTCAGGTGAGCTTAATGCAATCCCAAGTCTTCTCCTAAGGTAGAGGGAGAGGCCAGCGAGGCAGTGAGGAGGACAGACTAGGAGCTCTAAAGATGCTGTGCAGAGCCGGGCGTGGTGGCGCACGCCTTTAATCCCAGCACTCGGGAGGCAGAGGCAGGCGGATCGCTGTGAGTTCGAGGCCAGCCTGGTCTACAAAGTGAGTCCAGGACGGCCAAGGCTACACAGAGAAACCTTGTCTGGAAAACAAAAACAAAAACAAAAACAAAACAAAACAAAAAAAAAGATGCTGTGCAGGTGAGTTCGAAAATATAAAAAAGGACCAGGGCAAGGGACGCAGGGGGCCTCCAGAAGATGGAAAAGGAAACAGATTTTCCCCCAACCTCCAGGGAAGAGCTCAGCTCTAAGGGCATGTTGACATTAGCTACTGGAACAAGGTATGGATGCCTCCCTTCCAGAGCTAGTGTAACTAACTGATGTAACTAAGTACTAAAGAAAGGACAACATGTAACTAGGCTGATGACTAATGCACCCCACCTGCTCAGCAGAAGCCTGGGCTGCTCAGGGCAGCCTCAAGGGGCACTGTTCTCAACATCTTCATTAACCTTTTAAGTAACAGAGTGTTCTGGGTTCTCCAACATGTTTCCATTGGGGTGGAAAGGTTATTTTGGGGAGTGACCACAACCTTATACTTACTTATACTTTTCAAGGAACCCAGAGATAGCTCTTACACTGTGTATTGACAAACACAATTGATTATAACCAGCATTTTCAACTTTGATTTTGTGGCATATATATTACGTTAAATAATAATCTGTATTTTTCTATCAACTTTGCTCTTATTTGATTTGTACTGCAAACAGGAAGAGTAGGTGGAGCTTAATATAAATTATGTATATGTGGAGTGCAGGCAATCATGTTGTAATGTGTTTTTGTGCTGTAAACTGCTATCTGAGCGGAAAAACCCCTGGCTCTGGGGGCTAGAGAGATGGCTCAGAGGTCAAGAACACTTTCTGCCCCGGTGAAGGGCACAGTTGTAAAGTTCCCAGCACCCACACTATAGCCCACAAAACACTCCTAGATATAAAATAAAATGTAAAACCATAAATCAGAAACCCCCTTAACTAAAGCTCATCCCATTCAGCATCTTGTCCCATCTGCCATTCCCGACTTAGGTCCCTATGGCTACTCTGTACTCTTCTCTCATTCTTAAAATGAAAACACATTCAATTTTCAATAATCGCTTTGAAGAGATTTGCATTTCTCAACGCTCCGGTTTTCCAAATACCTTCTGTGCCACCCTATTCATTTCCTAAGGTTTCTGTAGCAAAGCACCATAGACTGGTCAGTTAAAGCAGTGGGGCCTGCATCAGGAGTTGTAGAGGTGGAAGCTGGATGTGGGCACTGACAGGACAGGCAGTCCCTGCTGAGCGCCCATGCCTCCCCCCTGTGTGCTGGCTGCCATCTTCATGATCACACAGCACTCTCCTGAACTTATGTCTGTGTCTTTTTTTTTTTTTTTAAAGATATTTATTTATTATGTATACAGTGCTCTGTCTACATGCCAGAAGAGGGCAGTAGATCACATTATAGATGGTTGTGAGCCACCATGTCATTGCTGGGAATTGAACTCAGGACCTCTAGAAGAGCATTCAGTGCTCTTAACCTCTGAGCCATCTCTCCAGCCCCTATGTCTGTGTCTTAATTCCTCTTTTATGAAGGTGTTAGTGATACTGGGCTACGCCTCACTCTAATGACCTCCTGGTAACTTCTTTTATCTGAATAGCTCTATTTCTAAATAAAGTCATATTCTAAGGTACTAGGGAATTCAGTGTATGACTCGTTCGGATGAGACAGTGGAGCTGATAACAGCTGTTTCCCTCTTGGAGTTAAGATGATCATACTGAATGAGTTAACCCAGAAGCAGAAAGACTCACATGGTATATACTCACTTATAATTGGGCACTAGCCCCAAAGGCATGTCCCACAAAAGTCTTCACTTACCAGGAGATTGGGATAGATGTGAGGACATCGTATTGGGACTCTAAGTAAGAGAAATATAGGAGATGGGGAAATAGAAGGATACAGAGGGTCCTAGAAATCTACAAGAAGAACATTGTGATGGGTGGATCGGGGCCCAGGGGGTCCTGCTAAAACTATTGCACTAACCAAGGACAAATAAAAGTAGTAAACATCAAACTCCTACTCTGATCTACCCAATGGACAGGACATTCTCCACAGTTGTGTGGAGAGTGGGGACTGACTCTGACATGAACTCTGGTGCCCCATATTTGACCACTTCCCCTTGACGGGGAGGCCTAGTGGCACTCAGAGGAAGAATAAGCAGGTGAGACTTGATAGCCTATGATCATATAGTGGGGGAGGAGGTCCCCCGTGGTCTTAGACCTAGGGGAGGGGAATAGGGTGAAAGCGGGAGGGAGGGAGGAACGGGAGGATACAAGTGATGGGATAACAATTGAGTTGTAATCTGAATAAATTAATTAAATAAAAAAATTAAATTAAAATAGCAAAAAAAAAAAAAAAAAAAAAAAAAAAGATTCTGGAATGTGAAACCAATCTTTATTCTTTATTCCCTTATCTGGAATTCATCCTTCAAGTCACTTCAATCTGCCTCTTAATCAACTTAAACTCAGAATGTCCTCAAGTTCCTCTAACCTACTTGTTAGGTTTAATCTATGCATTATATGCACACGCGGACACACACACGCGGACACACACACACACACACACACACACACACACACACACACACACACACGGGAAAAAAGACAGAGAGGGAGACAGAGAAAGCAGAGACTGATGGGGTGTCACTACTTAGCTTAGGCTGGCCTCAAACTCAGAATATTTCTGCCTAAGCCTCCTAAGTGCCTGGATTCCAGGTTCACACCACCTGCACCCACGCCTGCCTTGAGAGACAGATCTCTTCATTGGCATCCACGATGCAAACACCTATGGCTACACTCTGGGCTTCTCTTTATTTTACTACTCCTTTCTGCAGAATATCAGCAATGGCCACGACTTCCCTTATAACGCTTATAACCGCTGGCTCAGAATTTTGTCAAAAATACTAACTTAAAGATGACTCATTGTTGTAAGGGAAAGTTATACACAGAGAGAACTAAACCTGAACGATCCCAGATCATAAATCATGCTGCCCTGCCTGTGTCATTTGACAATGTCAGATTGCTTTCTGGCCCTGTTACCTAATATGACTGATTTTTCTAAACAGTCCTTACTTTTCACCAAAATTGCATGCCATAAATCTGTATTTGGTTTAGGTTTCTATAGGCATTAAAAAATGTAAGTAAGCATCCTCATTTAAATCTTTCATCACTGAGCTTGATGCAATTACCTGGCATGAGATGAGGCCCTGAAGGAAAAGAATTAACTGGAATGATTATACACATGACACTGAAAACCGTGCCCTGAGCTGCCTACTTAGATTGCCAGCTTGCCTCTGGAGGGTGATGTGCAAACTCCCCAATCTCCATCATCTGGCACACACTCTGGCACTTCAGTTTCTGGGTCTCTTTCAGCCAATAATAAATACTTAGTAGAACCTGGTTACAAAGACAATGTCCATAAGTGACACCCCTGAGTTCATCAAGGATACAGCTGAATGATCCTTAAAGAAAATAACTGTCAGACCTAGAAAGACTCGGATGGGTACCACTTTTTCCCAATGGTCTTTGGTTATTATTTGTTTATTTTTATTGTGTATTTTCTGTTATGGATTCTTCTTTCCTTTGTTTATAATTTCACTGCTGCTGCCCCTCTTACAATCAGAATTATCAAATCACAAATGTACTGTTTATCTTGGAAGCATTTACAAAATCTACCTCACTCAAGTCTTGACCTAACTCTCAGCCCCCAGAGCACACCACAATGTTCAGTGCTGCTGCTGGAGATCCTTTTGTGGACTTACTATTTTAATCGGTACGTTTTTAGATGTATGATTTACAAGAGGCTTTTCCCATATGGTTTTATCCTAATATACATATCTAACAATTGCTACTCATTACATCTGTGAGTCTACTGAGATAAGGCTATGACATTCTGGAAATAATTTTCAAAGTCTTGCTGTGTTCTTAATGAGTCCATTATGCCCTCTCAGCATTACGCAGTGCAGGTCTCTATAAGCAGTGCATTATGCTGAATACAGTTGCTTCCCATCTCTATCAGCATCTAACAATCAGATTCCCATGACAACTGACCCCCACGAGCCCCCGCCTGTTGCTCACGCCTTCCTGAGACAGAAGCTAAGCTGAGCTGCACTGCGGGGCCACAGCTTCAGCCGTGTCCCCTGCCTGACCCAAAAGCAAGTCCAGAAAGAGAAACACAGGCCTGGCTCGAACAGGTCAGTGGCCAGTTACTTCCCTTACTCTCTTCTGTCTGGTTGGTTTCGGGTTTTGAGCCCTGAGCTAGCAGTACTCATTGACTCAAGAAGATGGCTCAATATTATGTCAGCCACAGAACCATGGGACAGTTAAGGCTTCTTGTTGGTTTTATTAAGTCCAATGTGGAGTACATTAATTCCACTTAATTTCCAATGGCACCTCTGTAACGAGCACTTACATTATCCAGATAAAGGATGATTGTACCACTCCAGAAAGCTGCCATATCCCCTTTTAGTCACCACTACCACCTTCACAACGAACCACACCTAGAGGATGACCACAGATTAAAGTTTCCAGTTTTTGGCTTCTTTTAATTTTATATAATGTTTTACTTATGTGAAATAACAGTCTTATAGGAACATGTGGTTTTAAAATTCATTCTGTGAATATTTAATTGCTTTTAGTATTGAATATGATGACTAGAGCTGCTATGGACACTCTTTCTTTTTGTGTATGTGGTGGGGAAAGTGTACATATATGTGCATATGTATCACGTGTGTCCCGTGTGTGCAAATGTCGTCAGGAGTCTTCAAAGCTCTCCGCCGTACCAGTTCAAACCCCACTACACAACTTGAGCACTACTGAGCACGATCTGGAGAAACAGCACAATACCCAGGCTCATCATGGGGAAGAAAGGAGTTTGGCAATAAAAATATCCCATGTTAAACCTACTTCGAGGGAAAGTTTACATTTAATGGTAAAATTCACTATTTTTATACTTTAGGAGTGGGAAGAATGTAAATATTCAGAAGTAATTATCATTTGGGGTTTAATTAGCATCTTTAATCTGCGAAGTCAGTATTTAGAAGTCATCTCACTAGGGCTGGGGATGGCTCACACTGATATCTAAGACCATGATCCATTCAGATCTTCGCTGACATTTTCCTTGTTTTTTCACTTCCACAAAAACTACTTAAAGTTATAGTTATTAATAAGTTAATACTTGAAAATTTCATATTTAAAATTTGAATAGTAGTTGAGTCCTATTTTCCCATGGAGAATGACCACAGGTTTCTGACAGAGAGCAGGGGGGTCTACTTCTTAGAACTCCTGCGCCTCCCTGCCCCCTCCCCAGCAAATAGGTGCTGTTTCCTAATCACAGGGGTCAGCCACTATGTATACACTTTCTTCACATGTTTATATTTAAGCAATGGTAACCCCATGAATTTGTCTCTCCTCCTCATCTTCTTCTTCTTCCTTCCTTTCTTTCTTTCTTTTTGGTTTTTCGAGACAAGGTTTCTCTGTGTAACCTTGGCTGTCCTGGACTCGCTTTGTAGACCAGGCTAGCCTCAAACTCACAGTGATCCGCCTGCCTCTGCCTCCCTAGTGCTGGGATTAAAGGCGTGAGCCACCAGCCTGGGTTCCTTTGTTTCCCTTCTTTAGTGCTTCCTTCTAAACTTGACATTTGTTTTGAGGTTCCATTTAGATACTTTGTTAAATCTGTTTGTGCTGCTATAACAAAATACCTGATACAGGGTAGTTACAAATTAGTCTTTTTCTCACCATTTGTGGGCCTGGGCAGTCCAATATCAAGGTCCCAGCAACTGGTCTTTGGTGAGGGTTGCTCTCCACTTCTAGCATGGTATCATATGCTGCATCCTCCAAAAACAAAGTTCTTATGATGTCTCTATAGAAGTGGCAGAGGGCAAAAGAGACGATGCTATGTCCTCACAAGGCTCAAGGGAAAGTCAAAACAGAGTGAGGGTATCCTCTACTCCTTTTCTATGTTATTAATTCACTCACAAGAACTGAACTCTGCATCAACAGGCAGGAGGCAGAGGCAGAGGCAGGAAGATCCGATTTCAGTTTGAGGCCAGCCTGGTCTACAAATTGAGTCCAGGACAGCCATGGCTACACAGAGAAACCCTGTCTTGAAAAAAAACCAAAAGCCAGAAAGCAAACAAACACGCAGTTAAATGGATGGATTTAATATATTTTTCCATATTCTACCCTACTTCTCACTGTGCCTCATGAGCACATGCCACTACTGTAACATGTGTATTCAGGGCAGTTATCAGCAAGTGAGTCAAGTGTTGTTAACTTAAAAGGAAAGACGTCTTTGAGCCTTACTCATTACATTGGTGATGAGTTTCAACACGTGACTTTTGGAAGGCTAAACCACAGTTGACCTCTCTTTGCCCATATTTAACCCTCCTCTACTCAGTCTTCCTCAGCTCAGCAAGGGTCAACTGTCTTTCCAGACAACCTAGCCAAAAACTTGAAGTTACCAATTACTCTGCCCTTCACAATTAACATGCAATTATTTAACAAGTTGCACGGAACTTTCTTTCCAATTATGCCTAGAATCAAGATCTCACCACAACCACTTCTGGCACTTGTATCCGAGGCACTACTATTTCTCTGGTTTTCCTGTTTCCTGTGGCTCTGGAAGGCCTATTCTCTTTGTAGCAGGTAAAACCTACGCCTGATGTTTGAATCCTCTGCTTGTGCTATCTGCCTTCAGCTCACACAGCTGGAACCACGCTATGCAATGCCCACACCCTTCCTCACAGCCCGCTCTCAGCACCTCCACCTTCTCTGACACTCACCGTCCTTGCTTCCCGTGTCCTCCCCACACTGATCTGGATGCCCCTTGTGTTTGGGAAGCAGGGAAGGGAAAACATTTAGTGATCACACAGGGATCCAGCTGCCTCCACCATACTAACTGCAAATTTGACATGACATACTATTTTATGCATTTCTATTTTCAGTATATTATGCTCGGTGTAGTAACTTAATACGTCTACAAATTCTTGTATATGTCTTTCACCAAGTTGGCCTAATTGCTTTCCTTCTATGCAGGGGTAGTCAGTCACGGCCTAGGCAGACAGTGCTGAAAGTGCTGCCTGCTCGGGAAGCACAGCCTCTGACTACCACGCTGGCTCTCCCAGCCCATCGCCCAGCCATAAGAAAGGTGAGGAAACACAGGGAGCAACCATGTGATCCAAGGTTCTCCATGCAGCTGGGTTTGTTGTTTTCCTTTTGGGGCCATACATAAATAAATAGATCTTATTAGCTTCTTATGATAGCTTTGTGAACTGGAGGGAATGGGGGAGTGATATAAATAGTAGAGAGTTATTACTTTAAAAAGTATACATAATTCGCAGTTCTTGAAGAACAGTGGTTTCTCCCATTCATGGCATGGGTTTGAGGACTAAGATGTCTAAGTCATGAAATAACTTCATCTGTCCTGGTGGTGCTTCGCAACCTAGATCCAAGTAGCCACTTCACACAAGGTTCTCAATGCTGACATGTCTAAAACTGAACCCGTAATCTTCTCTGCCCCACAGGCTTAGGGGTCCCCAAGAGGTCCTGTTTCAAAGGCTGGCCCTACCAACACTGGTAGAACCTGTTTTCCACAGATCTGCCTCCAATGCTCACTTCTGTACCCCTTATACGTAAGGCATTATATGGCAAGTAGCTAGTATTTAGTTTTTATGCATGCATGCCGTATTAAGAAAATTATCATTATATCAGAGCCCCAACTTCTTGAAAGGGCAACGAAAGATTACTTTTATCTCAAACCCTAGCAGATCTTTAATGCCTCAAAAGCCCTGGCTCTTCCCACATCCCAAAGCCCCCGCTATTTACTCAAACAGTTGGAATGCCTTTGAAAAGTCCTGTCATTACTGTGCATCAACATGCAGTTAAATGAATGAATTGATTATAATTTTCTCTGCTCTACCAAATCCCTACTCCTCACACTGTGCCTCATGAATGCATGCCACTGCTGGAAAATGAGCTCTAACTGTGTATTCAGGGCAGTTAACGGCAAATTTGAGCAAAATGTTGTTATCTTGATAGGAAAAAAATTTTTGAGCTCTACTAAGCAGTTTTGAAAGCAAATTGTGTCAGCAGACTGAAATTACATGCAAAATTATCGACACTATTCACATATGATGGGCAACGACATGTAAAGATGCAGAATAGGAAGCCAGATTATCAGCTCCTGTCTAGTTGCCTCCAAGCCGGCATTCTGCTCAAGGGGAAGGTGTGAGCTGCAAACAATTACAGTGCACCACAACAAGAGGCTTCAGGTAGCAACGGAGGAAGTGGCACAGCTGACTGCACAGTCTTTCCTGTATTCTGTGTACTATTTTTAAAACATACTGGGTGCTTAATATGATAAAGGATGCATTGTTCCTAGACTTGGTACATTGGTTTTCTCTGTATGGTATGGGCAGAGTGATACATATTGAATGGATTCTTTTACTATGTTAGTTTTTCTCACCTTAGAAAATGTTAATTATATATATCAGCAGTTAGCTAGTTCAGCCGGTTAGACATACATTCTTAGCTTTCCAGTCATTATACTTGATGGCAAACAATGTAAGTCCTAGGCTACCTGTTTTCTGATTTGGTCTCTTTGCTAAACTTTCCACGTTCTCATTGGATCCTGAAAAACAAGTAAAATGGAAAAATTCTTCAGTCCTAAAAATAAAGAGACCCGATACTGTGAGCATGAGTAGCGCCACGTTTTTCAGGGATCATTTCTTGAGGTACAGCACTCCTTTCTGTAAGGACAGCTAACACTTAACACTTGTCACGTGCCTGGTACCCACTTAGGTTAGGACTTCTCAACCTTGGCACAATGCACATTCTTTTCTTTTAAATTGAAAACAATTTTAATCATACAATATGTTCCAGTTCATTTCCCCTCCCTCGACTCTTCAGATCCTATCTCCCTACCCATCCAGACATACGTCTTTTATTGCTCTTCTCATTATTAAACACAGGTCTCTTTAAAAATTAAGAAAAACGATTAAGATAAAATAAAAACAAACCTAAATTGGGGTTGGGGGAGACTAAAAAAAAGCACTAAAAAGACACACTCATATACACAGAAATCTCAAAAAGACATAAAATCTGAAACCATACTATATAAGTAAAAGACCTGTAAGGGGGAAATGGGAGACCAAAGTACTATGAATGAAAAACAAAACAACGACACCCAAAGAACAAAACCTAACCAAACCTAACCCTGCAAAAAACACCACTGGGTTCATCTGGTATTGGCTGTCTAACAGCTACGCTGGGACCTGCCCTGAAGGGTGGTTTCTATACCCAGTGAGACTCCATTGGAGAAAAATTTTTTTTCCTTTGTGAGTGGCTATTAATTGGAGATAGTTTCTGGGTTAGGGATGGAGGCTGTCTGCTTTCCCTTACAGTACTGGCATCCCATATGACTTAGACTTGTGCATGCTGCCAGTCTCTGTGGGTTCATATGTACATCAACCCTGCTGTCTAGAAGGCCTGTCTCCTTGGTGTCTTCCATCCTCACTGGCTCTTTAAAAATCTCTCCATCTCTTCTTCTGCAGAGTTCCCTGAGCCTGAAGGGAGAGATCTGATGAAGATTTTTTAGGACTGAATGTTCCAAGGTCTCTTACTCTCACTTCTCTAATGGTGGGTGGGCACTCCACCGATCTGAGCATAGCAGAATTGACCTTAAATCCAGTCACAGGGTGGTCAGTTACTCCCATAAGCTTTGTATCACTACTGTACCAGTGTATCTTGAAGGCAGGACTTCTCTGTAGACCGTAGGGTTTGTAGCTGGGTTGGTGTCTACATTTCTCCTCTGGTAGTTTGCAGAGTACCTTCCAACACCATGACCACTAGTCAGTAGGAGGGAAGGCTCTAGGTAGGCAACAGCTATGCATCTGTTTATTGAATTATGTGAGTGTTGTGTTCAGGAATAAGGCTTACCATGTGTTAGTGGAGAGCAATGAGTAGCCTTAGCAACAGCCTAGGTTGTAGGGATTTCCATGGAGTCCCTCTGGTCAACAAATCAATTGATTGTAACCCCTTCCTGGTAATGGAGGTTTTATTTGGTGGCAAGAAGTGTCTACTTAGAGCTTTCTCTCACCCATTATTTGGTGACTAATTTTGCTATAGAATATGTATTTTTAATATTTAGCAACATTCCTAGCCTCTCTGCTCCCTACAAGTGATCCAACTGGACAAGCTAAAACATCTCTAGAAATGCTAAATGTTTGCTGGCAGACTAATTTGCCCCCACTTGAAAAAAATCTGCTTTAGCTAATAAAGTTATTTAATCATGTGAACCAACTTCATGAGGTAGACTATATTCTCCAATGACTATCAGTCAGCTTTGCGTTACTGTAACAAAATGCCTTAAATGATCCATTAACAAGAGAAAAGGCTCACAGGTTGAGAGTTTCCGCTCAGAATTCAAGTCATTGGCCCAACTACTTTGGGAATTTGTGGCTGAACAGTATATTATGGAAGGAAATGCTCACTCATGACCACCAAGAAGCAAAGAGGGAGAAGGGGGTAGTCTTGGTACCACCTTCCAGGCTGTACTTTCAGTGACCTAGCTCCCTGTCACCATGCAGTAGTGCTGGAGAATGGTGACTAAGCCTTTAATGCATGATGTGACACTGACCTCAGCCACTGCAATGAAAAGACAAGAGGTGCGAAAGGGTTAACTAACTTGACTGAGGCCACAAACACACTGTAATATAGCTGGTTTGTCCCAAGGCAGTCCGACTCCATGACTTCCGAGCAAGTCACTGCCTTACTAAGGAGACTGATCCTTTGGTGACATTCAGGCTTAATGCAGTGTGGCTAGGTATGCTAGTGCCCTTTCCAGAGCTGCTGAAAAAGAACTTCCACATTTACGAAGGCTGGTCAGGGACTGCAATGACAAGAAAGGAGGGAGAGCGAGGGTGGCCTTTAGCCCTGTGGCCTGGCTCTTGGTAAATTAAGAAATGTGTGAAGTTGAAGAGCTACATATGAAAAGCTAAATATCCAGTCAGTAACTTTCATCATGAACCAACTACAGTACTTTTAGACCAGGCAGAGAAGGTAGAGAAGACAGCGTAAGGTGCCTCCTCTCTTAACAGAAATATCTGCTTACTAGCTAGTAAGACTCTCACTATAAGATTTCTTCCTGTAATTGGAGAAATTTATCTTCCAGAGAGAAGATTTCATTTGCAGATGACCCTTGTTAAAATGCTAATATGCGTATTAAGCTCTATTAGTCTTCATTTAAATAAATTGATCACATTACCGAGACATTTAGCAAAGCTATTAGAAAGTAAATTACAAAACAGCAAACTTCTGAAGGGTTTTACTGCAGAGTAACGTCACTAGGGAAGCATGGAGGGAAGCCACCTCTAGGGCTGGCACTATGCTGTGAGAAGGCTTATAAGACAGGTGACCAGGGGCAGTGAGGAACAGTGGTGTCTGCCACCGGAAACTCTGTCCCCTTCACTTCCTATCTGCCAACAGCTCTCCTTTCTGCTATCTCAGTTTCTACCTCACACTTCAGCTTGAAGCATGACAGGTCACTCAGCATGATTAGCAAAGTTGGAGGAGTCCAAACCACCTGTCCAGGAGGCACTGCTCTGGACCTACAGGACTGTCTACTCACCTGTCCAGGAGCCACTGCTCTGAATGGCCACTTACAGGGCTACCTACTGTCCACAGATCTCTATATTTAGAAACCCAAATGTGACTCTGTTCTGTGCTCAGCTTTTCCCTGGTCCTGCCTTCACCAAACATCCCGGGAAGCAATGAAACAAGTTCCTAGAAGAGAGTGAGGAAGGACACTCATTGGCTGTGGGGCTACCCTTCTGACTGGAAAGTTCCCATCTTACACAGGGAAGCATAACACAACATTATCCCTCCTCTTTCTTCTCCTTCCCTGAAAATAAAAGGAAGAGGAAAATGAGAAAGTGTCAGAAAATCACTACATAAAAAGGCTTCTTACCTAGGAATGCCTATTGTGAGAACTTTTCTTCAAAAAAATGGAATGAAGAAGAAAAATACCACCAGAATTTAAACTAGATTACAATTAAGCACTTTAAACCTGTTCAATTTTCATTTAATGGTAACAGTAAACTATGTAAAAAATATGAACAAGTAAAGTAGTCAGAACAAAGGCACATGACTAATGTTAAGAATTTTATTGTAGAGTGCTCAAAATCCAGCAACTTATAGGAAAGAAGGAAGGAAGGAAGGAAGGAAGGAAGGAAGGAAGGAAGGCAGGAAGGCAGGCAGGCAATATGCTGATAAGAAGCCATGAGCAGGCTGACTGTGAGCGTGAGCAGGAAAGCCTTTCCTTTCTAAGTACTGTCAAGCTAGCACGTGACATTAGACATAATGCTGGTTTGTGTACATAGAGCAAGTTGCCCTGTATTTGAGAAAATTAGGGTAAAAAGGTAAGCAGATACAGCTTAGATTTCAAAAATAGAATATACTTTCCCAACTATGATCTTTTAAAATAATGGCCTTAGGAAATCTGCTTTGGCAAGAGATGGCAGAGGCTCCTGTGGAGAGGAAGTGAAAAGCCTGGGCATATAAACAAGGGCTGCTGGCACATTCAAAGCGCAGGGGAGAGTTCATAGAGCAAAACATAGTCCTAAGTAAATGGGTTTCAGGCAATCTCAGTGTTAAGATAACATCATTAAGAGTAGAACAGATTGTGTTCAAACCCTGCTGTTTATAATTAACACGTTGCTTCCAAATACTCCCGGGCCCCTGGTAAATAGTCTTCTGCTCATATCTACCCAGACCAATCAGAGGATTTTCATCAGATTCCATGCTGGGCCAGCACCTGTTTGGACAAATCCAATAGAGCCAAAGAACTCCTTTCCCCGGCCAGCTGAGTAGTTGGATGAACACAGCTTGGCTTAGTCATTGTCACAGTGTCCATATGGCTTTGAAGCTTGTTTTCATAAGAAATCATACAAGTATTTTATTATGTCAAAGTTCACTGTCCTAGAAACAAAAACAGATAGCATGTTAGCATCCTCCCTCTATACTGATCAGCTCTGCATGACTGTAAGCCATGCAGCAAGCAGTTCACAGCTGGACAATGCTGTCAGATGCACCACAATAGGGACAGCACTAATTTTAAAAATGTAACTTAAATACGAAATTTTTAAACCATTTTTGACCAAACAGAAAGTTACTTTATTGCAAAACAAGTAAGTAAAAAGTTAGAGCTATTCAACATTCTGCATTTGAGCTTTATTGCAGGAAGTTTAGATTCTATTGGAAAGCTACTTGCTTTCTGCCTAATAATCAGAATAACATAATTAGAGATGCAAACATATTTAAATCTTGTTTGCTTCAGAACATTGTTTATCTTCCAAAACACCTGTTTTATCGTCACATAATGCACGGCTCATCTGTCCTCATTTGTAGCTTTCATTATCTCCAGTCTTAGCAGCGGCTGACCTGTATGCACATTTCAACTAAATCTGTATGATCCAAGCATATGATACAACAGACGACGTAGATGTATATTTTTATACTCTGGTGGCAGGCAGAATAAAATAACAGAGGAAGAGACATATAATTATTTTCCTTTCTCCAAACTCATTCTTCACTATAAATATTCAGACTTGGAGGTTTATTATTTGAATAAATGGTCAAAATAATTAGATATAATGATCTAACAATAAGTATAAAATTAAAGCCTTAAGTATTCAGTTCTGCAAAAATAATCATCCATGTGAGAACAGCCTTTTAGAGTCACTAATTGCACATTCTTACTTATTAAACTATCATCAATTACTCTTTTTGTCTATCACTTTGTAATACATTTTCTAAAAAAGTTTCTACACAAATGACTGACATGCCAAATATTTTTTTAAAATATGGATAGGGAGCTATAGATACCGATTTTGAAAACACATTTCAAAATAGCTTGATTTGTGAGATGCTCCGGCTACTGAGATACCCAACGTTGGACTGAAGACCATCTTTCGTTATAACACTGCCTCGCTGAGAGACACTAAACCTTTCTAAGCAAAGAGATACCTACCTGTCAGCATCAGCAGGCATAAGACTACAAAAGTGATCACTTCAACTAAGCCCTCTCTAGCACAGAGACCAGCTGTGGCTGCACCATGGCCCCATTCCCATGGCCTTCCCTCACTTCCCTCTCAATCCTACTGGCAATAAAGTCCCTATAAAGATGATCTTCAAAGAAAATGTCCCTTTCAGCCAGTAATCTTATTTATCAAGGGGCTTGAGAGAAACCAGATATGGCAGGCTACACTTTCTCACCCACACTAAGAGAAAGGTGTATCTATCTGTACATCTCTGAACACTCCTCTCTGATGGCATCAAATCCCCAACAAAGTAGCATGGATTTAATGCCTTGGTGGGTTTTTTGTTTTGTTTTGTTTTTTGGTGATGGTGGGAGATTTTTGGCCCTGAGAAAAAACAAAGAGCACTGAAGAAGTGAAAAACAACTTAAATTCCAACATTAGGAGGATCTCGATATTTCAAAGCATTTACTGGATAACATGATCAGCACAAACGAACATCTATAATACTAAGAATGCATAGAGAGAGCACAAAATCACAACTATGCTGCAGTAACCATTGAAAAATGCTGGGCTAATGGGCTAGGGCTAAAATAATGCAATGAATGAAGGTCACCTCTACAACAGGAAGCTGCCATATCTGCCCAGCCTTAACCTGCTTTCTGGTGGTCTGAACTCTTGTCCTTAAGCTGGTATGGAAATATTTATCTCATTGAGCCATCACCCCAGCCCTCCTACAGCTAATTCTTAAACCAGAATTTAGAACAACAGAACTAAATCATATAACATATATTTAAGGATTTAGTTTTAGCTGTATCTTTTTATTTCACTTTGTCAATTCTTTTACTCACAGAAAAGATTTTCTCATGTTTTCTAGATAGTTTTGAGCTTGGGTTCTGTTTCTTTTGACAAATTTTACCAATAAAAAACTTCATTTTTCAACCCTGAGGCATCTTGCAGGGTCTTTCCATTGATTATGGAGACCTGCAAATGCTTACTTTCCAGCCCGTCATAGAGTATTCCACAGACCACCCCCTCCAGCCCCACAACGGCTCCTTGCTTGTTCGTCTTCTTTACACCTTGCTCCACATTCTGGTTCCTTCCTGCAAGCTGCTTCCTGTGGCGTTCCTAACCAAGCCTTCCCACTGTTGAGGTCCTCTGTGCCTTCACTCAATCCCTCTTCTCTCCCTCTGGGCACTGACTGAAACATGGCTCTCCCTGAACTTCAGGGCACAGGCTTCTCTTCATTTCTCTATTACATGCCAGACAGTTCAGGCAGGGGAGTTTGGTACCCTTGTGTAAGAACCCTGCCCTTGCGACCCAGACCATTCTAGTCACTGCCCTTCTATCTACCTTGCCACCACTTCCTAGCCACTGAATAAAGTTAGCATCTTGTTTGGTTTCCCTTGCATCCGAAGATGTGTAAACTCACTACGTATTTGTCTTTTCATCTCTAAACACTCAGAATAAATATGCTGTGTCTCAAAACGTGCCCTCTGAGATGTTATTTGACCCATTTTGGATATCTGGGATACCTAGGCACAGTTAGATACCAACCCCTTCATTTTCTTCTGACTAGTGTCTATGTGCTAGGCATAAGACTCCTGGTCCTTGGTTGGCTTGCCTTCCTTTCTGCTCAGCTTAGGATCCAGGGTTCATCACACCAAGAGCTTACTTGCTAGCATCTACTGAACTCATCTGGCAAGACTCCAACATTATGTGATTTCAATTATTCTTCTCTGCAGCCCTAGTACCAGCATATGGACTGCTGCTGGAAAAGATCACAAGTCTCACAGACTGACACCACTGTAAACTCAAGGTCAAGAATCCCAAACCCTCTCAGCACGCTGCTCTTCCTGCAAGCACTGGCTCATGTGCCCATGGCCAGTGATTCCAATATTACACATTTTTCTCAATAGGAGCTGCTAATGCTTCTCTCTAGCCACAATTCTGCCTCCTCCTTCATGGAGGAAGCAGAAAGATCACGTGAGAATTTCCTCAACGTTTTGCTACAAGGTCAGTGTCTGGCTCCACCTCATTCAGTTCTAAAGCCACAGCACACTGCTGTCCAACTTGTGCCTTTCCAACTCCTTTTTACATGCCAGGCTGCAAATGTTTTGTGTTTTAAGTTAATTTTGTTTTGTATCAATAACTTTCCTCATTTTTCCCCCTCAGCATTTCTCTAGATTTACATCTTCAGAACAAAATCTAACTACATAGATAAACACATGCTGTAACTATGTCATAGTCTTTCTGTATCTCCTAGAGCCTAGCACAGTGTCTGAATACAGTGGGATTGTGAATGTTAAGTGCATGAAAGAACAGAAGCCAAACCTGTGCTTGCTGCATCGACTGACTTTCTTATCAGTAGTGCCTGAATGGACTGGAATGTGACGTCTGTCCTTTCACACCACTGCAGGTGCTGACATTACAAGTGAGTGCTCCTCACGGAAGCAGGGCCATGACTACTCTCTTCAGGCATGTGAGAGGCCTACATATATGCAATGCTATGCAACTGCTTTACTTACTTATGCTCTACCATGACATCTTCCCTGTGTTTTTTCCTTCAGAAGTAGAATTCCTAATAAATGCACAGTATCGTTCCTAAGAAAAGAAATTATTGATCAACCTAATAATTTATTGTTTGCCACTTTGCTGACAAGCTGTCATTGTCTTGCTCAACTGGGGACATCCCAGAGTGATCTTGAAAGAGGAAATCTCAACTGGTCTACAGATAAGTGTGTAGAGTGGTTTTACTTGTTTTCTTTCTTTCTTTCTTTCTTTTTTCAATTAATGATTGATATGGGTAGGCTCAGCCCACTGTAGATGGTGCTACCCACAGGCAGGTGGTCCTGGCTGGTATAAAAAGCCATAAATGTGTCATGGAAAGCAAGCCAGTAAGCAGAGCTCTGCCATGGTCCCTGCATGAGTTCCTGCCTCCAGGCTCCTGCCCTGCCTGACTTCCTGACTTGGCTCACCCCAATGATGGACTGTGATGAAAAGTGTGAGCCAAATAAACTCTCTCCTAACCAAGTTACTTTTGGCCATGATCTTTCTCACAGCAATTAGAAAGCAAATTAGGACAGCCCCAGATGCCTGAAAGTAAAACCAATAACCTCCCTAATAACTACCATAGTGACCTCTCCCTTCTACCACACCTCAATTTTGAGTAAGACTGTCTTCTCCACTCTATTTTTCTTAATGTCATCTCCAAAACAAATCCATATTATTCCTTTCTACCTAAGATTTTACTGATACTGGAAAGTACAAGGATATCTGTAATATCTGTATAGAACATACTAAGATTAAAGTACTGCACCAGGCATGACGACAGGTATAAGATATTCTGTGCTTTCAATTTCATGGACTAATTTTCAGAAAGATGAACTCTAATTATTCAGCTAACTCTTTAAACTGATAATCAAAATGGCATCCTGCAATTACAGAGGAAGTGGTGAGGATAGCAACATATGTCTGATAAGGCTTAAGAAATAGAAGTTCACACTGAAATACAAAGGCTAAACGATGAGCAGAAGTTTGGAAACATTGCAGTCAAGAAGTGGGGGAAGCAAATGGTGAGCATATAATAAAGGGAAGAGTGAGTCCAAAAGGGCAAAGGCCATATAATGTACAGGAAGATTTGCTACTAGGAGAGTGAAGTTAACTTTCTTTTTTAAAACTTTTTTATGTTTAGTTCTTTATTTCAATCAGATTGTTTAGGTGTGGCTCACTCCTTCTTTCATTGTATGTTGTTGATGCAGTCCCTCTAGTCATTTTTAAATAACCTTTAAAAAACAAACTATTGTTTATGTACCTAAAATATCTGCATTTTCCCCATTCTTATGTGGTAGTTTAGCTGAGTATAAAACCTAATTGAAGGATGACATTGATTACATTACTGCATCTATCATTGGTGATATGGCATCTGTTTATATCTAAATATTCCTTCTTCATATAAAGCTCTTCAGTTGCCCCTTTTGTTTTTTGTTATACTTATTTATTTATTTTATATCCCGATCATAGCCCCCTCCCTCCTCTCCTCCCAGTCCCACCCTCCTATCCTCTCCTCAGAAAAGGGGAGCCCACACCCCAGCACATCAAGTCACCTCAGGACTGAGGGCATCTTCTTCCACTGAGGCTGGGCAAGGCAGCCCGCCTGGAGGAAGTGACCGAAAAGCATGAAGCAGAGCACAGGATACACAAGACACAGCATAGTACTGATCATACAGGATAATCACACTACAATCCACAGACCCAAAGAAGCTGAGTAACAAGGAGGGCCCAAGGGAGGATGCTTGAATCTCATTCAGAAAAGGAAATAAAGTAGACAGGCAAAGTGGATACAGAGAGGGAACAGGGTAGGAGAGGGAGTGGGGAGGGAAATGAGGGCAGGGTCAGGTGGAGAAGAGCAGGGGCAGGAGGACAGAGGGCTTGGAGAGAGGAAGAAAACTGAGGGAGAAGGCATCGCTGAGACAAGCTGGAGACCTGTGACAGGGTGGGCACCTGGGAGGATGTGGGGAGGACTCCAGCTGAGACTCCTAGCAGCAGGGGTCATGCAGTCTGAAGAGGCCACCTTCTAGCTAAACATGATCTCTAGTGGAGGGAGGAGAACATCAACTCACCCACAAAAATCTTTGACCCAAAAATTATCCTGCTTACTATATGTGCAGGGATAAAGATAGAGCAGAGATTGAGGGAATGTCCAACCAATGCTTGGCCCAACCTGAGACCCATCCCATGGGAGAGAGCCACTGTTAATGATACTCTGCTATAGTTGCAGAGCCTTAATAAATGTAGCAGGGGCTTTCTCTGAAGTGAAGTTAAATTTTTATAGATAAGAACAGAGAAAATTAATTAGGAGGCTACTAATGTATGAGGCGTTGTAAAGTGATAAAGTCATGCATGGCTCATGGCTAAATGAGGAGTACAGATCCGACAGGGACAGTGTGGAAGAAGACAGTAACAAGATCACTGTCAAATTCTAGGCCTCTGAGACACGGCAGCCTGCAGGGCTGATTGCTGAAACAGGAAACACTGGAAGGAAAGACGAATCTTTCCTTTCTTATTTTGTGTGTGAAAACAAGTTAGAATTTCTGAGTTCAGTCTTGAGTTACACTATAATGTCCAATAAAGGTCAAAAATATAAAATATGAAAAAGGAATGGCCTTTAACAAGAAGGGGACTAACAACATGGTTGTTGGAGTTGTATGCATAGCTAAAATTGCCTAAGAAAAAAGGTGTATTATGAGGAAAGATGCCAGGATCAAGCCTCAGAGAACACCTCCAGTTAAAGGTCAGGTGTGGAAAGCAGGCTGGCAAGTGAACCTGAGCAAAACCAGCACCACAGAGTCATGGCTTCTAGAAGACGGCTTTAAGAATGAGTGGCCAGTGGTGTTAAGTACCACTGAAAAACAAGCAGCCTGAGGGGAAGGGGCTTTACAGAAATGGAGGAGGAAGAGGAACTTGGAGCACAGGAGAGTAAACCTTGAGGCAGGGATGGTCCCTATCGCCACCGTATACACATACAGGACAGGAAATAAAGATGGCCAGCACCAGCAAGGGCACACTGAAGGGGTTCTAAACCAATGGCTTCCATGAAAAGAGGGACTACAGGGAATAAGATGTGTGATTTAAATAATGTCAAGAATCTGGCAGGCAGGAGAGAATGCTATTAAAAACAAACAAACAAACACCAGCCACCCTCTCTCCCCGCCCCTCCCCCCCGCACACGTTAACACAAAAATTGTCATGGCTGGAAACCAGAAGCAGGGTAATCTTTCCTAAGGAGAACAAGGAAGTAGATGTAGATTACTACTCTTGGAGCTGCGGGCATGCACTACACAAGTCACGGAAATGATCTTGTGAAATGAAAGTCTCTAAGGACTCAGCTTGGAGAGCAGGAATTGCTGCAGGGACAGTAGTATACCCAGTGCTAGGTTTAGTTAAGAAGGAAGAGAATTGGAAGAAAGTTGTAGCTCATGCCATAGAGAGAGAAACAATAGGTTAAGTCAGCACAAAAAAAGCATAAAATGTTATGCAAGAATAGAAGAGGGCAGATGTGGGTAGAGGGTGTTTATGGTCCAAAGTGTCATGTTTTAATACACATGAGCTTTTGGTACCCAGTGATCTCTTATTTGCGCCTTCCCACAGTATTTCCGTAATTCCATTTCTGTCATCTGGCATGTTAGCTACTGCTACTTTAATTTTACATCACTGGTAAGCTTGATTAGAGGACGCTACAACGGAACTTATCCATTCTTGGCACTTAAGTCATCTTTTCTTGTTTAAATTACTTTTTTATTATGTTAGAAAGGATATTTTTTTTATTTAGCATATCATTTGCATAATTGTGTCATTTTTACATTAATAGATAATCTACACTTACCGTGCAATAGCTCTGATGAAATCTAGAGAAGCTGTGCATTTGTATTTTGGTCCATCAAGCTGATCATCATGACCAACTACGGTTAACAGCTGTAGGGTCACTAGGGAGGCAATCTAAAAATGAAAGAGATCTTTATGAGAAAATTCAATGAGACTAAATGATATTTTTATTTATTTATAGTGCTACTAGTAAAGGTGTAAATGAATCTGCAAAGAATACAAGTATTTCAAAACTGGTACACCCAAATTTGTATATACGTTTAAACACCTAGTTTAACATTGAAGGGTGCTCACTAAAAACTCCTAGTTTGTTAACAGATGATTTAAAATATTTATAACATTTCCCCACACAAACGACATTTCTGTGTGAGCATGTTCGTGTGTGTGTGCGTTTGTGTGTGTGTGTGTGTGTGTGTGTGTGTATGTATGTTTGTGTACACTTCAGTGTGTGTGTGTGCATGTGGAGGACAATGAAGAACTCGGGTGTCATTCCTCAGAAGTGACCCACCTTTTTATTTTTTTGAGACATGGTTCCTACTCTTAGGTTAGGCTGGCGGGCTAGCGAGCTCCAGGATCTGCCTGCCTCTGTGTCCAGGCTATGAGGTAACAAAGGTGTGCCATCGCACTCTGCTTTTCATGTGTGCGCTGGTGATCAAATCTGGATCCTCATACTGCAAGCCTTTTACTAAGGAGGCTAACTCCTGTCCTGACTAGAACCTTAGACGAGAGGGAAGAGATAATACAGTCTCCCACGGTGAAATTAAATAACTGTAACCCTTTCTATTTTCTATACAGAATTCATTTCCTAAAACACTTGAAATTTTACCACAAACCCCTTTTATTATTAGGGGCAGATCTCCTCTGTACTTTTTCTTTGAATATAAGAGAAAACATTAATTACCTCTTATTTTGCCACTGACATTTCCTTATATCTTCCTATTTTCCTATAAATTAAACACTATCTCATATTTAATTAGATTCTCATATTGCCTATTATTCTTTGGCCACAATTTTCATAGGCAAACATAATATGTGTCTTAGGTTAAAATTTCAAAAATATTTTCAGATGCCTCGGTTTATGCTGTTAGGATAGTCACAATGACTGTCACAATGACTGTCACAATGACTGTCACAATGACTGTCCAAAGGCTTGGAACAAGTGAACCACTTTGACATCACTCTCAGTTCCACCATTTATAAACTAATCACATAAACTGTGCAAAAGCACATTATCATTTCAAGATTTAACAGCCAAAGTCACTGCTGAAATAAGTACAATGATCAATCAACTCTTAGGGAGATGAGGCCTGATTGGAGAAAGCTAATATTAAAAAATTCCAAAGCTAAGCAAAATAATTCAACTAGATTTGCCTTTGTATACAAAAAGCATAATGTCAGGGGTTATTCATTCCACAACATTGTCATATGAGACCTATTAATACTAATATACAAATACATTGTTCACAAAAACATGTTACATAAAATAGTATATAAATATGCTGACACCTTAAGAGTACCTTCCCAGTTTATTAAAATGTTATTAGAGTAAAATCAGAACACCAAGCACAAAGATAATTTATGAGTTCAACATCTTAAATCTCAAACACATTAATTAAAAATTCTAAATGAAAACTTTTAGAAAAATATCAAAGCCTTTAGAAATTTATTGCTATTTGTGCACAAATATAAAAATATTTACTTTCTCCACTATCCCATCCTTAACTATCTAATTTTTATTTTAAATTGTATGTCCATTAAACTCTTGAGGACTTACTTTAGAATGTAAATATTCAAAGACATTGTCAAAAACTAATACCACAGAAATTATTTTTCTTGCTTAACTTCAAGTATTCGTGACAACCCAAGAAGCCCAGATTTCCATGTTAACACTCCAGCGGCACAGCTTGATGCAGTCGGTGTGCACATGACAGACATTTTTAGACACAGAAGCTCCCCTGACTCCTCAAGCACACAGGTGCAGGCATGCATAAGGCAAGGACAGGACCGTCTTTCCCATCCTGCTCCTCAGAACTCAGTGACAAATAGGAAAGAAAGACACACAAGAGTCATTCCTGTCTTTGTGCTCCTCGGAACAGAGATTCATTTGTACTGTCTCTAGTTCCAGCAAAGAAAAGGAAGATAGCAGAGTATATAGGTAATAAATTAACATCTTAGAGAATTTAATCTTTGTTGGCGAAAAGCTCCCTAAATAATAACAAAACATACTCTTCTTGAACATTAATGTAATCTCTCTTAGTACGTCTACTTTACAGAAGGCTTGCCATCCAATTGAGCTTTGAATTACCCTGAACATATTTCATAGTCAAATACTAACAAAAACTTATATGGTTTGGAAAATGATAACTACAGGAGAAAAAGCATTAGTTCCAGTAAGATGACATAGATTCAGATGCACTGCTTCTTTCTGTTGAACAACTAAAAACCTGGATATAACACAAGGGTCAACAAAGGAGACTGGGAAAAGTGGACAATGCAGGGAGACCCGGCCTCCAGGAGCAGTGCAGAGGTAAAAAGTTGGAAATTCTTTGCCCAACAATAGAGAGTAAGCTGGGCGTAGCATTATCAGTGTACAAGCCAGCAGCACAAGATTTATGGCCAGCCTTATTCTCCCCATGGACGGAAGGCAGTGCTGTGAAAATGAACTGATAAGTCTGTGTCTGGCAAACTATCATCTGCAAATGAAGTGGAAATAGACATTCTTAAACAACAGCAAATTAGAGGATTTACCACTGGCAGACCACCTTTAAATAATAGCCAAGAGCAGAACATTCTCCACAGTTGAGTGGAGAATGGGATGTGACTTTCTCACGTACTCTGGTGCCTCACATTTGACCATGTCCCCTGGAGGGGGAGACCTGGTAGCACTCAGAGGAAGGACAGCAGGTTACCAAGAAGAGACTTGATACCCTATGAGCATATACAGGGGGAGGTAATCCCCCTCAGGAACAGTCATAGGGAGGGGAATAAAGGGAAAATGGGAGGGAGGGAAGAATGGGAGGATACAAGGGATGGGATAACCATTGAGATGTAACAAGAATAAATTAATAAAAAAATTATAAAAAAAAAATAGCCAAGAGAAGTTCTTCAAACAAAAGTTTAAAAGGAGCCCTGAGCATCAAAAAGCAAAAAGAACAACAGAGAGCAGATAGACACTGATAGAAAACTGCCAACGCCTCCTTGTGAGTCTAATATGTGGTTAAGAATTTTAACAGCAACATATATTCAAGGCAATGCTATTTAATAAGTGTAGGCAGCAAGTGAGCAGCTTCATATAAAAGGCTGCACACCAAATTTCAGAGTAACTTCATTTATAAGAGCCAAAACAATAATAACCTCCACCAGCCTCCTCCAACTAAAACACCTGGGGAAACATGTATGTCCAATGGGTTAATGTTTATATTCTGGAACAGTCACACCATAGAGTACTGAGCAACTCTCAGTGGGCAAGTGCTTGCTTGCCAAGCTCACTGGACCCGAGAGCTGGTTAGGATATCCCAGCACCCACATAAAAAGCTGGTATGGTGGTGTGTACCTGCACTCCCATCTCTGGGGAGTGTAAAGACAAGAGGATCCCACGAGTTGGATGGCCATCTAGTCTAGTCAACTGGTGAAAAGAACCTGTCTAAGAAAACAAGGGACGGTGACAGAGAAAGATGCCTAACATTGACTTCTGGCATGCACACCCACACACAGCTGCACATGGCACAAACACACTACTGCTACCATACACAGGGAGGGAAAGGGAGATTTCAGATAATAGGGTTGGTCCTTATGAGGATGAAAATGGTTTGTACTGTGGTTGTGGTGATGAGTATGCAAACCTACAAAGGGAAAATGTTGTTCCTATGACTAAAGACACTGGTGTGCAAAAGGATGAAGAGATGTAGGGGCTGGAGGAGTGCTTCGGTGGCAGTGTCCCCATGGTCTATCCTTAATCCTTAGTACCAAAACCAAACAAACATTTTAAAAAGCAGAGTCCCTATATCCCCCTCCTGCAACAACAACAGCAACAACCCAAAACAACAGAAAATGATTACATGTAAAGTGCAGCATATACCAACTTCCTGACTGGGATACTTTCAGCTGGACTTTTTGCAAAATGTCCTTGCTGGGGTAAACTAGTGACGGGCACACAGGAAGAAAAGTTCTAGGCCACCTTTTATACATTCAACTGTAGGTGAATGCATCATTATCTAGAAAAAAGTTGAATTAAGAAAATACAGAAACACTGATAAGGTGTTCAGAGACCCTAAGACCCTTTATCTTTATTTCAAAAAGTTGACATTGTGTATGAAGCTACAAAAACTTTCTAAAATTAAAACATACTGGGCCCATATTTATCAGGATTTTAAAAAAGCATTCTGATACAATATGGCTGTACGTGGGAATGTCACAGAAGGCAAGCATTGCAATAGTGATATGCCACTGGAGTAGGGCTTTAAACAATACAGAAAGATTTTCTCCTTAAACACATAGTGAATTATGGTGTTGAAGCCTGGCCTTGGCCAACAGGTCAATGCTGTGAACCTGTATTGGTTTTCACAAATTTGCCAGAGTTCTGGAGCTAGTAAAACAGTCATTCATTCTTTTGTTTGTTTTTTGAGACAGGCTTCTCTGTGTAGCCTTAGCTGTCCTAGACCCACTTTATAGGCCAGGCTGGCCTCAAACTCACAGTAATCCTCCTGCCTCTGCCTCCCCACCCCCGAGTGCTGAGATTAAAGGCGTGCGCCACCACACCTGACAAAATATTATTTCTTAATACTGTAGAAGGGTTATGGTACAACCCCACCCCAAGTGTGTGTTTCCCCAATTCTTACCTTTTATTTCTATTCTTCAACACGACAAAGGTTCTGTTTTTGTTTAGGGACTATAAAAACTACTTTTATGTTAAGTATATTAAAGGGAATTTTCTAGCATAAAAATAATTACAAAAGAAAATTGTGAGGGCTGGAGAGAGATGACTTGGAAGTTAAGGGCACTTAACTTGCAGAAGATCCGGGTTCAGTTCCTAGTACCACACTGGGCAGTGCACAACTGGTAACTCCAGTTGCAGGAACAACATTCTCTCTTTTGGTGTCTGCATGCACAGTGGTGTGTATACACACAAAATAACTACACAAGCCTTTAAAAGGAAAATCTAAAGGAGTTCATGGACATGGACATGGGGCATTTTCAGTCCCCAGAAACCACCCGAGGCCGCCTAATAAACTTCCTAATTATTTAATGTGAAAGCCCAATGAAAGAGAATATAGCACATATGCCATCCTGGAGGTTTACTAGAAACATTTTAGAGTTCCTACCACAAAATTTCAAGTTCAGCACTTCAATGCCAGGGTTACTTTACATATTAACAGTGTTTAGCCAAAACAATGTCTGACTTTAGGTGCTGGTGACTACTGAAAAATGGTTTGCTAAGAGAACCACTACTGTTTACAGAAAGACCTCAGTGTTGGCCTCTGTTTTCATCTTTTCTTCTCTTTCACTTTTGCTAGACTAAAGTACATGTAACCGAGTATCACTCACTCCTCAGGCCCCAATCAAGGGCATGCCTACAGACAGCAAAGGAGCTATGAAAACAACCAACTACTATTGGTAACCATGGGACATTAGTGGTGTGGAAACACCTTATGTAGGCATTGTGCTAGGCACCTAAGTTTCTCTAGGACTCACATTCCCTGTAATTAAATACTAAAAATTGCCCCGCTCCCCAATACGGAAACAGCCACGAGTTAGTAAACTGCTGATGCTACTGAGCTAACAGCAGAGGAGCTGGGTTTGGCTGTTACTGGATCTATGACTGACACCTTACTCATCAGTCTCCACCTTATTCCTCTGAGCCAGGATCTCTGAACCTGGAGTTAGGCTGGTGGTGTTGGGGTTATGTGCACTTCTATGACCCCACCCATATTTCTGCATGGGTGCTGAGATCAGAACCCATATCTTCTGTGCTGCTACTGATGGCTTCTCTCAAAATAAAAACTGTCATTTCCCCCTCAGTTAGGGATATACAAAATTATCTATAAATTAGAAGCATCTTGCTAAAAACTGAATAGTATTCACCTAGCTATTTTGGAATTTGGGCATTGTTACTACTTTATTTTACCGTAGCTTAAAATAATATGATTAAAAACTTCAGTTTTTATATGACGTTATTTGCTGTGTCAGGGGTAGAGCCAGTACTCAGATCAGCCATGCACAGAAAGACAAGTTCCTGACCAGATGGAAAAGCTGGATGTATGGTTCTGCAAAAGGAGCATGTAGACTACAGGCCACATGATGCTAGGAAAGAGGGGCAGGACGAAGCCAGAGAGCAAACACCAAGATCCAACTAGACGGGGGATGGTGCCCTCATCACACGGCACAGCGAGTCGTGAGGCGCATGTACACAAAGGTCCTAACACAAACAAATGGTCAGCATGTAAGGAAAATGATGCCCGTTGCCCTGGTTTCACAATTATACCACAGTACACATTCAACTGTCACATGGTATCCCATAATATGCAGAACTGTGTCAACTAAAGTAAAATATTTAATGCAAGAAAACTGATGTATATAATCTTTTTCCTTTAGCTATTATACATTCACAAGGAAAATTTAAAAATGAGAATCTCTCTACTTATATCTCATGGCTTAAGTGGGGCCATATTTGCTTACTTCATCTCCGCTGTGTTATGTTGTGTTCTTTGTTCTCATCCATGAGGGAGAAGAGCTGCTTATTTATAGCTTAACAATAGGACTTCATGTACCACAGGGAGGGTTTTTTTCCTTAATCTGAGAGGCAGTCACTAACAAGCTTCAGCTGGAAATGCTTAATGTAAAAACAGTGTGAACCTCTTTCTGGGCTAATAAACTGCTCTTTCTGCCAACAAAAGAAAATCAATTTACAACTGTAATTAATTTTTAACAGGCTCATTATTTTTATAGTTTTATAGGATGGTATATAGGTCAACTGATTTCGAGAAATACCCCATATTCTAATCGTTCTGGAAAAAGCTTTATGATCTAAAGCACATTAAATTATTTAAATAAACTTAACACATGAGGTGTCAGTGTGTGAGCTCCACACAGCTCTGCAAGTACCATAATTGCTTGGTATCAAAGGTTGTGATGGTTTGTGGCAAAGTTAACTGTTCATCTTAGATTTATACACACACACACACACACACACACAGAGAGAGAGAGAGAGAGAGAGAGAGAGAGAGAGAGAGAGAGAGAGAGAGGGGTAAAGAGAAGTACTAGAAAGGCAGAGAAATGCTATCAGAGTACTTCATTGTGAAACTGCAATTGCCTCCAAAAGGATTACTCAGATAAGAAGAAAAAAAGCTGCACATTTTTTATACTAAGGAACTAAGAGATGATGGTAGTTCCTGGAAACAGTGGGAAACATTGAGTAGCTGGGAAGACCCTAAGTACACATAAGGAGTCATTCACTTACGGACCATGTATGGAAAAGTCTACACATTCAGGAGAGTTGGAGAAAGTAAACAGTAAATGGCAGCATTTAGGCGAGCGTTCTGCTTATGATATGAGTGAACACAACTATTTGATTCTAGAGAAGAGACTGAGGTAAAAGTCAATGGACTTACTGAGCTGTGCGATTAAGGGACAGACCATGATGCATAAGTGAACTGAACAGGAAAGACACTATATGCAGCCATACAAAGACAAGAAAACTTAGTACAAGACCAGAGAGGAAACAGCCTATTGTAAATGGGGTGGTGGAGAACCCAAGTGGCAAATACTGGATCAGACTCATCAAGGCTTCACAAGAAAGGCTATGCGATGGAAGAGTTGGTTCTTTTTTTATTTTTATTTTATATGTAATTAATTTATTCAGATTACATCTCAATTGTTATCCCCTCACTTGTATCCTCCTGTTCTTCTCTCCCCCTCTTTTACCGTATTCTCCACCCCTAGGTCTGTGACAGAAGGGGACCTCTTCCCCCACCATATCAAGTCTCATCTTGGCAGCCTGCTTATCCTTCCTCTGAGTGCCACCAGGCCTCCCCACTAAGGGGAGGTGGTCAAATATGGGGCACCAAAGTTGATGTGAGAGTCAGTCCTCACTCTGCACATAACTGTGGAGAGTGTCCTACCCATTGAGAAGAGTTGGTTCTTTATATAATCTAACTCATTAAAAAGTTTAAGAAGAAAAAAACAAAAACTAGGATTAAATTCAAGTTATACAGTTTATGCTGCTGACTTTATATTACGAGCCTGAGGGAAGCTGGTACAAGTAGCACTAAGAAATGATGGAACTCAGAGCAGCTGCAGTGTGGTGAAAAGAATGAAGTATATTTAATATTTAGGAGGAAAAAACCCATGTGGAATGTGGTCAATTTTAAAAAATCAGGAGTTATTTCTCCATTTGCTAAAGTAAATTAAAAACATTATATTACTTTTTCCAGTAGCAATGTGTCACATTACACACACACACACACACACACACACACACACACACACACCAGCACACACTCAATAAAGGGTAGCTGAATAGAGTACCAGTTTTTTTAATATGCAAATTTGTTTATTTTTATGACAAGTTTTAAAATTTAAGATTGAAACTCAACAAAAACATTTCAGGGAATGATGTGGTTTATCACACCAGTATGAGATATAGCTGGGATATTCAGATCAATTAAAATTCAGTCATTACTGAGGATGGAAATACTGGGTCAGACTCATAAGACTGTTCTTATTCTGAACAATTAGGGCTTGGCTACCTACCATTCTAAGAATTCAAGTCTCCACCAACATGCTGAGTGTCTAAAGGTGAGCGAGCACTTAGGTTCTAAAAGTGAGTTGGGCCCTAGATCTCTAGTTTTCTATCCAGAGGATATGAACGGGAGGAGCAGTCTGTTTATGAAAGTGCATGGTGGTAGCCAATCCCCTCCATGGAAAGAACGCCAATGAGGTGTATACTAAGTTGTCATGGAACCCCCTCAAGCAACACCGATTCTTCTACCATATACAAGTGTTTGAAAATGCAGCCACAGTTCCATAGTGGAGACCATCCTCAATCATTTCTCCCCTCACCAGTACTTATTCAAACCTCCTTTTCTCTTTCAAACAACCTAGCTCTAACACATAGATTTGCCTATGTAGTCACTATAGCAATAGTGTGGGATCTCTTAAATATACATTTTCTCTTTCCTGAACCAGGAGCATAATGGTAATGAACAGTATTAGCCTTCATGACGACAACAGTGCAGCTCTTGAACAATCGTCCGTCAACTCCACCGTCTCTGATCACAGAGCATCCTCAAACTGCCTTACACAGCCCTGAGATGGGAGCCTCCTGCACAGTGGTGGGTGGTACGACAGTACTACACCCACACCAAGGAAGGAGGAGATTTGAGAATCTCATTCGCGGAGGCTGAGCATCATGGTGGTGGTGCTCTTAGCTGCTAGGGAAGAGCCAGCCTCTTTCAAGGAGCATCCCTGCTGACCTATTCATCAGCACTGTGGACACTGAGTGAGCCTCTCCATTACCATATATGGAGTGGAATGCCACACAAACCTCTGTTGTGGCTGAGGGGGTAAAAAGACATAGCAAGAGTAGGAAATGTTAGTATTTATTTTCTGTGGTTTACATGATTTACCTGAATAGCAGCTAGCACTTCAGTTTACTGAGACAGAGGATGGTGGTGCAGGCCAGGCGAAACAGAACAAACAAGAGAAACCCTTCCACCTCATCTCACAGCAGACTACTATAAACAGGGGTACTTTTACACACAAACCCCACTGTAGTCACCAAGTTTAAAGCTGCAAAAGATAACACTATGACTCAAAATAGTTTATATGAGTATCTAATAGCAAGATTTTAGGATGTTACGTTTTATATGTACAAGGTCATATTTCATATCATCAATATATATATTAGCCTCTTAATGAAATATTTCTAGGTAGCCTGACTAGCATTTGATAATTGTAATTACTTTTGTAGAGATAGTCTGAGAACCACTATATAATATGTAAATTAATTTTTTGGGAAAAGTAAACTAATAAAAACATCAATTATTTGGTCAAAGTGCTTTTGATAAAGTTTAGAGACACATGAAATACTGCCAATGAAGTTGAGTCTAATTTTCATCCTAAGTTATGTGAAAGAGCAATGCAGCTTTCTAAAGAAAGCTACCAAATGCATAATAGATTATGTGAAATACGCTGTTTATATTCCCACATTGTCTGAAATTTATATATATATATAATTTAAAAGCTCCAAGTATCAACTGAAATTGTTTAACGATACAATTAAATATATACAAGCATTAATGAACACTTGTTAAACAATTGCTGCCTCAAACACTAAACTGAGGCATGTCAGAGAAAAGCGAACAGATTCATCACTTCCTAAGACACTTGGATGTCTCCGTTATCAACTATCAGGGACTCCTGGAGTGAGAGAAGAAGAGGAGTTTAAATCCACACCAGCACTCAAGCCTGCGAGATGAGTCCTTGGTCTAATGTCTGAGTGCTACATCCTCCAGCACTGTCCTGTTCTCAGAATAAATATGACCATCTCTGCCAGGACAGCTGACAGGCAGAGGAAGCTACAGACATACTTAGTTCCTCTCTTATTTTCTTCATCTAACACAGTGTTTGAAGTGTAGCAGACACAAATACCTACTAGATAAAATTTTAGGCAAACAAAGAAAAATTCAATTATAATCAAGGAAAGTATTGACTTTGAAACCTAACTCGATTAAAATAAATTGTATACGCTTCAGGACAAGAAAAAATATTAAACAACTCCCATCCTTTAAAAACCTGAAAATGAAACAAATACAGTGCACATCTATCTGTATTTGAGGGAAAATGTCCAAACTCTGCCTTGTAGTCATGGTGAACGAGAGACGGAGCACTTGCCTCACACACTGTGGCAGTGAAGAGTAAAACCTCATTTTGCTTTCCGAGCTCCTATTTAGCTAATAAAACAAGTCAGATGAACAGAAATCCTAAGAGTATTTAAATACAATTAATCAAACCTTTGAAGAAAAGATTAAGCTTTTAATACAAAAAAGTAGTGAAGCAAATAAATGCAAATCTACCCTAATAGGTTGGATAATGTCAATTAAAAAGAAAGTAGGAACATCTACATTAAATAAAATTTGTACTGTAAGTCATGCTCTAAAATATTTTCAATAATCACATAAGTAAAAAATAAATATACAGGAAATTCTAAATGTTTTTATTAAATTCTGTATAATTCAATATGAAATCACCCAGAAATTGCATATAATTGAAAATATAACTGCCAGCATGGTGCATGACAGAATGCTGTCTTATAAGAATGTTGTTTCCTTTCTTACCTCTCACTAGTTTCTTGCTATTAATTCCTCATAATATAATAACAAAATAACTGTCATGTTAAATAATTACATGTAAGAGTCACAATAAGTTTTCTTAAATTTATTTTTCAAAAACTAATACAATCGGTAATGTTAGGTAAATACGTACAATTCAATGCCTCTACTTCTTAAAAAAATAATTTTCCTTTTCAAAATCACTTTAATAACTTGGTACCAATGATTTTAGAAATAAACTAGCAATTTCACCCTTTGAGGAAAAATAAAGCTATGCAGCTTAATAATTTAAAGTAAATGAAATTTGACAACTGTAAAAAACTGCACTCGTGTTCTTGCATTGAAAAATGAAGTGTTCAAAATTGTCCAAATAAATTAATCATTGTTTTTTCAAATACGGGGAAAGAAAACACACACACACACACAGACACACAAACACACACAGACATACACAATCATAACGTGGATTTGATATGTTTTCGAAGAAAAGACGAGTCAATATTTTATCTTCGAAGAAGGTCTTCAAAAGTCCTATCTGATCAAAACCAAAATGTGAACGTCACGCCTGTGCTCTTCACCCACTGGCTGCTTGGACATGGTGTGACACACGCATCCACTCATGCAACAGGGAGGAGGAGAGCAGTAAGACAACAGGGTTAGTCCTGTCAGCTGCTCCACTCACACATGGGAAGGCCGCACCCGCCTTAATGAAAACTAAAGAGAATCATAAGAATGATGAAATGGTATGTAAGGATAAAAATTACGCGATTAATATCTAGGAGTCTGAAACATTTCCAATGTTTTAAGGTTTGGTAAATCTGAACATTGCCCCGATTTCAGTGTGCAGTGTGCTACTCCTCTGTCCACTCATCTGACAAGACAGCATTAGTGAGTAAGCGCAGAGCACCCACTACAGTCACCACCATGAATCAGTCTCAGAACTCAGACACTTCAATCTTCCTTAGGATGCTATTTTCAGAGCTTCAATATAGAAGTGATTTAAATGAGATAAAATAAAACAATTTTTCTTTTTGCTAACTCTAAATGTATATACCATAAATAATCAACTGCTATATGAACATTTTATATATAAACTTAAAGTAAGCTACAAAATAGCATGTTACTATAAAATAAATCTTTAAGATAATTGCATGTAGACTGACTGAACAGAAAAATAATACACTATCACCTCATACAGACAAACAACATAACTCTTTACCAATCATACTTTTCTTTCTAAAAATTTTTTATTATTTAATTAATTTATTCAGATTACATCTCAATTGTTTCCCCCTCATTTGTATCCACCCGTCCCTCGCTCCCACACTTTCACCCTATTCCCCTTCCCTAGGTCTACGACCGAGGGGGACCTCCTCCCCCACTATATGGTCACAGCCTATCAAGTCTCATCTTGGTAGCCTGCTTATCCTTTCTCTGAGTGCCACCAGGCCTCCCCACCAAGGGGACGTGGTCAAATATGGGGCAACAGAGTTCATGTCAGAGTCAGTCCCCGCTCTCCACACAACTGTGAGAATGCCCTGCCCATTGGCTAGATCTGGTTAGGGGTTCGATGTTCATACTTACTTTTCATAAGAGGGTTTTCATAAACACAATACACACAGCACACACTAAATTCCTTCAAGTCATTTTGCCTTTACTCAAACAAACCAAATGTGAAAAAATTTTAAAATCACTTTCTTTTTAAATATCAGAGACAATGTTAAGTTAAAGCCGCTTTCTACCCAACTGAACTGTACAACGCAACAACACTGTCATCTAGTGTTCATACCAAATGAGAACATCCAGTAAAAATGTTATGGCTGGTGTGGACACACTGAACAACATAGAAAAAGAGAAACAGAGCTGGGCATGACGAGTGCCTGCTGACCAAAGGCAAATGGACCGAGAGTCAGCCTCCTTTTGGACGTGATTCCCACTTGCCAGCTTTTGCTCCTCAATACTGTGCACATGTTTTTCTTTTCTTGGATGAGTTATTGACCAAGCAAAAGCAAAGGTCAAATCCTTAAGTCTAGGGTTATCTATCGCCTTGCTTTGCCCCATCCTTTATATCCTAATAAATGGAATGACCAATTCCTAAAAGACATTATAAAGAAACATATATGCGTATTCATTCACATGCTTTAAGTATTTGAAACACTGTAAATACCACATGTTAATGAGAAGAGATAACAACAACAACAAAAAAATCAACAACTTTCACTACCAAGAGAGAACAACCTTTTACTTCTTTCCAGATAAAGACACGGCTTGGGCCAAGCTGTTTCTAATACATTAGTGTGTGCACAGAGATTGGCAACACTGGTCACACTGTGCATCACAGTCAGGACCCCAGAACAGTCAGTCAGTCTGTACATCAGAAACTTCTCACTATCTGTGACTGTTTTATTTTTCCTTAGAGAGTAAAAGTGCTGAGTCTATTTCTAAACAAGTAGGATGCCCTAGTAGCCTGAGGCTCGGTGTGTGCTGGGGGGGGGGGGGTAGCACTGTCCACACAACAGTAGCACTGATGTTACAGAGATGGCTGCAGCAACCACTACTATCACGACACAGCCACATCCAATGCCAACCAAGCTCCGAGAACAGTAGGTGACAAAAGGAAAATTGATACTTTTGCTTAGTTCTCTAATTTTGGTCCTTTCCCCCTCTCCCTCGCGCATGGTCATCACTAAACTGTATCCACTCCAAAGGTCAACTGATTTCATCACTTTTCCCTTTTGCGCAATTATTGTCTAAGTAAATTAGATATACTACAGAACAAAACCACTCTGCTCACTCTTTCCAACCAAGCTCCGCTTTCCACCTTAACTGCTGTCTTCCGTACAGCCTGCCCATTGCAAAAGCAATCATTTTCTGCTCGTAGCCTTTCACAAGTGGTGTCAAGCATTCCTTTACAACCTTTTCATACTGTTTTTATGCATTCCCCCCCCAAAATAAGTTGCAAACTCCCAAAAGTAAAGTTTTAAAAAATTATCTTTGTTTGGTTCTCAGAAAGTTAATCTGGGGACCTAAGAATTACAGTCACATGCAATGTGATATTGCTTCTTTTCTGCTCGGCAGTCGCCTTCCTCCTGCTCCTCTTTAAGCCCAGCTGACTGTGTTTAGTGGTAATAGCAGCTGATGTCTACTTCAGTTACTGTGGTAACAAGAAGCATGTATGTTGCATGTAGAAGTTACTACCAGTAGCTGGACATGTGGTGTACACGTAGGTACCAGCACTCAGAAGGAGAAGGCGAAAGGATTGTGACTCAGTGTACATACGAACTTTCTATAAATGTTAATATCAAGTCATCAGTATAGATGCAATGCCAAGTGTTGAGACTACTATCATCTTCTTTAATGAATTAAAAGCTATTATCACATGTTACAAAATGAGCACACTTACCATGAAGTAATTATGATGTAACTTTCATTATTTCCATATTAGCAACTATAAAATAAGCTGCTTACTGCACATTGACATGACTATACTCTGAGATGCCAGCTACACCATTTTTCCTTTTCTATTCATAATGCATGCCAAGTCTTCCTGAACCATTTAAGAAATCTGGCATGACTATACAGAATTTTCTTTAAATGTCAATCAACTACTTAAAAACAAAACCCCAAAACCAAAATACTCCATTTCTACTTCTGGGCTTGTGCTGCCACCTAGTGGAACACTGAAAATTTAAGTTATTCTGGAAAACAGACCAAATGACAAAAGAGTACATCAACCCAAAAGCTGTATCTATGAGAAATAAAAACATTATTTATTACTTTCCTATACATTTAAAATGTTTCCATTTGCTCATGCTTATATAGTATAATTCATCAGTTTAATCATCAAGCCGCTTGTTTAATTAGCAATAATTGTTAAAATTCCTTTATTGAAAAAAAAGAAGAAGAATCAGAAGCATTAAATTGCTTTTGTCATCATTTACACTTATAAATTCTGTGATAACCCCGAAGAGTCTGTGTTTGGGCCTTTCGAGAAAGCTGCCCTCAGCATCCTCTGGCAGCTTGAAGGCCTCACAGACGCCAAGCTGAGGGTGCGTAAGCTCCGTGTATAAGACAGCATGTATTTACATGCAAAGAGCCTCATCGCAGTATATGTTAAAAATCTATTACTTATAGAGCATAAGTTAATGTAAATGCTATATAGATAGCTGTTATATTATATTTATACTTGTATTGAATAATAACAAGAAAAGGCCTGCATGTCCTCAGTACAGAAGCAAGTCACTGTTTTCTTTTTCTGACTATTGTTGGTTGAATCCATGAATCCAAACCTAGCTACACAAAGGGACAGCTGTACTTACTAAGAACAATATTCATTGTACCATTAAATATTAATATTTCTTGAGCAAAAAATCTATACCCAGATCTTTACCTACCACACTCTAAAGAGCTGCCTGGAAATGGCAGAGAAGAAGCCATGATGATGCCTACCTGGGAAAAGATGTTTGCTGTTGGAGCCACTCTGCTGTCCACTATACTATATAGGATTGCTAATAATCTGTCCAGTGGGAATGGCTTTGGTCCAAGAAGATGATTGCTTGTCTGTAGAGAAAAGGGAACATAAGACTTTTTCTTATACCTCGACATATGCTTTCTATACTATAAATTCCTAGTGGTAATATATTTATCGTTTTTTCCCTCAAACACTAACACATTTAACCTACAGACCTTAAAACATTTCCTGATATAATTTATCTTTCAACCTGTTCATAAGCATCTGTTAATTAATCACAACAATGTTTCATTATGACATTTACTACACAAAGCGCATGTAGATCGTACTCACACTTGCCCGTTCCCACTCTCCAGCTCCTGCAGGCCCTCTTCTCACTCTCTCGTCTTCCTTTCTGTCAGTGACTGTGTAAACCCAGTGGGTTTCATTATCATGCCATACAGCGCACAGGCGCATGGTTGCTGGGGCACAGCCACCTACCAGTGGCTATAGCACTGACCAACCGTCTCTCTGTCCTCCAGCACCTATCAACTGCCCACAAATCCTCAGGAAGGGGAGTCAAGATCCCCGCCAACTGCATATTGAAGGGCCCTATCTTCTGCAGATGCCATATCTTTTGTAAGTAATCTAAACATGTCTCTATACCCATAAACACGAAAGAACTCAGCCATTTGCACTCTTGAGCACTGCTATCTGCTGCTGACATTATCAGATGATTTTTCAAGATAATGTATAACCTTAACTACAATTTTTCTTTTTTTTTTTATTTGTGTGTGCATGCGCGTGCCCCTGAATGTATCCATGTGCACCAGAGGCATTCAGGCGCCTGCTGCAGATGCCCTGAACTGAAGTTACACATAGCTGTGAGCACCATGTGGGTTCTGAGGACTGAACCCAAGTGGTCTGCAGGAGCACCAAGTGCTCCTAACTGCTGAGCAACCTCTCTAGCACACGCCCCTCCCCAAACCAGGCTCTTAATACCTGGAGTAGAATATATTACTTAATTCCTACCATTCCTCTTCAGGCCAATTCCTGGAAAATATACTTGTTCAACATTTAGCTGACAACACAGTTACAAAAGAGTTAAACACAGTTTAACACGGTTCAATACAGGTTTTGAAAGGTCAGTAATTACAAATACGGTCTTAATTTAACAAAGTAATAGAACTGTCTAATTAGTGAATAAGCGGACAACCTGGAATAATTTAAAATATTAAAAACAAGACTAAATATTCATGGTTGTGGATATTTATATGGTACAATCGCGTCATTAGAAAAATCACAATACTTGAAATTCTATTCTATTTTAAAAGCAGGTTAAGATTTTAAGAACTTAGAGTTAGCTGTGGAAAATAAATTAGAAAAGTACATGCATGACAGTAAGTATGTACTTAGAAGAATGGCTTGCAAGCAAAAAAAACAAAAGCTGATCAAAGTATAAAAGTTCAGTATTTACTTTGGTTACTTAACTGCTAACACACAGTTAGAGATTACTTTTCTGTTCTTAAACTTTGCATGCTTTTTCTTCCAAATGCTTCAATCACTGGGCAAAGTAAGGGGCCTCGTATAATAAATACCAATGTATTCACCACCCAATTTTATCAAATCCAAATATTATACAATACACGCAGAGAAACAAAAAGTTAGACCGTATCCCTAGTAAGTTGAAAGCCCCTGAACCCTTTCCTAGCTCACTGTCCCTTCCTGTCCCTGGAGAGAATTCCAATCTAAACTGTGATGCTCTTACTCTCACACTGATTTTCACAATACTAGTGCTTACATATCTACTAGCAGTATGTAGCACTATCTGACTTTAAATTTCATATAAATTATATTACTTTGGATGCAATTTTTTTTACCACATTGCCTTTTCCTTTAACATTATGTTTTTTAAGTTTTACCCATAAGATATTTTAAATGGAGCTCTAATCCACTTTTTGTCTTTTCCATTTTTATAACTATATCATAATTAAAGCCATCACTACTATAGGTATGCTGCAACTGGCAATCTTGCACGTTTCTCCTTGTGCACACATGCACTTCTGCAGAAGAACAAAGACAATGCTGGGTGTTTTTCAACAGTGTATTTGTTTTTGTTTTTTTTCTTGGGCACATAGGAAGACTTTGTCTCCATTTTTGCAGGTGGATGGGGGCTACAAAATAGAGCCTGCCTACTCTGTAGGTTAACAGTATCTAATCAAATTAAATATGAAAGAAATTTGTATATTGGTCAAGGCTGAGTCTAGATTGCACTGCAGAAAAAAGGAATCTCAAAACTCTGGCGGCTGACCAGGACAGAGTTTATATCGTTGTCACAGTGAACTGAATGTGAGTTGCATGGCCTCTCCCATCCAACAGTGATGTCAAGTGAAATGCAGTGGCCTCTCAAGTTAACCACAAAGGGAGCAAGGAGAAAATGACCCAGCTTTGAAATGTTTTACACAGCCCAGCTGGCCTGAAACTCTATGTAGACCATGCTGGACTTGATCATGGGGATCTGTCTGTCTCTGGCTTCTGAGTACAAGTGCTGGGATTAAATACATTAAAAAGGTATACAAACCATTCACTTATAGCAATAATAAATAAGTTCATTTAAAAACCATTCTTTGTTGGGATCCTGCCATTTAATAAAGACAAGTTAATTTGTATACTAAAGAGATGTATTTGTTTACATTATAATCAAACCTTTGCGGAACATTTGATGCAGGATGTAAAGCACCTTCAATGTTCTGTAAAATTGGTCAATATTTTGATTTTATACTTGTTGTGTTGGGAACATAACTTTGCAAACACATATCAGCAAAATGGCAGAAGCCTGCTTAAGGGACTTTCAGAAATTACTTGAAATTCTTTTCTAAGCCTCATTTAACTCAAACAAGCAGATCAAACATTAATTTTATTGTTGTTGTTATTATTATTATTATTATTATTATTATTATTATTATTATTATTATTATTATTTTGGTTTTTTGAGACAGAGTTTCTCTGTGTAGCCTTAGCTTTCCTAAATTTGTAGACCAAGCTGGCCGTGAACTCAAGAGATCCACCTGCCTCGGCCTCCCTGAGTGCTGGGATTAAAGGTCTGTGCCACTGTGGCCAGCTTCAAACATTAGCTTTTAAAAAGCAAGTATTCTAAAATGAAACAAACCAAAGATAAAACTAAATTGATACTTATATGCTGAGAAAAAAAAAATGGTAGAAAAATAGCAAAGATTTTTGTTTCCTGTGATTAAGCTATAATATTTTTTAAGAGCAGGAAACTTGTATGTGTAATAAAAACACTGCAAATCCTAACAAATGACTGTCTTAACCCTGAACACATGAGCTTCCCAGAGCATGGTCACATGCCCAGTTCTGTGATGCAGCATGGGCCACCGCTCAGGTCATCGCATGTTTGATTATAAATGAGTTTTGGTTGCCGCACGTTTATAATCCTTTACTATTGACGTGGGGGTCAGGAACCATAGCTTAAACAAGTCTTGTGCTGCTCACTTCTAAGCATCACACTGCAGAACACTCTGACCTCCTACGTGTTTAAGGGTTTCCATTATTTCATCCATGGGTTTTTTTTTTTTTTTTGTGGGTTTGTAAGAGTGGAAAAGAAGAAAGTGACTGAGTTTAATCCATTGTGCTTAACTAAACAATGCAGAAGAGAATTTAAAACATAAATACCTTCTCATGTTTCTTTAGAAAGTTGGTTTTCTTGATTTTTCCATGATGCTGTAATTAGGGAAAATAACTTTTTTAGATTAAGAAGCTTAAACTGAAAAGACAATTTGTTGAAAATATGGAATATATATTCACATATATACACACATACGCATAAACCATTGGTATATATATACACACATATATATTCAGAAATTTTGTTTTACTTTGATATGTTTAGGTTTATCACTTAAAGGAGGATGGTAATTCATATACTACACATTGGTTGCGAATACTTGAGCCTGCAGACTCAGTAGTTGGGGTTATCCTTGCTCTTAAAAGACTAGTAACAAATTACCAAAAATTTTTTAAAAAAAATCAAAACAAACAATACTTAATTACTAAATGTTATAAGTTCAGAGAAAAAAGCAGACTGATGGCTTAGTGCTACATGAAGGCTGGAGTTCAGATGCTAGAAGGTACATAAACACCAGAAGGGCGTGGCACTGTGCCTCATTCCAGCCTTGGAAAGAAGAGGCAGGGGTGTCCAGCGCAAGCCTACTAGCAAAACTCAGCAGACAGGTGAGTTGAGGAATGATGGAGAGACCCGGGATGATTTCCTACATCAAACTCCACATGCATGTGTACACATATGCATGCTCACCTTGCCCCCACACATGTGCACACAAACATGAAAATATGCATACTCCATGAAAATGAGGAGGGGGGAGAATGTTCTAAGGGAGTGAAAAGGTTTTACACTAACAACTCGCACCCGATTTCTTCTCTTCTGTGAACAACCGAGTTCCTCCCAAAGCTCAGACTGTGACTGCAGAGCCATTAGCCAACAGACCCAACTGTGTATTTAGCAATCTCTTAGTCTAATTGCAGCCCATAACAAATTTATAGATACAGAGAACCATCAAAGCAGTCATTCCTTGGTCTCCACAGAGGACTGAAGACCATTCAGACAACACCACGCTCCATGGATGTTCAAGTTCCTTATGTAAAAATAAGTATGCTGGTTGTATATATAATTTGTTCTTTCAATCATCTTTAGAGTACTTAATATAATTTAAATATGCTAAAAACAGTTAATATTTTATACTGCTCATGGAATAATGACAAGAAATGTCTATCCATGTTCAATACACACACACACACACACACACACACACACACACACACACACACACACAATATTTTTGAAGCTTGTGTGTTTGAATCTGCAAGACCAACTTTACTCCTCGGATTTAAAAAAAAAAAAAAAACAGAAGTATGTTATAACTACCTTAAGGAAGAACCTCCTGTCAGTTCTTGCTGGGTTATAAGAAGCAAGGTATGCAGCAATAAGAATAAACTTGGAGTAATATGGAAGTTCCACATGGGTGTATGCCGAGAGACCTACGTAACAGAACATGACAGCACTCATCAGGCACCATCAGTGTTAGGCGTCCTCCCCAGCCTCCCTCTGCCTGTACTCTGCCACTGCTGCTGACACTGTACCACAGCATTGAATGTTGTCAATTCTGTTTGATATATGTGCTTGGCTCCTCCCAATTAGGAATGTAAGCTCTGTTATTTTTTCCTTTTAAGATTATTTTCTCCATTAAACTTTCCTTCAAGACCTTATATGACCACAAAACAGGAAACTTGAGCCCTACTCTAATTCCCCCACACACCATGTAGTATTATGTCATAGTTAAAAGCTACTTAGATAAAAATAATAAACCCTACTGAGACACTTTCCACTGAAGAAGCCAAATCTAGTTTGCTACTCCTGTGTGCCTACAATCCCATGTACATAAGAAAGGATTGGATCCTCACTATGTGTCACACACTGTGGGGGCCTCACATGAGTATCACTTAGAATCTTTGTAATAGTTTAAAGCTAGCTAGTCCTCTTGTTTTTAAAATGAACAAACAGCCCAGCTTGAAGCTACACAGGAAATAGTACAGATAAATTATAGCAGTTTTTTCTAACTCTAGTCATTTATTTTTCTCTCCTACAATGTGCTACTAGAAGTCACTTGAAAATCAGCTTAAGTGCTCAGAAACCAAGAGGAAAAAAACAATCTCAACACCATGACATCATGATCTTTCCTGAAGAGAAATCCTTACATTTTTGAAAAATAAAAGAATATTTTTGATATTTTTAAAATTAAAATATTTTCAGTTTGATAAAAATGCAAAATAATCTTAAAGAAAAACCAAAACATTTGAAAATATAAGCACTGAAGAGTATTCCTAATCTGTATCATATGCCGCATCATATAATTAAATTATTTAGGTGAAAACATCAAAAGAAATATTAATTGATTTTTCATATAATAGAATCCAATACTGAAAAAACACAAAATTGGTATTCAGTTGAAGGAAAATCACTAAGGAAAATACTGTAACTTGAAAAGTGATCTCTTTTCAAGCTCCACTTGCTACCAGAGGACCCTTTAATGTGGACCACCATATTTATGACAGTTTATACAGTGCCCTTGGTAACTGTCTCCTTTTTTTTTTTTTTTTTTTTTGGTACCTTTTAGCTGTCCTGGGTCTGTGCCATCTTCCTGTAACTTCTTCCACTGGGAACTGAAATAAAATAAAAGAACAAAGACGGACTGAAAATTTTAAGAAATCATTTGAGTCTTTCTGCTTCTGGGTTAACTCAGTATGATCATTTCTAGCTCCATCCATTTGTCCACAAATTTCGGGAATTCCTTGTTTTTAATAGCTGAGTAGTATTCCATAGTGTAAATATACACAGTTTCTTTATCCATTCTTCTACTGAAGGACATTTAAGTTGTTTCCATGTGCTGGCTATTATGAATAAGGCCGCTATGAACACGGTTGAGCATATGTCCCTGTTGTGTGCTGGAGCATCTTCTGAGTATATTCCAAGGAGTGGAATAGCTGGGTCCCCTTGAAGGGGAGGCCCGGTGACACTCAGAGGAAGGATAACAGGCTATCAACAAGAGATTTGATACCCTATGATTATATAGAGGAGGAGGAGGTCCCCCTTAGTCATAGACATAGGGGAGGGGAATAGGCTTCTTTTATCCCCAGGATGTTTTCTTTTCTCCAGAGTTAGGGTTTGCAAACAACCCATTGTTACTTATGTGAAGAAGGAAAGGAAGCATGTATACTTTGGTGCTACTGAAAAATTGGCTCAGATATGAAGTTTAAATAGGTTAGAAAGCTGAAGTATACTGGAGCTTAGATTTTGAAGCTTAAATAAGTAAATACAAATATCTTAAAAACAAAACTGAAAAACCTGATGCCTGTAACATTTTTAGCTCTAGGCACTTTGGATAAGTGATATGTAACATGTAAAACAAATATAATTACCTTGATACCTCCCTGAGATAAACAGTCTGCATTGCTTTTTTCAAGTGAGGTTCAATATTTCTCCACAGTTTGCGAGTATCACGCTCACCTGCTACTCCCAAGAGAAAAATTCAATAATTCAAATCTTGTAAGATTTTTCTCCAATGAAATTTTAATAATTATAGTTAGTTACCTTCTCCTTTAACTACAGGTTCACAGTACTTGGGGAAATTGAGCACTGCCTATGAATTTAAAAGAAGAGAAGACAAAAAAGCAGGATACAATTATTGTTAGGGACTTACAATTCACATAAAATGTTTATTACATACTACGTAACTTTATTTAAATTCAACTTTTAAAAGGTGTAATTTTAGCTTATTACTGCAATTAACAACAAAAATATGAATAATGGTAATACAATAGAATACACACTATTCGCTAAGTCCTACCTAATACATTAGGCTCATATAAACTAACAAGGCATAATTTGTACTCTTAGTCATAATGATGTTTAATAAAATGATCAAGGCCCGACAACTAACTGCTATTTTCCAGCATGTGAATACCATCATAAATTAAGCATCACCTAATTAAGGGTGATTTAAAGTGTGCGAGTGTGTGCACCAGTCGTTGCACATATGAGTTCTTAGCCCTATCCCAGGCATACTAGATCAGTCAGAGGAGAAGATGCAAGAATCTACTACATGTTATAGCAATTTCTGCAGACACCCTGTACGTTAGGAAGCATGAGAAGGACTAATCATGGCTATCTAATAGTTTTCCACACTAGAATTGTACTGAAATGTAATTTTATTGAATTGGTAAAAATGTGTGTCCGTGTATGATTCCATACAGAAGTGGCATTATTAACTTGATCTCAAATATTTTATGATGAAATGATTTAATAATGGAGCCTAGAGAAGAGACAGTTATAATGACTTAGCTGTGTAAATTCAAATTCAGAGGACAACGTAAAGAACTAAAATGACCTGCTGAGAAAGGAGTGAAAGAGAACTGTTCATTCCAGCTGATGTCGTGCCCTAGCTTTAGACTTCTGGCCCTAGGCACTGAACATAGTACTAAGGGATCACATTAACAAAGCCAGTTAGCAGCAGCCAAAGTCTGCACTGCTCTCCAGCATATCATGCCCACTCCTCCTACACTTAGTTCTCAAATATCAACACATTTCTCCCACTTTGTATTAGGATTTTGATGTATGAAGTTTATTGTATACATGTATAATAACACAGATTCATACATAAAGGGGGCTTTTATTAGACTAAAAGGGGAATAGTGAAGGAATGTCTTGTGTGAATATAGCGCTGTTAATAAAGAGATGATTGGCCAATCAGCTGGGCAGAAGGACAGGAAGGGGAGGGTGGGACTTCCTGGTAGGGAGAAAGGAACTCTGGGAAAGAAAAGTCTTTAAGCAGGAGGCAGGAAGACAGATGTGTTTGTGGATTCAGGGAGGTTAGCTAGCTATGTGGCTGAGTGAGGCAAGGTGGCCTGGTTAACTTGGGTGACATACATTAGAGTTTGACCAGCTAAGGCCTCTCTTTTGAAAATGTAAAAGGTCTTAGTGTCTTTAAAGGCCACCCTGGGACCTAGGTTTTTTCCTTTACTGGGAGATACAGCCTGTCATCTACAGGATTTTGTTTTAGTTAATTTTCTATTAATGTGACAAAGCACCACAATCAAGGCAATCATTAAAGAAAGCATTTAACTTGGGGCTCATATCTGCAGAGGGTTAGTCTGTGACCATCTCAGTGGCGGAGCATGGCAGCAGGCTAGGCAGGTGCTGGAGCAGTGGCTGAGAGCCATGCTCTCATCTGCAAGTAGAAGGCAGAAAGAGCTAACTGGGAATGACATGAGCCTTTCAGACCCTCAAAGTCCCAGTGATGCACGTCTTCTAACAAGACCTCACCTCCTAATCTTTTCCAAATCGGTCCACTAACTGGGAACTAAATATTCTAACATGTGAGCCTATGGGGACCATCCTCTCTCAAACCACCTCAGACTCTCTACAGCATAACAGAGATTCAAACTCACTAGTACCTTAAGCAGTATTGCTAGTTCCTAAGAAAAACAACATAAGGATGCTAATAAAAACCACAAAACTATTCCAAAATCAAGCAGAAACAATATCAGATAGGTTTTTATATTACAAATTTTTACACATCTTATGGCCCCTTGCCAGTTATCAAGTTTAAAATAAATTCTTACTGGTCTCATTAATAAACAGGAATGATGCAGAGCACAAGTGCGGCTTTATTAAACCCTGACAGCACGCTCACAACAGTAAGCGAAGCACACTCATTGGAAGCACAGCTGTCATGCTGCTGTTCACTCAACGCACTCATGTGCGTCATATGCCACCTGGCAGCTGAGGGAACAGAAGCAGAGGACAGGCTGCCTGCAAGCATGCAGGATTTGATTTACCTAGATTTTAGCTGTGAATCTGTGAGGTGATCAGAAAATTTATTTCTAGATCAACAAAGAACACATTTATTAAAGCCCAATTCAGGCAAAAAGAATATTTTCCAGAGTTTCAAAGGAGAGACTTGCATTACTTTAAGGAGTAAACCAATCTGTTATGAATACCGACAAGGACGCAAAGGGAGGGCTGGCAAATTAAGAAGCCTTCCTAACTCTTACTCATGAGATTTCATTATGATAGCAGGATTATTTGCTGGACGGTAGTCTGATACATGTTACCTGTAGTAAGAATTCTAAAGCAAAACCCTCAGACTCTGTCCTAACTTAGCATGACCACATAGTCTCCCAGCTCAATAAAATACTGATGTAGGTATTGCTGTGCAAAGATGCTGCAGATGAAATGAAGGTCCCAGAGACCATGCTACTGGGGAGCTACGACAGGGAGACTGTCAAGAGACCATGCTACTGGAGAGCTACGACAGGGAGACTGTCAAGAGACCATGCTACTGGAGAGCTACGACAGGGAGACTGTCAAGAGACCATGCTACTGGAGAGCTACGACAGGGAGATTGTCAAGAGACCATGCTACTGGGGAGCTACGACAGGGAGATTGTCAAGAGACCATGCTACTGGGGAGCTACGACAGGGAGATTGTCAAGAGACCATGCTACTGGAGAGCTACGACAGGGAGATTGTCAAGAGACCATGCTACTGGAGAGCTACGACAGGGAGACTGTCAAGAGACCATGCTACTGGAGAGCTACGACAGGGAGACTGTCAAGAGACCATGCTACTGGAGAGCTACGACAGGGAGACTGTCAAGAGACCATGCTACTGGAGAGCTACGACAGGGAGATTGTCAAGAGACCATGCTACTGGGGAGCTACGACAGGGAGATTGTCAAGAGACCATGCTACTGGGGAGCTACGACAGGGAGATTGTCAAGAGACCATGCTACTGGAGAGCTACGACAGGGAGATTGTCAAGAGACCATGCTACTGGGGAGCTACGACAGGGAGACTGTCAAGAGACCATGCTACTGGGGAGCTACGACAGGGAGACTGTCAAGAGACCATGCTACTGGGGAGCTACGACAGGGAGACTGTCAAGAGACCATGCTACTGGGGAGCTACGACAGGGAGATTGTCAAGAGACCATGCTACTGGGGAGCTACGACAGGGAGATTGTCAAGAGACCATGCTACTGGGGAGCTACGACAGGGAGACTGTCAAGAGACCATGCTACTGGGGAGCTACGACAGGGAGACTGTCAAGAGGATCAGAGCTAATCATAAGAGAAACTGGTTGGTCACAGAAGTCAGCGATCGCAGGGGAATCAAGCACTGTCACTGGCTTGTAGATGGGGCTGACCAATGCACCTTCTCTAGGAGGCCTGAGGGAGACAAATACCATCAGCCACCATGGCCACGAAATGTTATTCTCACAAGGCAAAGGAACAGACGAGTGCACCTAGAAGCGGATGTGCCACAGAACCTCAAGATGAAAATTCATTCCAGCAGAATTTTGGTTTCAGCTTTATAAACACTGAACAGAGAACCTAGCAACACAGTGCCTGGTTACAACCTACAGAATAGTGAGAAATATGTGTTGGTTAAGATACTGAATATGACAATTTTATATGTAGCAATAGAAAACCAATGTATACAATGAAGGATAAAGCCAAGCAAACACAATTTGAATTACTCTGCCTGTTTAGAATCTCTGTATCTATTTCTCAAATACTGAAGGGGAAGAATCAGAACAACACCTGAATCAACACTCACTGACTCACAGGAACTTGAGCCGAGCCGTGAGGGCTTTCCATGTCCCACAGCTCCCCACTCTAAGTGCTCCATGCATATTAGCTCGCTCAGTTCTTCAGAACACCCTATGTGATAGATGTAACCACTGCGCCCACTTTAGGGATGCTTTAAGTCTGCAGTAACCACAGAAAACTCTGCTTTCTAACCATCAGGGGTTAGGACAGATCCAGCCTTTCTGTCATAATCAACTTATCTTAAAATGGATATCCAAAGACAGCCTGAAAGGAGAAAATAAGCCTAAAGTAACCAAGTGTAAAACTGCTTCCCCAACTAAATACATATTAATTACAAGGGAAAATAGACATCATCCTAATTGAGTAGTAAAAGCGAATGGGATTGACCATCAGTACATGACAATACAGGACAAAATAGTGTGAGAAAAACTGACTTCCTGTGCCCCTTGACAGGAAGCAAGGAAAACACCAGGACATTAATGTGACATTCTTGTCAAATGTACAGAAGGAAGCACAGCAGATGCAAGCAGAATTCTACAGATCAAGTAGATTTTAATCTCTAACAGTTTCATAATCATGAAAATTAAAAACAAGAATTGTTTTCAGGTCAAAATAAATTAAGAGACTGAACAATTAAACGCAACGTATAACTCTGTATTGGATTCTTTTATTTTAAAACATATTCATTGGGGCAACTAACATATATGCAACTAGTCTGTGGTAAAAAAAAATGTTCTTTTGTATGTACATGTGTGTGACACACATGCAAGCGTACACCTGCAGACCAGAGGACAATCTGGAATATCATCCCTCAGGTGCTCTTGACACTTCTTTGAGCTGTGGCACTGGCCAAGCAGGCTACACTGGCTGATCAGGGAGCCCGGGGATCTTGCTGTCTCTGTCTCAACTCTGGGATAACAAGCATTTGTCGATTATAGTCGCGCCCCCCCCCCACACACACAGCGGGGGTGGAGGGTGGTCCTGAGGATCAAATTCAGGTCTTCATGCTTAAAAGTCATGCACTTTACCAGCTGAGCCATCTTGCCAGTTCTCCCGCATCTCTTAACCACAATCCTGGTTTTTGACGGGAGTACTGTAGTTAGGTAGGAGTGTGTTCTGGTAAGAAAGACATGCTAAAGTATTCTGAGATAGTACAGTGTCAGGGAACTGCTTACTCTCAAGTGATTTGAGAAATCAAGGGGTGAGTTCTTTTTCTAAACTTGCAACTTTTCTAAAAATTAAAACCTGGTTTCAAATTTGTAAAATAAAAAATTTTATTACTGAATACTTTCATTATCTTGTAAAGTAATTACAGCAAATGTCAACACCATCAAATATAGTAGTGAACTACATTTTAGTAGCTGGTCATTTTACGAATTATCCTTGTGACACCCGCTCAGTCACTAAGCCACTGGCTCTCTCCATTATTTAACGAGACAAAGAAAATGAGGCAGCCTAAGCAGACACTACTATTGCATTGGAACAGACTGCCAACAATTCAGTCATCTCTGAGTGATTTCTCATCATTCTAATTCTCATTTTGGTATTTTGGAGGAATTTAAATATAGGACATGTTTTAAAACTATGCAAAACTAAGGTTAAGCAAAAGGCTATTCTGTGTTCGGTGTTTAGAAGAATATAAAAATAACCTGTTTGGCTGGGTTTTCTAGCAATTATAATTACTTTGCACTACCAAATGTATTGTCAGAGAAAGCAAAGCTAAATGAATATTCAAAATATCACTTTATTTTCTCCTGTCTTTGCTGCCTATATAGGCCACCTATGAAATATAATTACACAAATAGCAGCTCCTACCGCAGATTTAAAAGCACACACAGAAAAGATGCTGGAAGAGGCCTTGTGTAGGCTATTTATATCATCTTCAAGAAATACGCCATCTATAAGCTTTGAAACAAGTAACAGCACACATCTGATGGAGAATAAATGTCTTGACTCCTCTATGTCGTAGACATGGAAAAACATAGAACACTTTGTGCAGTATTTTCTTCAATACATAAAGACTTTTTAAATTTGTTGGGATCACACACGGTATAAAGATTTAAAGCATACTTCAAACTGATGAATACGATGTTCAGAAAAACTGTACTGTTATTCTTAAAATTTAGCCCTCAGGAAAGCCCAAAGGAATATTAAAACTTCCGTATTTAAGTAGGTACTTTCTTTTCCTAAAGATGTTTTCCTTGATTTATCCCTCTTGCACAGATTCCTAGGAACTGTGTGGCACACAGGTTACTTCCCAGGAGACGGAGGAGCAGCGTCTGCCTCACAGGGCAAGCGTCTTCTACTTCCCTACTGCCTCTCTGAATGTCTCTCTACCGTCATTTCCTCGAGGGGCCCTAACAACACCCAGCTTCTGGGGGGCTGCTGATGGCCTTGTCTCAACTAAGATGCTTAGAATCTACATGAAAACAAGAAGGACCCGGAAACCTAAAGCTTCCAAAGCCACAGGAAAGGTGAACACAGTTTTAAGTGGTCATCTTTCCCTGTAGATTCAAATGCATACCAAATTCTTGTAAGTACTACTTTTCAAAGCAAAGAAAGGAAAAGAAGAAAAGACACTAAGTAATTTACTAATTGAAAGTAACGGTTTTTCAGCCTTGAATATACTATTTTTTTAATCACATGAACACAAAAACACAGCTCTTACCGCAAAGGAAATAAGAGACAGTTTATTCTGGAGACAAATTCTAGTGGCCAGTTACCCCAGATGCCATGTGCAATGTGTAATCAATGTCATAAACAACGTACTTTGAGAACGCACTGGTAGAAACACAAAGTGGCCACTAGAGTACAGGTAGCAGGTCTCAGCTACCGGCAGCAAATGCTACCTGATGACTCTTCACTTTTTGAGTGGCAGAATAAAGGTTTTGATCTGTAGTCAGGATGTTAGGCCCGAGACAGTCAGGGGAAGGGAGTCAAGGAATGACCGCTGGATGAGCTGAAGGCAGCCCAAGGTAAGTTGTGATTAGGTCTGGGCCTGCAACTTTGCAAACTCGCCATAGCTGCTGAGATTTCAGCCAGCCAATGAGTACCCACAGCTTCTTTCCAGGAATTTTATCTGCAGAGATAAAGTCTTAAGTATTAACTGAAATGTTTTGTTTGTTTGTTGGCCAGGGTCTCTCAATGAACCTGGGGCTCACCGTTTAGACTGCTCGACTATAGAGCCCTACGATCTGCCTGTCTCCACTCCCAGCATTAGATACAAATGTATATGGTGTCACACAGCTTACCCACTGCGTCATCTCCCGCAGCCCCTTAACTGAAGGCTTACGGAGGAAACCAGATATTCTTGTAGCCTTCCTTTCACAAAACTAAGTAATGGATAAAAAGCATGGTCGTTTCCCAAAATTCTAGCAAAATACAAACAACTATTCTAGTCTTTTCTCAAAGTTAAAGCCTTTTATACAAAATCACCAACCCCAGATAAGTGGCCAATGAAGTTCTATAATTACAGCTTCTCACTACATACAAATGGTATTCTTACATATATATGTGGTGTGTGTGGTGTGATGTGTGTGCACACGCACGAAGTGCTCACTCACCAGATGCCTGAGCTCATTCAGATCTCGACAGACCGTGTAGAAGACTCCAAGGAGAATATTAATGTAGGCAGCATAAAAGTCAGCTGAGTACTCAGGAGGATGATCATGGGACAGGATCTTCTGAAGGCTCCCTGGTCATGAGACACAAACTTAAATGATCAGGACAGAATCAACAGTCATTTTGTCCCAGAATTTTATAAATGTTTTTAGAAAAACAAATACTCAGATCCAACAATAATTAAGGAAAATAAAGTGGCTACCAGTTAGAACAGTGTAATTTCGTGATAGAATTATTTGTGTTTCTTTTTTTTTTTCCCCCATGGCATAAAACTTCAGCTGGGTTAAGCATCTCCCACTAAGTCCCTTCTAAACACACTGAGCTTGCACCAATGAGGTGACCCACTGGCAGCTCTAGATGGCTTACTGGTGCGAACAGCTGCTGGAGCTCCTACTTGCTGGCCTTCAGAGAAGAGAAAGGCTAAAGGCCAAATTCTTCCCCAATGGGCAATGACGCAGTCAAGTGTACCTATGTGGAAGAAGCTCCATGAACATCCCGAAGTGATGGAGTTCAGATGCAGTGCAGTCTGGTAAGTGAATCCACATGCTGGGTGGTAACACCTCAACTCCACTGGGGCAGGGCTTCTGGGCATGGGACCTCCCTGAACCTGTTCTGTAGCTCTTCATCAAACTGTTCATATCTGTTTTGCTTTCTTTTAATCTTTTAATCTTGAGTAGTAAGTGTAGTTGTAAGAAAGGCCAGTGCTTCCTTGAATTCTGTGAGCCCTACAGGCAAACTGTAAAACCAAAAGAGAGGACCATGGGAGCCCAAAGCAGCCGGTTTTCAGACGTCAGCTCTGCCCTTGGAGCTGGCACCTGCAGAAGCAGCTCCAGGAGATTTAACCTGTGTTTCCACACCAACTCCTGGAAGACAATTCCAACGGAATTGACAAGCAACTTTCAGACTGGATCAAGGTATTGAAGAATTGATTACAGTATGGAAAAAACAAAACCCACAGTACTTGTTACCAGAAAGTGTTTTTAGTAGAAATAATTCAGAAAAAGTGATAAGTAAAGCTAAAAAAAACCCCCACAAATGTTCTAAAAAGAAGCATTAAATGATGACAACAAATATAAAACAATGGCACTCATAGAGGAGCTCAGCATTCTTACTACTGACAAAGTAAAGATCAAAGTGGAAAAGTAATATGGGTTTTAGTTTAATTGTTTGTGCTTATTAAGTATTATCAACTAGAAAAAGAATGAATAACACACATAAGCCCCCAACAAACCAGGAAATGCTCTTCATTACATAGAAAATCAAAATACTTCATTAAATATATTTTTAGAACAATTACCACCTAATGTCAACTTTCTCATTACTCCTTTTATAAGATGTGTGGTAAAGATAACAAAATTGCTTCTTCCACAATTTCCTCATATATTACATGTTTAAGGTCTTAACCTTATTTCCCACCATGCTGAAAATATCAAGAAGCACAGTTAGCTGGGCGGGGGTGGTACACGCCTTTAATCCCAGCACCTGGGAGGCAGAGACAGGCAGACATCTGAGTTCAAGGCCAGCCTGGTCTACACCGTAGGCCCCAGGACAGCCAGGGACACAGAGTGAAACCCTGTTTCAAAAATATCAAATAAATAAGTAAAACTGAAAAGAAATAAGCAGTTATCATTCAAAATTTCCTAGCCAGAGCACATGAGCAGTAATGCACTCATCACTGCAGCACCCTCTGCCTTCACTCTGCCATCTCCCCTCACACGTGTTGGTTAGAACGTCTGAAGTACAGTGAAAACCTTACGCTGTTCTCCAAAGGGGCAGGTCTTCTCCATAACTTCAGGTATAAAGGAATCTGGGGTTTTCTGATTTTGTTAATTTCATTTTAATTAGTTGTCATTAGTCAAATATTTTTACCATGCTACCTACCAGCAGATCTGGATTAGCTACTCTCTCACTTGTGACATTATTTAATATAGCTACAGAATCAAACAAGGAATTAACAATGCACACTCAGCTAAAGTTAAATATTATACCAACGGGATGTGCTAAATATAGCAGGCTCACTCTTACAGCACTGCCTACAGCAGGCTCACTGTTACAGCACTGCCTACAGCAGGCTCACTCTTACAGCACTGCCTACAGCAGGCTCACTCTTACAGCACTGCCTACAGCAGGCTCACTGTTACAGCACTGCCTACAGCAGGCTCACTCTTACAGCACTGCCTACAGCAGGCTCACTCTTACAGCACTGCCTACAGCAGGCTCACTGTTACAGCACTGCCTACAGCAGGCTCACTGTTACAGCACTGCCTACAGCAGGCTCACTGTTACGGCACTGCCTACAGCAGGCTCACTGTTACAGCACTGCCTACAGCAGGCTCACTCTTACAGCACTGCCTACAGCAGGCTCACTCTTACAGCACTGCCTACAGCAGGCTCACTGTTACGGCACTGCCTACAGCAGGCTCACTGTTACAGCACTGCCTACAGCAGGCTCACTCTTACAGCACTGCCTACAGCAGGCTCACTCTTACAGCACTGCCTACAGCAGGCTCACTGTTACAGCACTGCCTACAGCAGGCTCACTGTTACAGCACTGCCTACAGCAGGCTCACTGTTACAGCACTGCCTACAGCAGGCTCACTGTTACAGCACTGCCTACAGCAGGCTCACTCTTACAGCACTGCCTACAGCAGGCTCACTCTTACAGCACTGCCTACAGCAGGCTCACTCTTACAGCACTGCCTACAGCAGGCTCACTGTTACGGCACTGCCTACAGCAGGCTCACTGTTACAGCACTGCCTACAGCAGGCTCACTCTTACAGCACTGCCTACAGCAGGCTCACTCTTACAGCACTGCCTACAGCAGGCTCACTCTTACAGCACTGCCTACAGCAGGCTCACTCTTACAGCACTGCCTACAGCAGGCTCACTGTTACAGCACTGCCTACAGCAGGCTCACTCTTACAGCACTGCCTACAGCAGGCTCACTGTTACAGCACTGCCTACAGCAGGCTCACTCTTACAGCACTGCCTACAGCAGGCTCACTCTTACAGCACTGCCTACAGCAGGCTCACTGTTACAGCACTGCCTACAGCAGGCTCACTGTTACAGCACTGCCTACAGCAGGCTCACTGTTACAGCACTGCCTACAGCAGGCTCACTGTTACAGCACTGCCTACAGCAGGCTCACTCTTACAGCACTGCCTACAGCAGGCTCACTCTTACAGCACTGCCTACAGCAGGCTCACTCTTACAGCACTGCCTACAGCAGGCTCACTGTTACGGCACTGCCTACAGCAGGCTCACTGTTACAGCACTGCCTACAGCAGGCTCACTCTTACAGCACTGCCTACAGCAGGCTCACTGTTACGGCACTGCCTACAGCAGGCTCACTGTTACGGCACTGCCTACAGCAGGCTCACTCTTACAGCACTGCCTACAGCAGGCTCACTGTTACAGCACTGCCTACAGCAGGCTCACTCTTACAGCACTGCCTACAGCAGGCTCACTCTTACAGCACTGCCTACAGCAGGCTCACTCTTACAGCACTGCCTACAGCAGGCTCACTGTTACAGCACTGCCTACAGCAGGCTCACTGTTACAGCACTGCCTACAGCAGGCTCACTGTTACAGCACTGCCTACAGCAGGCTCACTGTTACAGCACTGCCTACAGCAGGCTCACTCTTACAGCACTGCCTACAGCAGGCTCACTGTTACAGCACAGCCTACAGCAGGCTCACTCTTACAGCACTGCCTACAGCAGGCTCACTGTTACAGCACTGCCTACAGCAGGCTCACTGTTACAGCACTGCCTACAGCAGGCTCACTGTTACAGCACTGCCTACAGCAGGCTCACTCTTACAGCACTGCCTACAGCAGGCTCACTCTTACAGCACTGCCTACAGCAGGCTCACTCTTACAGCACTGCCTACAGCAGGCTCACTGTTACAGCACAGCCTACAGCAGGCTCACTGTTACAGCACTGCCTACAGCAGGCTCACTCTTACAGCACTGCCTACAGCAGGCTCACTGTTACAGCACTGCCTACAGCAGGCTCACTCTTACAGCACTACCTAAGGGGATAATAATAGATGGAAGATTTTCCTTTTCACAACAAAACTACTAAGAAAAAAAAAATCCACAAAGTTAAAACTTGACTTTGAAGCCCATATACTTTCATATTCTACTCGCAAACTTTAAATATAATGAATTTCACTATGCCTTTTATAAAACTATGCTTAGAAAATATTTGGTACTGAAAAAAATTTCCAATTACAAATAAAGATATTTATGTATAAAAGCTACCAAATAACTGGATGGATAGAAAGAAGAGCAAAAAGGAGGAGACAGGTGGTTGGATTAACACAGAAAAGCTGGTGTATAAATGCACGGATGAGACAGTGGTGTTTCCAATTCAAGCCTGCACTCCGGGAGCACCATGGACACTGCAGGACATATCCCTCCCATAACTCTGGCTTCACATAACAGAGTTCATTAGATATCACCCTTGGCCCATTTCAGGCAGGAGGAACACTCTTGGTGGATTACTATACAACTGCTATAAAAACAAGCTATCTGCTTGAGTACAGACTACATACATACAAGGAGCAAGGTCTACTGTACCCAAATCATGTCTAATCTACTAGCCTAGGCCTTCTCAAAGTAATGGGGAAAAATAAATCATCTCATTCCTAACAAATGCTGAACTACCAGGTAGCAAACAAAGGGAAAGGAGAATCTTTTGGTCTAAGTCTTTTACAATTTTGCTTCTAGGGCATGATCTACCACAGAAAGAGCCACCCTAACAGACAGAACTTCACTGTAATGAACAATTAACAGTGGGTGGATACAATCAAAGTTAGAGCAGCAAGCAATAAAGGACCATGGTGCCTGAAAAGCTAAATTTAGCCCTGGAATAATAAAACAGGCTGACTCCTACCATCAACCAGTTCCCGTGTGTTTCTTCTCTCTCTCCTCTCTCCTCTCCTCTCCTCTCCTCTCTTCCCTCCCTCCCTCTCTCTCTCCCTGTCCTCCCTCCCTCTCTCAGGTCTCTTTATGTAGCCTTGGCTATCCTGAAACTCTATATAGAGCAGACTGGTATTGCGCTCAGAGAGCCACCTGACTCTGTCTCCCAAGTGCGGAAATTAAAGTCATGTACCAACCACTACACCTGGCTCAACCAGGTTTTCCAACCAGAGTGCAGTACAAAAAGAGGCCCAAAGGAGCTCCATAATCTCACCAAGTTGAGGAGAAAGAGGATGGAAAAGAGTTAACACACTTGAATTTACAGGCAGTGCGTGTATCCAAGGGCATAGGACTATGCTAGAGTGATGAAAAAGGGGCGGAGCATGACAGAAACCTGCCAAAGGGTCTTAAGATTATATAAATTTGCATATGTACAGAGTCAAACATCATAAGGCCAAAGAAGAACAATTTCTGGGCATCAGAGAAAAGGACGACGACCAATTATTGAGAACTAAAGATCAGACAATTCCCAGCTCACATAGATTTATTAATATTTCATGTTACTTTAGTCAAAATGCATAGACCATAATGAATACATGGGGCACTCAGTAAAGATTCCAAAGGTGTGAAGTTTTAGAGAAAAAAAGCTAAAAGTTAGCCCTGAAATAGAAAATATTCTAGATCCCGTCTCCCAGAATACAAACATAGCCTAAAAATGTTCAAATCACATGTCTAGAATTCAGCTTTAGATAGCAGCTGAATGAAGCATGACACTCAGGAGAAACAGGGTCAACAGAGAGACAGTGAAGGAGCGAATGGGTTGGAGTGTTATAAATATGTCCATGTGCTCAACAATATAAAGGGAAAGCAAAAGAGCTCTGTCATGAGAAAGCCCAGAGGACAGCAGGGTCAACTGCAGGGAGGAAAGGACACTGAATTTAAAGACAGAGAAATAAAACCTAAGCCAAAAAAAAAATGAAAAGAAACGTGATTTTAAGAATAAATAAACTGCAATGGGACAATGTCACATGACATAAACAAATAATACAGTCCTAGGAAAAATTTAAGTTGTAAGTGGGGACAAAGCATATAAAGAAATGGCTGAGTCTTGCGTAGATTAGTGGTTTTAACCTGTGGGTTGTGGCCTCTTTGGGAGCTGAACGGTCCTTTCACAGGGGTCACCTAAGACCACCAGAAAACATAGATATTTACATTGCAACTCATAACAGTAGCAAAATTATCTTAGCTATGAAGTAGCAACAAAAATATAGTGCCAGAGCATAAGGAACTATGTTAAAGGATCACAGAATTAGGAAGGCTGAGAGCCCCAGCTTAGATGAAGCTACACACTTATAGATCTAGAATAACAAAAACATACTAGAACATACGATAAAAGGTATTTTCTTTCTCATATTTATATCTAATTAGAGCCAAAAGAATATTATGGGATTCTAATAAATAGTGCCAAGGGGCTTATAATAAGGAAGGAAAACATAGGATGTAGATGGAACACAGTTGTGACGAGGAAAATTGTAAGTCACTGAATATTTCAAATTGTTATAGAGCAGGACTTAACCTACACTGACAATAACTAAACGGAATCCAATCAACCTTATTCCAATCTCTTCAAGGAAAGAACAAAACAAACCCATTGCTAAAAGACAGTTATCTCTTCCATGCAGCAAAGACCAGAAAACAAGACTGTGAAATTGGAGCCGTGGAAAGAAGGTATCCTTAAAACCAAAACCATAAAAATGACAGGCCTATCAAGTTAGCACGACAGGCCACCATTAACCAGTAATCCCTTTGCCTGATTCCATGCTTCCAATAACTTAGTTTATATCCAATTATGCTATAAGCCTAGATATGATTAAATATAGTTGTATTATATTATATTTAAACACTATATATGATTGTAGTGTTTAAAAGGTCCTAAAACTTAATAACATGGCTCCATTTATCAGTTAATAGCTCTCGCTTTTGTACACTACAACCCTAGAAAGATTGTTATATTTAATTTTGTCTTGACATTTCATCCATGCTATTTTATATCTTAAAAAACAAAACAATACAGAGTTTAAGATTATATCACACTTGTACGTTCTTGATGTAGAAAAACCAATACAATGTCATAACTTCTTAACTTTGAAATAGCTTTAGTCATTTCAGTGATGACACAGATCCAAAGCAACTGTTTAATGAAATCCTTTGATTAAAGCTTTCTTTCCTATTCTTTCCTCTCCCCTCACCCATTCTATGATTTCTATAGATGAGAAGCTATTAAAAAATAAGGTCTTTGTCTATTTTGAGTTCCTTTAAATTAAAAAAAAAAAAACAGTTAATTAAAACAAGAGGTGTTATTTGGCATCTGTTCTTGTGAAAACAGGCAAAAATGTGTTGCTCTTGGCAATAAGTGTTTATAGCTCCTTAGCTGAGAGGGACAGTGCTGACGAGGCCAAGACCACAGGATGCTATTTTCTCACAGCCTGCTACTCCATCTTATGCTTCACAGCTATAATCTGAATCAGAGGTATCATTTCTGTACAGTGACAGCACGAAATTCAACAATACAGAAGGAAAATATTAGAATCTATAAAATTTAAAATTAAATATAAGCCCCAAGAAAATAGACAAGAGAAGTAGCCACTGGCACAGTAAGAGTTACAGCAATGACAAATAAAATCAAGACATATTCCGCATGGCACTTGACCCACGTATGTGATGATAAAGCTTTCCCTAAGACTCTGTTACCAATCTAGTGTGAGTCTTACTTGTGTGGATATTATAATCACAGTACACATACACATTCATGAGTCAAAGCTGTTTAAGTACACCATTAACAAGCACATGAAACCTGCTCATTTAATGAGTATGAGATAGTCCCTTCACAGTTGAAAAATATAATTTCTGTATATGCAGAAATACAAGCATTTCATTTGAAGACGGGCAACAAACAGTTGGGGATACCAAAGTATTTCACTGTAAACATGCTATAGCTTAACATTTTGAACAAAAACACTTCATAAGGATTATTTCTTCAAACAATTAAAACTCACCTATGCTATAATCAGGAAAATATAAGACAAATGGCTCAAAGCATCCAGTATTTGGACGAAATTTTTCCCAAATAATCTCACTGAGAAGGATGACAGTCACGTTTCTGTCAGCCTGTAAAGGAAAAGGGAAAGAAGTAACTTAGTATTTAGGGATCTGAGGGCAGAAACTCCCTTTGGAGGTATCTTCAACAAAATTCAAAAGCTTAATATATATAACAAGTTATTTTCATATTAATAAACCATATTAGAAAACCTAATCAGAAAACAACCATTGCACATTTTCATACATAATTGCTTGGAATACCCATAAAACTGTAGGATAATCAACATTTCAGTTATTCATGAACACTACAGCAGCCACACGAGAGTTTATTTTATAGAATTAAAAGCCATGACTGCTTGTAAAAATTAAGACAAAATCTTTTTATGATAATTTTTTAAAGCACAGGCTGTTAATCAATTAACAACAACAAAAGAAAATTTCGCATTTCCTATCATTAAAATAGTTATAGCAACTCAGAGGGAAAAAAACCATGGAGTTGGGTAAAGTAGATCTGCCACACTGTGTATCTTCATATTATTAAAAAATATTAAAGTTTTCTGTTTGTTTTCAAATTATTGAGAAAAACCAATGGCTGCCATATAGTAAAAATACAAATAACTACGGTTAATATCCCCCAAGTCACCAATGCTAAGTAAGAGAGGTAGGTTTTGAAATTTACTTAAATATTACATTTAGTAAATGAAAGCTAAACATGTTCATTATCCTTTAAGAGACTTATCACGAATGCCTGTACAGGCCATGTGGAGTTATCAGCAAACGCCTTTGCATTTCCCATGCAGTTTTATTTCCCTGTATTCTTTTCGGCACCCTGTGGCCAACGGTGCAGGTATGGTATATGCTCCTGTCTACACTGCATTTCTTTTGTGATGATTAGCTATTTGACTCCTAGCCAAGCATGCTTCATGCCTGCTGTTTTGCATTGCTTAGAAAAGTTAATTCCTTTGACTAACAAAAAACACTTGAATTAATGAATGAATCAGTCCATAAAAAAATTGATCATCTTTATAAGAGAAAGGAAGATGTTGGGGCACAAAGTTTCTTGTACAGAAAATCACTGCTTATCATGCAGGAGGTGTCTCCTCAATGGAGGAGACTAGATCAAACACCTACACTCGATCCAAAGAGCTGAGAGTGGATTTTGTTAGTGACCTGATCATCTTTTTGCTATCTGTAGAGAAAGACCTCACCCACCTTTTGCTACAGAGCTAGACCTCACCCAAATTCCCCAGAATAACTAGCCCAGACGCTTCCCGCCCTAAACTGTTACTCATCTTAGGGGAGATGTCACATTCACTTACTTTATGGCCTGCTGACCTCTCTGCTATTGGTCACTCTAGGCCTTTTAGCTATAGAATCCACCCCGATGGTCACATGTACTTTGTAAAGGAGTTTTTATGTAGTCACACCTTAAGCTTCATTGTGTACCTGGAATTGCACTAACTGGAGTGACTGTTGCCTGGAAACCCTTTTCCAAATTATATTGTGTTCTATAATGCTGGCGACAAAGCCCCTGGCAGTAGCCCCCTAGGTCTGACCCAGGCTGCTGAAGTCAATCTGCACCAGGTGCTCATTTCCATCTCTTCACAGGACTTGCTCCCTTGCCTCAGTCCCTGCAGGGAACCCCCCGGGAAGACTGCATTTCTCGCAAATCTAATGCCAAGGATCTGCCACTGAGCTGTACATCAGCCCCAAAGGAAAGACTTCTCAAATGCCTTTAGCTTAGAAACTCACTGTTTGTTTTTATAACTCTGAATTTATTTAGGCTTTAAAAGGATGTTCTATCTACACTCTTGATAATAAAACTCATGGGAAACCAACAGACTTTTTTTTACGTATTTAGTGTGTTCACATGTGTAGCCCCACTTGAGCACCACGGCATGACTGTGGAAGTCAGAGAACAAGTTGCTGGAGTTGGATCTCTTCTTGGACCACATAATGAACTTGGACACCAGGCTTGACAGCAAGTACTCTTAACACTGAGCCATCTTGCCAGTTCAAAAGGCATTTATCAAATTAAACAAACAAACAAACAAAATCAATGATTTTTAAATTAGTAATGTTTTCAACTGTTCATCTTAAAATACTTCCAGTACACAACAAGTTTCATCATAATTTCAATTTCCTTTGACTCAGATACTTACTGTAAAAAACAGAAAATGTTTTTATTACGTTACTCTGAAATGACATGCAATTGAGAATCAAGTATCTTTTCAGAAATGTTAAGCTAGTAGTCCTTTTCCCAGCAGAGATTACAGTAAAGCATACATTTCCTCCAAACTGTTTCTATGATTAAACTAAAACCAGAGTAAAAGGCCTAATTACGGCCACGGCTGCAGAGAAATGTGACAACACAACCTACTGCACAGGGAACAGAGCGTCTGATCTATGATGAGGGAAACCACTCTCATATGTTTATTCCTTACCAATTCCTGCAGCCTGAGGAACCCAGGCAGAAGATTTGCTTCCATATCTCTTAGATATTCCGCTTTATCTAGAACCTGTAAGAAGAGATGCCTATGTCAAAATCAATTCATAACGTATTTTATAAAGCATGACACACTGTAAGGTTTTTTAAAACTTTCCATACTATAAAGAAAAAATTGTAAATTTATTTATTTGCAAAAATATATTTCAAACATATTTAGCTAAAAACCAGACTATTAATAGCATATTTTATTCCAAATATTCAAAGAGAACACAAAAATGTCTCATTAGTATCATAATGAGTCAAGATTCATGAATGTGTAAGTTCATATAGGACCAAAGGAAAAATACTTGATTCCCTAATTATCAATTTTTCTGAGTTTGTGCTCCCCCCTTTTTAAATAATATTACTACAGACCTAATGCTTAAAATACTTAAAATTTGTTTTCTCAGGTTCTTGAAAGTCAAGAACCTTAAGACAGTTTCATTGCGCATTAAGGCATAAGCAGAACAGTGGTAACTCCAGTGGCTGCTGGGGAGATTCATTTCCTGCCTTTTCCAGCTTCTGCTAGCCTGGCCCAGAGACATGGCTGCTGTGCTGGAAGGATGACGCTTGCTACCCACATCATTCCAATCTTTCGGACTGAGCTCCTTCAGCTTTCCTGTCCTGTCTGTCTGTGCAGTGCACTTATGTATACTTCTGTTCCTCCTGTCCTCCTTCAGATGTGAAGACCATTTTTCCAAGTAAAGTATATTTTCAAATGTTAGGACCTGCTATCCTCATGGGGCTATTACTTGCCTAAGTGCAGTGCAAGAAACTACGTTCTCAAGGTAACGAACAAAATGGTGTTTTGTGATTTTGAACCATTTAATATGTTTCTATTCATTTAACTCATTAAACATTTTTAAGTTAATTCTTTGAGAACGTCATATGTGTAGGCAATATATTTCAACCATGTACATCTCACATTTCTCAAACTCCTATTCCTGAACTGCCTTCTACCCACGTCCTGCTGCTAACGTCATGCCTTTTTTCCCCTGGTTCCTTTTAAATAACGCAATGAGTCCAGGTAGTGCTGCCTGATGAGCATGGGGTCACTCACTGGAAAATAACCATATTTAAAAATATTTAAATATTTAATTACTATTTAGTTTAAACCAACTAAAGCTACAACTTACTGCAATAAAGATATACATTAGTTTTTCCACTACACATTCATATTAGGAAATTTCCCATCAATGTCCATTTAAATAACTCTCTAATCTAGAACTCAGACTAACTCAAAAGAAATCAATCCACTTTAATGAAAATAACATAAAACAGAAACAGCAAACATCCATTCTTTTCATCTGATAAGGATTAACTGCTATAATTTATGATTTCATTATTCTAATTAATGATCCTTCTTTAAAAGCTATTATCAGATAACTATGATTCAAAAGGAAGACTGTGGTGAAAATACTTTTCTTAACGATTACAGTAATGTATTCTAATAGATTCTCAATTATTTGTAAGCCATTTTCGCAAGCAGAAAAATTCGTAGGCAACTTTCTGAATTATATCCTAAGTAGTAAAGCCTACAGATCTATAGCTACAGCTCACTCTATAAACTTACTCTGAAAACTGTTCCACACCAAACACCAGTACACTTTTCTACCCTTAATGTTTAGCCAAGTAACAAATGCTTGCTGTGTACTTCCTTTGCTCTATGGGATATGAAAAATGAATATTTTCCCATGCTCACCTTGGCTCGCTCTCTTTTCTAATCTCCCTAGCCCTGCAAATTCTATTTACTAAAGCCAGCCATATACTCTGGGGCCAATCCTCCTTAAAGTCTATCAATTACATCTCTTAATCATCCCTCTCTAAGCCAACGTCTATGTATTTAGATATTTCAAGTTTTACAGAGATGGCCCTCTGGGTCTTAAACTGGGTTCTTACATTATGAAACTATTTTCATAACACTAAAATGGAATTTGCTTTTTCATCATGTTGAAAATGTGCACTATTGTTATAAAAGCAACAGTGAGTTACACAAGAGTCATCTTAGCATGCATCAAAATGATGGTAATTGTTAGTAGTCATTGCATTCTTTACTCTGCATTTGCATTAACAATTTAAAAATTTATTTCGGGCTGGAGATATGGCTCAGAGGTTAAGAGCAATTGCTGCTCTTCCAGATGAACAGGGTTGGATCTCCACCACCCACATGGAAGCATTCAACCATCTATAACTCCAGTTCCTGGGGATCCAATGCTCTCTTCTGCCCTCTGCAGGCTTCAGGCAGGCAGGCAAAATACCCATACACATAAAATAAATAAATTTTTTAATTAAAATAAATTGACTTCCACTTCTTTTTTGTTTTTTTAAGACAGGGTTTCTCTGTGTAGCCTTGGCTGTCCTGGACTTGCTTTGTAGACCAGGCTGGCCTCGAACTCACAGCCACATGCCTGCTTCTGCCTCCTTGAGTGCTGGGATTAAAGGCTTATGCCACCACACCCAGCTAGCTGACTCCCACTTCTTACAAAAAAGAAAAGATGTGTTTTGTCCTAATTGCCTGCTAAGTCAAACAGGGACACTGAATATTGTATAAAACAAATCTCTGAAAGATACAGTGACACATTAGGGATTTTCTCATGACGTAGTTTGTGTTTTTGTCTCACATACTTCAGACATGTTCTGAATATGCCAGCAATGAAGGAAAACCAGTGGGAACAGACCAGAAGAGCCCCAAGAAGAAAGTGTGGGAAAGGGAAAGCCTGCAAGGCTTCTAAGACGCTGCACACTAAGCATATTTAGCACATTGCTACCGTCTCATTCGTCACGTTTGTTCTTCCTGAGCACTGGCACGTTCACTAACACACGGCACGCCATGTGACTCAGGCCCAAGACTCGTCTGTGTTACAGCTAGCTGTACTAGTGACTTAACCGAGTCTCATAGCTTTACATAGTGCCCATATGTTCACCACTCCAAAATCAAATCCCCAAGCTGGACCACTAAGCAAAATCAGCCTGTTCTCCTGAAGAGGCTTTTTTGTTACGTACTTGATTCCAACAAGGAGAAAAGTAACTAACATCCCTACTCACTCCTTTTGGTCAATCTCAGATCGTATCACCTCATGAAGCTGTGCCAGATCACTAACATCGTCCTTGCCCTCATGCCAGGGCTAGCACTTCCTATACTCCACAGTTGTCTTACATGCATGGCTGTTATAACTCTTCTACTAAGCAAAGCTCCCTTTTGATAGCAGCTCTGACACAAAAGCACCGTCCACAGAGCACTATACAAAATAAGACTCAAAATAAATATATGGAAATGTATCTACTGCACAATTAGTTTCAGATTAAATTACTTACAATATATACAGTCTGATCCTTGAGTTGTTCAGCACTCGTCACTTGTTTAAATAGTCGAACAAAATCATTAAATGTTTCACAGGTCATTTCTGTAGGACATCTGGCCTCTGAAGAATTAAGATGACTCAGCTTGTTTAAAATTTGTTCCAAAAGTAGCCTCAAAGTAAAGCATTCAACACAATTCACATAGGCATGCGGGAGCTGAAAACCAAAACCAAAACAGGATAAACATACGCATGATAAAGTTTGTTGGACAGCCTCTAATTCCCTCACTGAATCTACACCCTACTGCTCTCCATGTACCCTGTGCCCCAGGAACCTCACCATGTAGATGACATCATCAGGCCTGGCTGGAGAAGTCCACAGGAAGCGACAGCCAGGGCCTGAGCAGAGCTGTGGGGGGAAGCAGCTCACTGTCTCTTCCCTTCACACTCCACTTGGGCAGAGTCTACAGGCGGCAGGCACACCTTTTTCTAAGGCTACTGGTCTTGCTGGGCCTGGCACCCTTGATTCTGAGGTTCCCTGAGGTCTGGGGTGATAAAAGCCATGATGAATTACTGTCCCTTTTTGACTCCCTTAAAAGTGCTGCAGCCTTTATAAACAGTCCCTTCACTAAATTGCTTCAGTAATTTGAGTTTGTTACTTGTCCTCTAGGACACAAAGTAAACTTGTATTTCTTTTTTTTTAAAATATATTTTATTAATTTATTCATATTACATCTCAATGGTTATCCAATCCCTTGTATCCTCCCATTCTTCCCTCCCTCCCATTTTCCCCTTACTCCCCTCCCCTATGACTGTGACTGAGGCGGACCTCCTCCCCCTGTATATGCTCATAGGGTATCAAGTCTCTCCTTGGTAGCCTGCTATCCTTCCTCTGAGTGACACCAGGTCTCCCCATCCAAGGGATGTGGTCAAATATGAGGCACCAGAGTACGTGTGAAAGTCATACCCCACTCTCCACTCAACTGTGGAGAATGTCCTGTCCATTGGGTAGATCTGGGTAGGAGTTCAAAGTTTACTGCACATATTGTCCTTGGCTGGTGCCATAGTTTGAGCAGGACCCCTAAGCCCAGATCCGCCCGTCATAATGTTCTTGTAGGTTTCTAGGACCCTCTGAATCCTTCTATTTCCCCATTCTCCCTTGCTTATCTCACCTAGAGTCCCAATAGGATGTCCTCCCCTCTGTCCCACTTTCCTGATAAGTGAAGACTTTCATGGGACATGCCCCTTGGGCTAGTGTCCAGATATAAGTGAGTATATACCATTTGAATCTTTCTGCTTCTGGGTTAACTCACTCATTATGATCACTTCTAGTTCAATCCATTTGTCCACAAATTTCGGGAATTCCTTGTTTTTAATAGCTGAATAGTATCCCATAGTGTAAATGTACCACAGTTTCTTTATCCATTCTTCTATCGAGGGACACTTAGGCTCCAACAGCCCAGGCCTTAAGGTCAACAATTAATAAATGGGACCTCATGAGGCTGAGAAGCTTCTGTAAGGTAGGAGACACTGTCAAGAGAACAAAGCGACAGCCTACAGACTGGGAAAAGATCTTCACCAACCCTACATCTGACAAAGGTCTAATATCCAAAATATATAAAGAACACAAGAAATTAAACACCACCAAACCAAATAACCCAATTGAGAAATGGGGCTTGGAACTAAACAGAGAATTCTCAACAGAGGAATATCAAATGGCTGAGAAACACTTAAAGAAATGCTCAACCTCCTTAGTCATCAGGGAAATGCAAATCAAAACAACTCTGAGAGTCCATCTTACACCCATCAGAATGGCCAAGATCAAAAATTCAAGCGACACCACATGCTGGCGAGGATGTGGGGAGAGAGGAACACTCCTTCATTGCTGGTGGGAATGCAAACTAGTACAGCCACTTTGGAAATCTATCTGGTGCTATCTCAGAAAACTGGGAATAGGGCTTCCTCAAGACCCAGCTATTCCACTCCTTGGAATATACCCAGAAGATGCTCCAGCACACAACAAGAACATTTGCTCAACCATGTTCATAGCAGCCTTATTCATAATAGCCAGAACATGCAAACGTATATTTCATCTAAAAGTATTATTGTAAAGAAGCCAAATAGCTTCTGAATGCTGACATTCCTGGTGAGACGTCTAGTCACTGGAGACTTTACTCACTAGTTACACTCATTGACTAGAGAGGTGTCTTCAATATTTGCTGACCCGACACTCACAATGTCTTCTAAGAATAAATATCTTCATTACTTTTGTGTTATTCTTGACTCAAATAATACCGTGTTTTCTAAGCATGTGTTTGAGTATCTATAACAGAAGCTGTAATAATCCTATCATATATTAATTAAGTTGTTGCAAAAACACCACAATGTTAAAAATGCAATACATCCCTTAAATGTAAAACTTCCTTACTGGACTTCCAGGCTTTTCCTCAACATGTATCACCTGGATACTTCATACACAAGCTTGCAAGTGCTAACCAGGGACCAAAGCCCTTCTACACTCAGATTCTGAAGTCAGATATGAAACCCAGGCACCTGTGCCTAAAATGCCACTTGATCTTTGGGATCAAAGACTAGGGTCTAAAACATTACCTGTGTTAGATACTGTGCTTGTGGGAACAATATATTTTTAAAAAATTACATCCAGGAAGCACACACACACATACACACACACATACATACACACACACATACACATACACACACACACACACACACACACACAGAGAGAGAGAAACAGCTGAGAAGACTAAATATTATGATGCAAGAAGGAGAAGTGTTAAAGCCACAACACAGGGTGCATCTTATCACAGCATTACAAGTCAGGAAGCACCTTCAGGAAGAGAAGTAGAAAAAAAAAGGCTAAATAAGCACTTGTCAAAAAAGAGGATAGTACAAGGAGAGCTGGTAAGTAGCGGAAAGCCATTCCCAGGAGTAGAAGCGACAAAGACCTTAGTTTGAAACAGAAGTATGTGTAATTCGGCAGGCCGTCCTAACCATGCATCCGTGGAGCCAAGGCAGGACTGGAGACAGCAAACTGAAGCTTGTGGCCTGCACATCAGTTTCTGTGTGTGCAGTTGCTGCAGATCATAGCTGTGCCCATTCAAATAGGACATAAACAGGTGCATGGTAATGTTCATAAATAGCACTAAACTTTAATAACTACTTCTAATACTATACTGTAATGCACTTTTCATGTGTTAACATTTACTTATCATAACAATCCCAAAGGTTGACTACTTGTCCCAGTCTGCAGATAGAGAAGGCATTAAGTGGGGAATCCAGAAGAGGGAAATGAGTCTACCAGACGCTACATCGGGCAAATCACCTGAATACTGCCCTGAAGGGGTTAAGGAATATTTGCATGAGTAGATTACAGGATGAAGGATAGATAATGATTAGAAGACATATAGACATACTAGGAAAAAACAATGCTATGTGAAACTGAGATAGCAATGGCCAAGAGTAAATACAGATAAAGTCATGACTTTACAATGGAATACATTATTAGGTTGGTTTAGTACAAACGGTATATACTCACTTATATCAAAACACTAGTCCAAGGGATTCGTACCATGAAAAACTTTACTTACCAAGAAAGTGGGTCAGAGGAGAGGACATCCTATTGAGACTTTAGGCGAGAGTAGCATGGAAGAATGGGGAAATAGTAGGACCCACAGGGTCCTGGAAACCTACAAGAAGAACTTTATGACAGGCAGATCTGGGTCCTGGGGTCCTCCTCAAACTAAGGCACCAGCCAAGGAGAATATAGGCAGTAAGCTTTGAACCCCTACCAACACCTAGCCGACGAACAGGATATTCTCCACCGTTGAGTGGAGAGTGAGATCTGACTCTCACATGAACTCTGGTGCCCCTTTTCTGACCACGCCCCCTGGATGGGGAGACCTGGCAGCACTCAGAGGAAGGATAGCAAGTTACCAAGAAGAGACTCGATATTCTAAGAGCATATATGGGGGAGGAGGTCTCCCTCAATCACAGACATAGGGGAAGGGAGAAGGGGGGAAGTGGGAGGGAGGGAAGAATGGGAGGAAACAGGGGAAGGGCTAATAATCGAGATGTAATATGAATAAAATAATAAAATGGAAAAAAAAAGAGTATATTTAAAAAATTCAGCCAATTATACTAATGGTGAAGATTATTCAAATAGGAACTATGGAAAGAACAAGACAAAAGGATGTGCAGTTTTATGTATGGAAAAGAAAATTATCAGAATCAATATTACAAGTGGAAAGTGAAAAAAGAAACATTTTATCATGTTAAAAAGCAAATTCTAGTTTTTTTTAAAAGAAGCTATTACTTGTGTGTCCAACTATCAGGCAACAAGAGAGAGAAAAATTTGGCTCAACTTAAAACTTTTTAACGTCCGAGTTCAAGTTATTTAGGATTTGAAGTTTATACCCACTGAAAATATTCCAACAAAATCTGGGCTTTACGTAGAGGATACTGCAGAGAAAGGTAAGCTGGAATCAATCGTCCAGATTCACCTGTCTGCAGCAACTCGGGAAACAGGTCCTATACACCGGCTCAGAGCTGTTCTCACCTCTAAGGTCTTCAGCAAGGTCTGCGTCACGTAGGTCTTCCCACTGGCAGTGTGTCCATAGATAAAGATGGATGGGAAGCTGAAATGATGTCGCTAGGAAAGAAAAGACACAGCTGCCTGTATGAAACCATAAATGAACATTTACCAACTGTAAGAAAGTTTTATTGATACAGTGTCACACAAAATCCAATTTCAGTGTGCATACATATAAATTCTTAATATTCTGAACTTAAATTCAACTCGAAGTGTTTTCCCTCATAAAATTATCTTGTAAAACTATGTGTGGCCATTATTTGCTATATATTATATAACCATGTTTTTACTATTTAATATGTTTCCATATGCAAACTCTTGTATTCTCAGCTTTCTAAGAGACTTAAGGGAATTTTCAAGGATAATTTTGTCTATATTACATTTTACCTTCCTCTTTCTCAAAGAATCTACAAAACATTTTAATGTTTGAGAGTAAAACAATGCAACACATGAGACATTTTTAAGATCTTATTCTTAGGAAATCTTAAAGAGTACTTCTGAATTATGCATAGTCATTTGCCTTGGCATACATAAGTGTACATATTTCATCAAACCAAACCCTGATGAATTTATACAGCAATATATATGTATATGTATATATATGTATATAGGCTATAGGGTGTATATGTGTGTGTGTGTGTGTGTGTGTGTGTGTGTGTATCTATTGGCTATAGGGTATTATTCAGTGGTAAATCACATACTAAGAATGTGCAAAGACCAGATTTGATCCCTATAGCAAGATGAAAAAGTTAACCAAAATGCGTATGCACAACATGTTTTGTAATACATTAAGCCAGAAGCAAACTGTCAAGGTATCACTGGCCTAGCCAATAATGCCGCTATGCATTATTTATTTGATGAACATCAACATTTATGAGTTAGCCATTAAACACACAAAATTAAGATACTGAGCAGCACAGACACCAGTTTAAGACAGGTTAGATTCTGAGGGATTCATAATCTACTGCAGAGACATAAACTTTAAGAATAATTTCAGATATCATTTTATAACCAACAAAGAAGCTTATGACAACCTTCAACAGTTTTGTTTTTTGTTTTTTTCTTCAAAGCTACATGAGATCTGCTTTTCTGGAATGCTATCACACTTGTCTACATCTACTATTGGGTAGTCCCAGCCCTAACAGGCTTCTATCGCTGTGATAAACAGCGTGACTGGAAGCAGCTTGGGGGAGAAGAGGGATTACTGCTGCCTACAGTTATAGATCATCATGCAGGGAAGTTGGGACAGGAATTCAAGGCAAGAACTTAGAAACAGAAACTGAAGCCAAGGCCATGGAGGAAGGCCTCCTACTGACTTGCTTCCTAAGGCTTGCTCAGCTTGCTTCAGTTACCGCCCAGACCGCCTTCCCAGGGGTGGCACCATCCCCAGTGGGCAAGCCCTCTCACATCACCCAACCAAGGAAATGCCCTACAGACTTGCCTGCACTCTCTCTGTTGGAGGTCTTTTTTTCAATCGCAGTTCTCTTCTCAGATACTTTAAGGGTGTCAAACTGACAACAAAACCAACCAGCACACCCCCCTTAACAGTAGCAGCTTTTATATTGTTACCTAGAGTTAAAATGGACTCTTACACTGTTGCTTAACTTTTCCCCTTCATAAGCCTCGCCAACATCTACAACAAGACAGAATCTCGCACAATACCATACACAGAGAAGGTGCTCACCAAATACATGCTTGCTAAACATACGAACAAATCATCTAAGAAAAATGCACTGGGCCTCTCTCGGCCTCTTCTCGCCCCCCTTGCCCCCCTCCGTGTGTGTGTGTGTGTGTGTCTGTGTGTGTGTGTGTTTTGTAATTGTTTGCCATAGTGGGTATTTTCAACATGCAAACTTTCTTGAAGAAAAATATTTTTGCTAAATATAATTTAAAGTAAGAGCAAATGTGAAAACCTGTCCTGTGATCCACTACTAAATCTGCAGTCCCTTATTTGATAATAAAGTACTCCTCTTTTTCAGGATTTTTTGCTCGAAGTAATCTGGTTCTAGCAAGTTCAATGAAGGAATATATAGAGCATATATTTCAATAATCTAGATAAGTATAAACGAAAGCACTATAGAAAACTACACATGCAGTTAGTTGCCCTCTACCTTAATAGAGGAAGGTACTTCCTCATTAATAGTTCACCGATGGCCTCAGACCCACGCCCAACACTCAGCTGGATTAAAGTACGTCTATAAAATGGAAACTAAATGCTATTTGTAGTTATTCGCCTTCCAGGAAAGAGCCAAGTGCAATTAATTCTAATTAATGAGTGCAGTGCAAAAAGGCGAATGAGGAAATGAATGCTACCCCGCCTACGAAAAGGAATCTCAGTAGCTTTCATTTCGGAGCACGACCTCTCCCGCCTAAAGCATCTCATCCGCCAGGCGGGGAGAGAAACCCAGCTGAGACCTCTCTCCCGACTGTTACAATTCTGGGAAAGCTGCAGGATTTTACAGGCTAAAGCACAGCGTCATCCCTAAGTGGCCTTGAAGCCAACCACCTCTCCGTGTCTGACTTAACCTGTACCTCACTTCAACGGGTGAGCTTGCATTTAGTAAACACGCTGCAAACAAACTTACTTAACTCCCGCTCAGTAGGAACTTGGCAGTAGCTATTTGGAGCTCACATAATCTCCAAAGTATGGTCCAAGTAAAAGGACCACTTCCTAGCCAATGCCCTGTAGAGCGGACCAGCCCTTACTTCGCAGTCTCCTTTGAAATGGACTGGGAAGTTTCTTTGGGTAAGTGTGGGACAAGCCTACAGCACTACCATCTTAAGATGACAGCCTACCACCTCGGCAATCCACACACTACTCCCCCAAACTGGAACAGACCAAGAACACGTTCGCCTCTGGAATTTGAAAACCGTCTGACCACAATACCTCTCCAAACAGGGACTGCAAGATGGATACTTGGGCCTCTCGACAGAGCACTATGCTCTCCAAATGAGACATTTTGGCGGGTACCAGCCGAAACTGCGTAGCAGCTGACCGCCAGTCAGCCGGTCTCCTCTGTATAGTTCACGCTATCCAACTGCAAGCTTTGCTGCCGGAAGCCTGGGCTGCGGGGGAGGAGGGGGTGGGCCGGCGCGGTCTAGTGACGTCACGAACCCGCGCACTTTGGGCGCCGCTCTAGTCTCTCACGACGCTAGCTCTCGGTGGTCGGCGCCGCTCTAGTCTCTTAGCCAGCTCTTCGTGGCTAAGCCCGCCAGCCCTGTGCTTCCAGTCCTACATGAAGGGCGGCGAGGCGTTCTTGGGGTGTCTCACCGTCCACTTTCGGTAATTTCAGTTCCCTCCAGGAAGCTGCACATGTCAAAGTACCGAAGAACGAGTGTTCTTAAAAAACAAACAAACAAACAAAACAAAAAACGAGACTTTAAACTCTGGCCAGAAGGTGGGCAGTGGGAACTCATTGAGCGCGAAAGGGAACTCTGTGAGACTGAATAAGCTTAGAGTAATTTTTTCTTTGACGTCGCAAGCTAGATGTGGAAGTGAGAACAATAGGAGTAAAAGTAACGCTGTCCTTACACGTGTATTTACTTGTAGGACACCTAGAAGCAAGATGTTAAAAGAGCCTTGAAATTAAAGAATGTATATAAATAAGAAAATTCGTGTTAAAAGAGGGCTTTGGGGTCCTGAAAAATTTGGTCTAGGGGACATTCACTAAACTGTTTCAGAACGTGGAGACGTTGGGAGAATCTTTGTACGATTTATTTAAACTTCCTTATATACAAAACAAGGACGATGGTAGATTATTGCTAGCAATAAAAGACGAAGCACGTTGGAGCTTGAGAGATTTCTTAGAGGTTGAGAGCACTAACTACTCTTCCAAGAGTTCATTTCTCAGCAACCACGCAGTGGCTTACAACCATCTATAATGAGATCTGGTGCCCTCTTCTGGTGGGTGTACATGCAAACAAAACACTGTATACATAATAAAAAAATAGATAACACAGCTACACATAGATTTCATAACCAATGCAAAAAATACAAAGAAAAAACGCACCCAGATTAGAAAGAGTCCAACTACGTAAAGCAATACAGCTGTGGATGACATCTAATTGCTTGTCCAAAAAACCAAAACAAAACCCACTAACTGTTGACAAGTAAGCTTATGAAGGGTTCCAGGCTTAAGACAACTCTGTAGACATCAACAACAAAGCAACTATCATGTACTTAGGAACAAAATGGACCAAACATGTATAAGACATGCACACTAAAAAAAAAAAAAAATTACTGAAAGGAATTAGAGAAGATATTTTAAAAACAATTATACTGCATTGTAAGAATTATGTTTTAAAAAAATTAACCTGGTTTTTTTCAAATCAATACATAGATTCAATGAAAACAAACAAATAAAAAACAACAAAAATGTTTTGTATTTTGTTCTTGCTTATAGTGGCTTGAGTGAGAATGGCCCCCATCACTAATAGAGAGAATGGAACTATTAGGGAGTGTGGCCTTGGAACAGAAGGTGTGGCCATTTTTGGAGGAAGTGTGTCACGGTGGTAGGGGTGGGCTTTGATGTTTCAAATGTTCAAGCCTGGCCCAGTCTCTCCACTGCCTGCCCATCCAAGTGTAGAAATCTAAGCTCCCCGAGCACCATGTCTGCTTGCATGTCACCATGCTTCCCACCATGGTAATAATGAACTACATCTCTGAACCTGTAAGCCAGTTCCAATTAAGTGTTTTTACTGATAAGAGTTGACATGATCTGGTATCTCTTCACAGCAATAGAAACTCTAAGACATTGCTTGTTTGTTTGTTTGCTTGTTTGTTTTGGTACAAATTGATACAGATGTGCTAAAGATTCAACAGCTATTTCAGGAAGAAAAGTTGCGCCGATCACAAGCACATTAAAAATGTTCCGGAACTGGGGATATGCTTGAAATAGGTAGCCCTGCGGGTTCGAGGACACTCATGTCAGATGCCTAATGTAGGTGGCTCAATGCTAGCCCAGGCTATCTCTGGGGAGGTAGAAACAGAAGCATACCTGAGGTTTGTTGGCCAGTCTAGCTAAATCATGAGTTCCAGAGTCAGTGAGAGACCTGGCTGTAAAAACTAAGGTAACAATCCATTGAAAAAGACACCCAGTGTCAGCAGCTGCATCACCCATACACATATAAACACACAGAACACTTAACACATACACCACATACATATGCCAAAAAAGTCAGCTTTTTAGTTATCAGGGAAATGCATTCTAAAGCTACCACTACTTAATTATGAGAAAACCTAAAATTAGAAAGATTATCCTAAGGGTTGGCTGGAATGCAAAACGACTGGAATTTTCATATTGTGTTGAAAAGAATATAAAATGGTTGCAACTATTGTTAGGAAACTGGCAGTTTCTTAAAAAAAAATTTACGCACATGCCATGTGACTGAGCCATTTCACTTCTAGATTTCTAAAAGATATATTTTAAATTATCTGTATATGTATGACTTTGTATAAGGGTATATACAAGTCAGTGCAGATGCCATAGGGCCCAGGGGAATTGGATCTCTGTAGCTAGGTACAGGTGGTTGCGAATAGCTCTCCGTGGGTGCTGGAAACTAAACTTGGGTCTTCTGGAAGAGCAGTAATATTAGCTCTTAATTGCTGGACCATCCTCCAGTCTCCAATTTTAATTTTTTAAAAAAATATTTGTTTACTTTTATATATGTGTATTCCATCTGCGTGTATATCTGCACACTGGAAGACAGAATCAGACAGCTGTGAGCTGCCATGCGGATGCTGGGAATTGAACTCAGGACCTTCAGAAGACCATGAGGGCTTTTTAACCACTGAGCCATTTCTCCAGCCCCCACCTCGCTAGATTTTAAAGAAAAACTAACATATGTACAAAGACCGTATCTGCATTATCTATTGTAGTTTTATTTAAAATAGTCCCAAACTAGAAACATCCCGAACTTTATTAGGTTAAATGTTAGTTTACTCATGCAGTCGAATGATTTTTCAGCAATAAAAAGGAATGCACTAAGTGGAAGAAGTCAGCAGCACTCCGCCATGAGAGTACAGTTGTTGCTCCACATGTGCAAGTTCATGCGGACTCTGCCCACCTCAAACCAAATACTTGGAGTGTGTTGCAGTTCCAGCTCCAGTAGTTGGCATGTGGCTAGCATGTAGGAGCCTCTAGATTCCATCTCCAGCATTTACACACATTGTACTGAGATACAGACGTAAACAATATATTCTAACAACTATTTACAGAGTGTTTACATTTTTATATTAGTGTTATTAATGTAGAAATATTTAAAGTACATACGATGAAGTGGTGGGGTTATGTACAAGTACTAAGGCCCTTTTGCATAAAAGACTTTAATAATCACAGGTATAGTGTTTACGGAAGTGGTCCTGAGCCAAACCCTCAGGAATTGAGGGGTGACTGTTTTCATTGTATGCTTCCATTTTTTTAAATAAATCTTAGAAACATAACCTATAATTAAAGTATGAGCTGATTTCCTGGTGTGATGATTTGAAAAAGATATGTCCCGTCCCTCATTGTCTCAGGTATTTGAAAACTTGGCCACCAACTGGTGGTGATATTTTGGAGGCTTACTGGATGTAGCTTTGTTGAAGTAAATATGTCACTATTTCCAGCTTTCTGTCTGTTTCAGGCTCATGGCTTTAGATGTGAGCTCCCAGCTTCCTGCTCCAGCTTCCAGCTTTCTGTCTGTTTCAGGCTCATGGCTTAAGATGTGAGCTCCCAGCTTCCTGCTCCAGGCACCATGCTTCCAAGCTGTCACTCTTCTCCGCTCAGGTGATGGACTCATTCCTCCAGAAACCTAAGCCCAATAAACCCTTTCTTCTAGAAATGTCTTAGGTCATGGTGTTATAGCACAGCAATAGAAATGTCAATATGCAAATGGTGATGGGGAAAAGGACCAAGAAAGGAAGATCAGGAAGACGTTTGTGAACACCCAGGAAACGGTGACTATTATAGGAAACAAGGTCTTACAAACCTAAGACCAATCTGATCCTGTACATTATTCCAGTGGCACTGGGGTTTTTATAAGAGACCACAGGAAGGTACAGAGACAGGAGGATGCCAAGTGGGATGTGGAGATAGGAGTGGCATGGAGGCATGCTAAGGGTTGTACAGCTTCATCAGAAACTAGGTTGTAGCCATGAGCAGCACCACCCTCAGAGATCTCAGAGATCAACACTCAACACCCTAGGCTTGCACTTCCAGCCTGTGCAACAGCTGGACAACACATTTTGTGTGCTCCAAATCACCCTGTTTATGGTATGTTGTAGCCTAGGAAATGACAATAGATACATTAATCATTGTAATGGATTTATGTGTGTATATTATCAAAGTCTATACTTTGAATATGTGCAGTTACTTGCATGACAATCATACCTCAAAACTTTACATTAAAATTGTGCTACTGGTGATCATGTGTAGTGGCTGTAATACCAAATAATTCTATTCCTATGGGGATTTATTTAAAAATCATTCATTTAGATTAATGTTTGTCTTATTTACTGTCTCTAGTATGTAACTGCTTTATCACCTACAATCACTCTTTTTGATATTTACTATCCATACCCAAATTTAATTAGGTATTTACTTGTCAAATGAATGGAGTCCTGCCTTCAAATAAAAGGATTCTCACAGGCTTATGTTCTTAGCTACCTATGCCTTCAGACAACTTGAACCTGTCCAGCTCTGCCTCTAAAACTGTTTATAATTAACATTAAGCTAGGCTGTTCTAGACATTTTTAATGAAAAAAAAAGTTGTTTTCATACAAAATATTCTGATCATGAGTCTCCCCTCTCCCACTTCCCTGCCCACCCAACTCCGTGTGCTTTTTTTCTCTCTCTCTTTTTAAAAAACAAACAATAAACAAAACCAAGAAACAAATACAAAATCCACAAAACCAAAACTTGAAAACCAATACATATATGTATATATATACACATATCTATGTATATGTATATATGTATATGTGTGTGTATATACATACACACACACACATTGGTGAGACAAGAAATATTCAAACAAAACTATCTGAGACAGCAAGTTGACAAAAACCTTCTACTGTCCTGGGCTTGGGAGCTACTGATCAGGACTTCCTTATCCACAAGTTTTGGTCCTTTTATCCCTCAGTTGGGAAAAGTGCTGTAGCACAGGAAGCAGCTTTAACGTTTCCCAGAGTTGAAAAACGATCAAGGTTTTGATCTTACTGGTTGTCGATGCTGGGAATGCCACTTCACATATATATGTAGTTTAAACTGGCCGAAGCGTAAGCCCCCTACACAGATGTAGCCAATGGGCAGCTCGGTCTTCATGTGGGTCCTCCAGAAAGGGGAGTGGGGGCTTCTGAGGAGGACTCTATTGCCTGCTTTTTGATCACTTCCTACTGGTGAGGCTGCCTCACCAGGCCACAGGGGAAGAGGATGTGCTCAGTCTTGATGGCACTTGATGTCCTAAGGTGGGTGGGTGGAGGGGGGGCCTCCCTTTTTCTGAGGAGTAGGGGAAGGGGGATGGGGGAAAGATGGAGGGAGAGTAGGACTGGGAGGAGAGGAGGGAGGGGCTGCAATCAAGATGTTAATTAATTAATTAACTAAGTAATTAATTTAAAAAACGAAAATCGCAGAAGTGTACCTAGGGACATTTCAAAAATTGTTAATTGTGATCTTGTCCCAAGCAAAAATGAATTGTACAAATTTTTTAAAAATAAAAATGAAATTATTAGCTCATATGGTAATTTTAAAAATAAAGTCTCTAATGCAAAGTTATGTTAATTTGATATTTTCATATCAAGAAACAGCAGGAAAAACCATTTTTAGTATATATATGTTATTTTTCGTAATTAAACCATTATGTTTCTGTAAGAGCAGAAAATTTTGTATGCACAGCAAAAGCATTGTAATACATAAAATGAAGTGTGTCAATTATGAGTGGAAGCAGTGTTGTTGATATTGCCCAGTGCTGTGTGTCTGGAACCAAGTCTGCAGTGAGGTGAATTATACAACATGTGTGAGTGCTGACAGAAATGTCTCAGGCTCATTGCATATTTGATTTTGAATGACATTTTGGTCATTCCACATTCACAAAACTTAGAATCAAGAGTTGCTTATGTGGTCACATACGGGTCACGACCTATAGTTTAAGTTGATGAATTCTAGGAAACCAAACCTAAGAAGTCCATACTACTTTTCAGTCCAAGCTCCAACACCATGACACGTCTCCAATTTTCTAAAAAAACCAAAATCTCCTAAGTTCCAACACTTGATTGTTTATACTCACATCGCACCTAAAATCTTGACCTTGTATCCTGCTTGTATTTTGGGTCTCCAACTAAATTCAAACATTCTGATTTGTTTACAAATCACATCACTCATTAATGTGGCATCTACTGAGGAACAAGCATGTATTGCACCAGGGATGCTTTATAGCCAAGGAAGAGACTGTCACTGCTCTCGTGGGACCTCCAGTCTGCGGGCAGACAGCCTGAAGATGGAGAAATGCTTATTGAGGACAACTCATCTTGAACCTCAGAAAACAGCAACTGTTAGAGAAGTTTAACAAGTGTGTGGGAAATCCACTTTGCATAATCACTTTCCTCTTTACATTACATTTGGCTTAAAACATTTTGGATTTTCATTCAATATGGTCCCACAAAACATTTGTTTTTTTGTTTTGTTTTTTGTTTTTTTTTTTTTTTTGGATAAATTGTCAAATGTAGCTTTAAGTGTTGTATCCTTATTGCAGGACCACAGTTTCCATACATTGTATTTTCTGAGAAGTACTAGGATTCTCTAAAAGTCTTACATCCCATTGGATAGAGAAAATATGTTTCAGTTCATCTTAACTCTAAAATTATTTCACTTATTTAAGTACTCTAGTTCTTTAAAAAAAAAAAGAATCTCAAAATATAAATAAAGGATGCAATAAAAAGAAAGTCAAAAGATTTATTATTATAAGTAAATTTATAAAACTCCAGCATCAGAGTGAAAATAAATCAAATTAAACTGAAAAGGGAAGTTTAGTTAACTTTTCCACTGCAAAGCCAGATCAATTTTTAATATAGCTTCTTCTAAAAGCATTTAATATTGCATGTGTAAGGACAGCTTGGCAGGCTAACTCAGCACATTAAAATTCTGTATTTAGTTTTACTAGCAAATATACATGAATATATTATTCAGAAGATAAATAATAAAGCATAGCCTTTAGGCTACAAGAGATTTAGGTCACAATCTTGTCTCAATAGCCAGGCAACTCATGTCCAGTATCTTTATTTTCTAAAGCTTGGCTTCCTCATCTGTAATGTGTGTGTGTGTGTGTGTGTGTGTGTGTCTGTGTGTGTGCACATATGTGCTTAAAACTAATAATAATATCTCACAAAGTAGAAATCTCAGAGTCCTCCGAATGAGTTTATTTCTGTCCCAAGGGACGTCCCTCCAATGCAAGTACTTCAAAAGATGGCCGGGTTTGTGTGTTTTTGCTCGTACTGGATCTCCTGAGCCTGCAACAGCAACTAGCACACAGGACACTCTCAGTTTGTGGAAAGGGAATGTGTATGGTCTGCTTTACATAAAGCCCATCCCCTGTGGCAATATACAATAAGCATTATTATTATTTTATTGATTCATTACCCTGGCCTAACTCAGACGTTGACTCTTGATCTTCTGCTCCCACAGTCTTTCCATTTCACTAAATTAACACTATGTTTTTCCTAGTGGCTCAAAGAAAGTAGAGATCTTGTATTCATTCATCTTGTTTAATACCTACCAAGTCCTTCATAAGTCCTGGATTTTTCCTTAAAATACAGTTGAAAGACACTGTTGTAGAGGGCTCTACTTGAAAGCAAGGCATCAATGACTCTTTGCCCTGGGTTTTGCTTTCCAGGCTGCTTATCTAACAGACAGCTTTAGAAGACAGATAAAGTGCCTCCGCTGGGAACAAGGAGATAAACATGCACTCTGTCTCGCATGGAAAGACAATGCCTTCCTCAGAAGCAAGGAGTAGGTCTGTTACCATTAAATATATATGTATGTATGCATATATGTATTCCCAGCACCCACATAAAACCTGGGTATGGGAGAGAGGCCCTGTAACCATGGAGCAGGGGTTGATGGGTAGAGAGGTGTGGATCTCTGGTACAATGATGTTATATCACAGCAACAGACAACTAACTAATACACCAAGCGTATGCTGCCCATCAAATCTAGCTAAAACACCAAACTCCAGGTGGGGTGTGGTAGAGGAAGACATTTGCATTGACTTCTAGCCTTCACCCACCCACTCACCCACCCACCCACACAAGCACACATACACACATATATCAAATGCCACACACACACACAATAATCAGGCATCACCTGTGCAGTGGCTTCTTCATTTCTTAAACAGGCAAATTGGCTTTGTTTGAACCCATTTCACAGCTCTAAATTGTAGGGTACAAGGTCTGAGCCCACTTCCAGGTTGGAAAACCTACCAAACCCCACCAATCCCTGGGCTTGGCTTGAAATCTCACCAATTCCCGATGTGGAATTCTCCACCCTGGAAAGCTCCTCCCCAAAGAAACACTATATAATCCTCTACTGCTCAGATCTCTGCTTCTTCTCGCCCAAGCAGAGAGCCCGATCTTGTGTGAGGTTTGTTGTGTGGCTTGCCTCTGTGCTACTTATTCCTTGGCTTCTGTCACTGACTTTCCCTTCACAGCTGTAACGCTGCCTTGGGGAAACCTTTCCCCTCAGAGCTGTAACACATTGGTTCCGTGACACGGATAGGCTCTCCAGGTTCCTGTGCTCCCCTTCGGAGTCTGAGCCCCACTGGGACCCTATCCCTCATCTCTAATACACCTGCAACAGACTCTGCTTCCATTTCACTGACCACTCGGCACCCCATGCATCAGCGGCAGTCCAGTAAGTTTTCCTTTGGTCAGTGTTAGTAATCAGGCAACTCCGTGGACCAAATTATTTGCCTTTTATTTCTTTCTCTGCTCCAGCTGAATCTTCTTCATCTCTCCTGCACCTCTGCCTAACTGAATCACCTACTGAATCCCACACTTCCTCTTCTAATTCCTCCTCTCCTACCTGGCCGGAAGTCCCATCCTATTCTCTCTCTCTCTCTCTCTCTCATCCATCCTCCTCTCTCCCTCTCTCTCTCTCTCTCTCTCTCTCTCTCTCTCTCTCTCTCTCTCTCTCTCTCTCTGCTCAGTGATTGGCTGTAAACTGCTTTACATCAGGGGACAATTGAGGAGCAGGGTTTACCAACATTTAGGCAAGAGTTTCTCAGACCGAGGATTGCAACCAGATTTGGGGGACACAGAAATCAGTATTTGAATTATACAATAACCTTATGCCAACACAGGGGTTTCCAAACACTGTCCCGCTTCTAAAGTTCTCTCTCTTCAGGTACAGTTTCTGACCTCCGATTAAGAGCGCATTGATAGAGGACCCTATACTTACGTTCTAGCCATACCTACCTCTTAACATTTCAGAGCTCCTCCCCTTACCAATCCCAGGATGGAGACCCTGAATGACTTACTACCTCATTCCATAATTATACATGAGGGAGCACTATCTCAAGCCACCTACACTTGATACACAGATGATATCTTTGTGTAGGAAGCTCTGTGACGGAGACCAAAAAGTAGGATATGCCATTGTCTCCGAAAAGCAGGCCCTTACAGCATGAACTGCAATTCAAAAAGGCCAAAATAATAGCTCTTACTTGTGCCTTGCAACTAGCAAAGGGACAATCCGTGATCCTTTATACAGACTCCAAGTGAGCTTTTCACATTCTCTCGTCACATGCAGTTGCTTGGAAGGAGCATGGATTACTAACAAGAGGAGGGTCCATAGCCAATCCAGATGAAGGAAAGGACCTGACAGTGGCCTCTCATCTTCCCCTGGCCACAGGAATCGTCCACTCCTGATCACAACAAGTGAACAATTCCATTGTCTCCAAGGGAAATAACTGAGATGGTGAGATGGCTGGAACCACATCCCTCAGAAGCCTACATCCCTCTCACATACAGGACAACTAACTTCACGCTACATCACCTGTACTATTACTCCCCAGACGCTTGAGAAATTCTATCTTATCTGCACCAGTTCTTTCACCCCAACAGCCAGGCTCATTTCATTGAAATCTATTTGCACCCCGCCTCTGAGGACATATCTTTTCTAACAGCTATTACTGCTTCCTGTAAAAAATTGTCAAACTCATTAAGCTTAGGAATCCCTCCCTGGGTCAGACTGCAGCTTGAACTCACCCACCTGGCCAGATAACTTTTGGTCCTGTAGACACATTCTCTGGATGGGTGGAAGCTTTCCCCACCATTAACAAAAAATCACAGGCAATCTCTGATCCTCTTCCTGCTTTGGAGGTCCAAATTCCCTTTGATCAGACAATGACCCTGAGTTTATTTCTCAAATCTCTCAAACTTTACAGCTCTCAACGTCTCACGGCATTTGCATATCACCCATCATTCCCAGGCTCCAGGCAAGGTCAAGTGAAACAACTTCTCTCTCAAAAACTTATCAAACTCTCCCAAGACCTTCATCCTGATTGGAGAAAACTCCCACCACTGGCTCTCCTTCAACTAAGAGCCCTCCCAGAGAAACATTTTCAAGCTCATGTGAGGACTGCCAGTGCTGCCTGGTGGCCTCATGTCTCGGATGTCACCTCCCCCTTTGTTACACTGTCTTCGCTTTCTCCTTTGGAACTTCACACACCACTGTTGGCCCCAGCCCCATCCTGATCCCCTTTCCTCTTTAATCAACACTGAAGACTTGTTCCTCCTCTCAAGATAGTCTCCCTTTTTACACTTTGATCCCAACGGGACCTTGCTCCTTTAAATTTCATAAGATGCCAACTTGCTTCCAGTCTCAGAAGAGTGAGGTCTCACACATCTGCCGAGACCTGAGTCTGACCCTATTGGGCCATGCCCTATCTTTGTATCTCTTCCTACTTACTCCAGTGAGTAACAAGGCTTCTGTATGGAGATTTGAGGTTTAAGGAACTTCCACTCAGCAATTCTTCCAGACCACCTGTGCGGAGATTGCTCACCAGCTGGTTACCAAAAGGAGATACTTATCCCTATAATGCCTAACTCGTTTTCTAAAGCACCTGCCCACTAGGCTTGCTTTCTCTATGACCAGGCGAGAGATTCCTGTGGACACTGGCCAGAGACTTATGGAGGCTGTCCTTATTGGTCCTGTAGGAGCTATAATGTATATTCAGAAAGACATTCTACCTTTTATGCAGAATGGGGGAATTTTTATATCCTAATGAAGGACTGAATGGCACGCAGATGAGGGATGGGAGTCATGGGTAAGTTTTCTAAAGCATCTATCACAGCCTTCCATCAGGCATGATCAAATACAAAGGGTGTGGCCCAATTCTCTCAAGCCTTAGGTATAGACAAGGTAGGAAGTTGTCTAGCGCTCCTCAAAGGTCCTTACATCCCTACCATCACTCCTCTTAGGTGATATCAATCCTACCTCTGCATATCAACTACTAAACAACACTCTGTCTGGCTGCTTTGGAGAAATGTTAGTGTGTTCACTGGTAGGTTGTCTTTGTCAATGAAATGAGCCAATTCAAACCAAGTTAAAGCATAACCCTTGGTTGAGTGCCCAGTCCCAAAGAAAGAGGCCAATGAAGTCACCAAGCAGAGACAGAGGGAAGGAGGAAGAGAAAGAGTGCATGCAAAGAGAAAGAGAGAGAAATGCAGAAAGAGGGAGCACGCAAGGTGTCTCGATTATACAGTGAAGAGTTTCTAGGGAAGAGGAGAAAGAGAGAGAGAGAGAGACAGAGAGAGAGAGAGAGAGAGAGAGAGAGAGAGAGAGAGAGAGAGAGAGAGAGAGAGAGAGAGAGAGAGAGAGAGAGAGAGACAGAGACAGAGAGACAGAGAGAGCGCTAAAATGTCTGAATTATATAGTGAAGAGTTTCCAGGGAAGAGGAAGCCCAGCTCCTGGTCTGGAAAGTTCAAGGTAGAGAGCAGGGTATGACAGTCATGCCCTGTCACAGGTATGGACTGAGGAATGCTGGGATAACCTGAAAGCCCAGTCCATTTTAGTATGTTAAATAGGTATCTCAGCTACTTGTCCTGGGTCTGAAACCCCACGTTCCTCCTAGGTCAAACTTGCCACCACCATTCATAGCCTCACCCATTGGACTACTAGACTCACTCCACCACTCATTAATTGCTCGGAGACAAATTCACTTCCACTCATCATCTCTCCTACAAATCTCTCTTCTGTATGTCAAACTATATAAACTCCTCAGGAGCACACTTTCTGGGCACACTGGATTCCTCACACTGTAATAATACTTTGCCCCTGAGCACTGCCATCCAGCTCCTATGTCTGAACAATCACAACGCTTAGATTCTCTACCACTGCCTACCCTCTGGGTGGTATGGGACTTGTGTCCTGGTGTTTCTTTCCCCAAAATTAGGACTGATACCTGGCAAGAAACTCTTGCCACTTCCTATCACAGGGCTTATACTGGCATGACATGACAAAGGAGTGGTTCAGGTCTTATTCCCCTTTGTGGTCCTGGGAATAACTGCTGGTGTTGCCCCAGTAACAGTATGTCTCACTACTACTTCCTTTTCTATTATCAGTTTTCCTGCCAATTTATCCAGCATCTCCAATGGGTGGCTGAGACCATCCTCACCCTCCAGGACCAAACAGACTCACTGGCTACTGTAGTGTTACCAAATTGGCGAGGCTAACATATACCAACAGCAGGGAGAGGTGGCCTTTGCCTCTTCCTCAGGGAGGAATGTTGCTTTCATGTTAACCAATCAGATGCAGTAAAAGACAAGGTCCAACAACTCCAGATGGAGCTTTGGAAATGTAGGCAAGAGTTTGATGCCTCTGGCCAATGGATCCTTTGGCAGGCCAGTATGGAATTGGATCCTGCCTTTCTTAACTGCCTTCTCTTCCTTTTCTTAATGCTACTAGTCACACCCTGCCTTATTCTTGCCTTGTCTAGAGTTCTTCAACCACAGAAGATTTCTGATGAGATGTTTAATCAGTTGTTTTTGCAGGATTACTGGCCCCTAGCTACAGAGCTGGAGGCAGTGACTCCCAGTTCTACCTTGATGGTGAAGGTCAAGTTCTCCCCAAGGACGTTGATGACCCCAGTTAGCAGGGAGCACTCTAATGACAAGACTGCCCCCTTTCCCAACCCGAAGTAATTTATCAATAGTAAACAAAAAAAAGGAGAGAATGTAGTGGTCCTAGACCACTTCCGGGTTTGAAAATCTGCTAACCCCCACCAATCTAAGGGCTGGAAAGTCCAGCAGTCCCTGGGCTTGGCTTGAAATCTCACCAATCCCTATCCTGGAAAACTCCTCCCCCAAAGAAACCCTATCTAAGCATGTCTCCTGCTCAGTCCCCTACTGCTTCTCACCCTAGCAGAGACAACCACCTTCTTGTGTCCCCCAGTAAATCTCTTGTGTGTGATTTGTTGTGTGGTGTGACCTGATGGTATTCCTTGGCTCCAGACTGCAGGGTACCTTTCCTGTCAGAGCAGTAATACTTACACTGTTAATGAATGTCTCCCGCTGTGAGTGGTTGATGGAAATATCTGTATGGAGAGTCAGACTCTGTGGACATGACCTAGCTCTTGCTTCTTTGGGGTGTGGGATGGTGACTGTGTAACCCACACCTCTCTTTTTATACCTTTTGCATGTGAGACTGACAGAAAGACTGAATATACATGTTCACTTCCTATATGGGACACTAAGTGGTGCTTCTTTCCACCCTTTTTAAAAATCAGAAATGAAATACAGAAGTCTGCAAAAAGTCCCATGACTAAGCAAGTTAAAAAGAGTCTGAAGAACACATATCTTTACAAAATTCTTTTGGCTGGGTGAGATGAGGTGGTGGCACATGCCTTTAACCCCAGCACTCCGAAGGCAGAGGCAGAGCCAAATTCTATGAGTTTAAGGCCAGCCTGGTCTACAGAGTGAGTTCCAGGACAGCCAGGGTTACACAGAGAAACCCTGTCTTGAAAAAAATAACAAAAAGAAGTTCTTCTGAACCAGGCATGGTAGTGTACATCTTTAGTTCCAGCACTCAGGAGGTAGAGGCAGGTGGATCTCTGTGAGTTGGACGCCAGCCTGGTCTACAAATTGAGTGCAGGACAGCCAGGTCTACCACACAGAGAAACCCTGTCTCGAAAAACCAAACCAAACCAAAACCAAAACCAAACAAAACAACAAAAAATGAAAACAAACAAAAAAGTCAAACAAACAAAACCAAAAGTTCTATTTACATTTATTTATCAATTATTTCTTGAGAACAGGATAATGCAGATACTTCAGCATTTTGCTCTTAGATGTCTGTTTAAGTTACTTTTCTGTCAGATGTAAGTAAAATTCTTTATTTTAATTTAAATTACATTTGTTTATTGTGTGTATACATGTGTGCATATGTTTGTGTGTGTGTATGTGTGTGTGTGTGTGTGTGTGTGTGTGTGTGTGTGTGTACACAAGAATGTAACACACAGTGCTTCGGGATGTCAGAGGACAGCTCATAGGAATTGGTCTCTTCTTCCACCAAGTGGGTTCTGACATGGGGTACTTGGGATTGTCGGGTTTGGCAGTATGCACTCTTACTTCCTGAGCCCTCCTGAGGGCCTCACAAGAAGGTAAAATTCATTACATGACAACAGGCAAAGCAGTGGGAGTCTGAGGGCTCTGCACTCCACCAGTCACAACTTACCCATTAGTAGACAATCCAGCACCAGGAAGAGATTTGAAATGAAGACAAGAACACACATTAGAAAGCTCCTTAGAAGGCAGAATTGACAGGTTCATTTAAGGAGGAGACAAGAATGATGTCCAGGGTTCTGAGAGAAGCAGGAGATGCCAAGAAAACACTTTACGGAGGATGGAGATGGAGGAGTTCAGTTTCCAGCAGGCAGAACTTTAGGGACCTGGAAGACATCCAAATGGTGATGCTTCCTTGACTAAATGGTTCTGGAGCTCAGCGAAAGCCATTTAAGCTAAACATTTCAGATTTGAGTCATTAACATTTAGATAGTTGTTAAATCATGCAGGCTAGACCACTCAAGGAGAGCGGATACAAAGGGAAGTTAGGACAGTATGGGAAGAAATGTGACAGTTAGCTGAACAGGGGACTTCTGCTTTGAACCAGGCAGTGCGGCAAGTGGTCACAGGTCATTCATGCTGCCTGGTTCCAGGTAAGTAAGGGGACAGCCCCTGTAGAGAGAGGCCTGCAAGATAGCCCAGCAGGTAAAAGCATTTGCTGCATAAGCCTCATGACCTGAATTAGGTCCCTAGAACCTACACATCGTGAACACACATGCAATAATAATGTTCTTTTTACTAATCTGACAAGGACTCAATAGATTAAATTCAACCAATTACAGAGCCTGCCTTTGCAACACAAATCGTTAGACTGACCAATGAGGATGGGCGGGCATGCCCTCCTAGTTCCCAAGCTAAAGTGCTTCAGCCTGAGGCTGCACCATCTGAAGCAGCTTGTGAAGAAGTAATGTCCCTGTTAGTTTCCTTAATTCTCTATTTAATTTCTATCTCAGTGATCTGCCCATTGGTGAAGTGGGGGTGTTGAAGTCTCCTACTATTAATATGTGAGGTTCAATATGTGGTTTAAGGTTTAATACTTTTTAATACTTTTTTTTTTTTTTAACAAAGCAGGTGCCCTTGTGTTTGGGGCATAGACAGATGTTCAGGATTGAGATGTCCTCATGGTGGATTTTTCCTTTGATGATAATGAAGTATCCTTCTTTATTAATTTTGGTTAAAAGTCTATTTTATTAGATATTAGGATGTGTACCCCAGCTTGCTTCTTGGGTCTCTTTGTTTGGAAAACCTTTTTTCAGCACTTTACTCTGAAGCAATGTCTATCTTTGCTGCTGAGGTGTGTTTCTTACCCAGACTACAAGATATGCAGGGATAGAGATGGAGCAGAGATGGAGGTAATGTCCAACCAATGCCTGTCCCAACCTGAGACCCACCCCACGGGAGAGACCCAACCCTTGACACTATTAACTATACCCTGTTATGCTTGTAGACAGGAGCCTCGCATAGCTGTTCCCTGAGAGGCTCCACCCAGAAGTGGATCAAACCAGATGCTGAGACTCACAGCCAAACACTGGGCGATACGTAGGGAGTCTTGTGCAAAAGTGAGGGGAAGGATAGAAGGACTTGGAGCTGACAGGAGCTGACCAGAAGGTCAACAGAGACAACTAACCAGGGCCCAGAGGGGTTTTCTGAGATTGAAGCACCAACCAAGGACCAAGCATAGACTGGACCTACATGTATGTGGCGGATGGGCAGCTCAGGCTTCATGCGGGTCCCCTAGTAAGGGGAGCAGTGGCTGTCTCTGACAGATTCTTTTGGCTGCTTTTTGATCACTTCCCTCTGGCAGGCTGCATGGCCAGGCAGGGGAAGAGGATGTGCTCAGTCCAGATTAGACTTGATGAGCTGAGTTGGTGGGGGGTGGGGCTCCCTTCTCTGAGGAACAGGAGGGGTGATGGGAGAGGAGGGAGGGAGGGAGGGTGAGACCAGGAGGAGAGGAGTGAGGGAGGGTGGGACTAGGAGGAGAGGAGGGAGGGAGGGTAGGACCAGGAGGAAAGGAGGGAGGGGGTGTAGGACCTGGAGGAGAGGAGGGAGGAGCCTATGGTGGGAATGTCAACTGAATAAACAAATTAATCAATTTAAAAAAAAAAAAAAAAGAAGTAACATCCTTCAATCAAGCGGAGGGGCTGTTGAGACTCGTGAGTTCTTGCACCTGGACTGAGATCCCCCGAATATTCCTAGGCTACCATGGCTGTAGCAAGGAGAAAGAAAGTACAAAAAGATCCAAGGATCTCTGAGCAGAACCACAAGTGTTGCTGGCCCGGAGAGAAACGAGAAACACGAAAGTTGGTTTTCAGAGTGAAAACCCCGCAACCTTTTGGAAGGCCAGTGAGGAGGGAAGAAAAGCCATGAGAAAGACCATCACAAAGGATGTTGAAGAGACTTGGCAATTCTGTTTCCTTTAAGATGAGGAAACATTGTTCGGGCCTTCCAAGGACTTGCGCCCTGGTCCAGGAAGATGACAGTAACTCGCTCAGCGGTAGCTTTGCTTTGCAGGCACCTGAGGAGACTAGTGAAGGAAAAGGGCGGGGCTCAGTTGCCTTCCCTCACCACCCCTGTACCCCTGCGATGCCTAAGCTTTCTTCCTTGAGGTAATACTGACTCAACTCAGCAGGCTTAAGCTTGGAGCCTTTGGCTGAACTGTGAGAGTTTACCGAGGTTCCCAAAGAATGACGTTTAGCACGGAGGCCTGTCTGTATAGACTGTGGTCTGTAAAGTGAAGAGGTAGCCAGAAGCTGGCCCTGTGCCCCACCAGGAGTCCCTGTCACCTGGCAAAGGGGACTTCAGCTGTTGGCTTCAGGAACCGGGCCAGGGAGGGAGCCTCACAGCTGTACTTTTCTGCCTCTAGATGTCACTCTTGGAATCAAAATAACAATCCCTGGATCCAGGAAAAAATCCTTAACTCTTAAGAGAAGGCAGCAGAAGCTTGCTGCTGGACAATAAGAAAACATTAACTACAGATGACTCCTTACTTTCTTCTTAAGTCAGATATGTGACAAGAAAGATTAGCGAGTGGAGATGCAGCTCATCAGTAAATCAGCTGTGACTCTGGAAGTCTGTCTCTCTCACGTGTTCCAGTTTGGTGGGGAGCTGCTCTGACTTCCGGTAAAGAACTTCCAAAACAGTGTCTCAGAAAACTTCTGTAAATAGCCAGTGTGTGAATTAACATTTCCAGAAGCCAAAGAGCCTATTGGCTCACCCAACAGCCCAGGAGGAAAAAGCTAAAGCTAAGAGCCAGAAATCTAAAGAGCCGCTTCTTCTTCTTCTTCTTCTTCTTCTTCTTCTTCTTCTTCTTCTTCTTCTTCTTCTTCTTCTTCTTCTTCTTCTCTTCTCCATGTTGTCTGAAATACCCTTCTCTCAAAGTCTCTCCTATCTACTTAATCCCTGCCAGCTGGTTTCTTGCTCTGCCTCTTGACCTAGGGTTGACTTTATTAAATCCTATGTACAGAAAGCTTTTGGATGAAAGGTGTGTGCTAGAGCTGAGCCACAGCATAATCACCTCTTTACAATAAGCAGAAAGTTCTAGGATTAAAGGTGTGTAATCGGGCTGAACCACGCCAAACAAGAAGCTTGTTTTTATAGTTCACAGTCTTGAGGTTCACAATGGAATCAAATATTCTCCAACTATGTAGTATTATTTGCTACAATAAACATTAGGATACATATATTTGTGCCCTTTTTGTGATTATTCCTACAGGATAGATTCTTAGAAATGTATCAAATAATATATGCAATTTAAATTTTCATAGGTACAAATGAGTTTTCCTTCAACTCACAATTATACAGAATATATATTTCCTTCATACTCCTCAACAATAAATATTAAATATCTCTTGGCATTTTAAGCTGATAAGCAAAATGAATTTTAAAATTCATCATTTTGGATTATTAAGGAAGTACCTTCTTGTAATTTATTGCCTATTGACTTATTTTTTTGTGAATTTGCTATGCATATCTTTTATTTACTTTTATTTGTGTTTAGACCTGTTTGAGCTAATATAATATGTTTTTGAATGTAGAGCTCACATATTTGCAGTATATAATTGGATAAATTTTGAAGAGTATCTGTGAACTGTAGGCTTTGAACTTTCACAAACCTACTTTATTTGGTGTTTTTTAATGCTTATACCTCCCTTCCAACCCACCTACCCTAGATAGGAGAGAAAAGAGGTTAAAGGGGACAGGAGAAGTAGACCTTTTTAGACTCAGTTACTTGGCTGGATTCCACTCTTTGCCCTCAGGATTCCATCAGACCCATTAAACAGCAAACCAGGAGTTCATCATAAGTGACCACAACTGGCAGCAGCTGGAACCCAGAGCAATAGCTGACATCAGGAACCTCGAAGCTTTCTCTGGAGCATTTCTCTCTGGGAGCATCTCAAAGTGGCGTGATGAATAGCCAAACAGTAGAAAGAGATGCAAGAACCAAAAGCCAAGCCTCTGGTTTGGGGCTCATATATACTCCTCTCAGAGTCTGTACCAGGATGTTTATTGGCTGACAAATGCGATGCCCACACAAGAGGCAGTTCCTCTTCTAGAGAACAAATGCCATGTGTCCTCTCACAAGTCTGATTCCAGAGGGCAAACAGCGCAAACCCTCGCACAAATCTGTTTCACATCCCACATTTGTGATCAAAACAAAACCATATTTCCATCCGCTACAGTGAAGTTGCTACCACAGTCATCATAATGACTATACCTATCACCTCTTGAAGATTTATTATGACTTTTCTTTATTGCCCCTCCTGTGCTCTGCTCCAGCTCACACTGATCTGTTTCTGTTACTGAAAATTAGATTGTAGTTTCTAGAGTTTCATATAAGTGAGCTTATACTTGTTTTATGTAGATGGACCTGGATTATTTACAAAAATTGTATCTTTAAAATTTTATTTTTATTTATTTTACCTTTTTACTGATTCTTTGTGAGTTTCACATCATGCACCCCAGTCCCATTCATTCTCCCATCCCCTCATATCCGCCCTCTGTTCTTCCAACTTCCCCTCCAAAAGAAAATTTAAAAATACCTAAACAACAACAACATCGACAAAATAAACAAAACAAAACATAGAAAGCATCTCATCATGGAAGCTGCAGTGTGTCACAGTGTGTCCCACAGTGCACCTCTCTGTCCACGTATCTTCACTTGCAGACATCCACTGCAATGAATCATTGGTCTGGTTCGAGGCCTCTGGCTTCTGTGACACCCTCCATGTTGGATCCTCACCAGGACTCCTCCCATTGTCCTGTTGTTGCCCTGTCCCATGGAGATCCTGTGGCTTTGGATCAACAGGGATGGCTATTTCACAAGGTCCAACAGTTCGTAGATGATGTAAATTTTGGAGTGGGTCAACTCTAAGGCCTGAATGGGCCTGGGTGGTAGCCAAGCTGGACAGCCTGCAGGCTCTCCAGCATCCTCGACACCAGGGCGAGATCTCCAGCGCTGCTCCAGTTAGGCCGCCCACAGGCATAGTTTCTTTTGATTTGGCCTTTTGCGCTTAGCATAATTATTTTAAAATACATTTGTGTTACTGCTGATGAAGAGTGTTCTTCCTATATTATTAATAAATAATAGTCTTTTTCTGTTACATATAAAACAAAGATGTTCTTATGATTCTGTTGGATCTTTTTGTGGTTTGGGAAAGTAGATTTTTCAATTGCAAGAGATTAATTTTTAAATAGAAATCTCTATTAGTATTTTGTTTTATGACTTGAATTTTGGGTTTAGGTTCATAATTAAAACGAATACTTCACTCCAAATTTAAAAATGAAGAGCCTAGAATTTCCTAATTTGTTTAAATTGGAGTTATAGAATCTATGTTAATGATGAACGCACAATCACCAGTCATGAACAGACACAGAAAGCAGTCATGTGGTTGATCGCTGATCATGATGCTCAGCTTGTGGACTGTGCACTGCATGCACTCACCGTTAACACTCCCCAATGACTGAAACGGGAGACAAAGTGTTGGGAAACTTGCTTTTAAATACTGTGTGTAACTGATACTTATGCAGATTAGAACTATCCAAAGTGAGGACTGGTTAGTGTATTGTAGTGTTGCTGATATCTATGAAAACACAGAGCAGCAATAAAATGTACATCACAATATAATTATTAAGTTGGTAAAAGAAACACAGGAAGATTGTAATTCATGTAAATAGAGTAAAAATGAAAAGAAAAATGTTTATTAAAAATTATATATTAGTGAAAGACATAATGAGAGATATGAAGAAATGGTGACAGCAAAATCCAATATTCTACAAGTATTAATTCTCCCTCCAAATATAAATTCTATGTAATTCCAATTTAAACAAATTAGGAAATTCTAGGCTCTTCATTCGCAGGAAGCTCGCTTTCTCTAGAGGACAGGAAGTAGTAGGCTGAGAAGTCCTAGTATAAATCTGGACTTTTTTCCTCTGGGGAAGACTGACAACTATGCACTGTTCCTTGTTAACAACAATTCCTGTTTAAATCCTGTGGCCCATTAGGGATGTGGAATGCTGGCTGGTTGATATGCTGATGGTGCCTTCATGGGTTACACCTGTGAAGTCCTGGGAACATTGTTCTGTCTCCAGCCTTCATATATGACTACTAAGGCTCACTCTTCATCTACCTTTTCCCTGAAAAGCTCTAACACTACCTAGTAATGTTGAACATGGGTTATCTCTTGGGATATGGATTGATTGAAGAAAATTCACCCTTATTCTCACATCTCCCAGTGTTATTTGTTGTCAGCCCAACATCACAGAGAGTATAGACCCATCAATTGCCCGTTCCCAAACTGGATTCTGGAAGCCACACCCTAGGCCAAGCCTGAGCCCCTTGTGGGAGAGGAAAGAGTAGTCAGTGTCCTCCAGTAGAAGCATAAACAATGTGCTTTACTGGTTTGTTTGGTTTACTGTTTCATCTTATTTATTTGTTTGTTTGTTTGTTTAATATATATGAGTGCTCTATCTGCATGTACACCTGTATTCCAGAAGAGGGCATCAGATCCACCATGTGGATGCTGGGAATTGAACTCAGGACCTCTGGAAGAGCAGCCAGTGCTCTTAGCTGCTGAGCCATCTCTCCAGCCCTACTGTTTCATCTTATATACAGTCAATTCTGGCTTTCAAATGTTCATCTAGTTTTGTCTTATTGGGTCATATCATACGTTGTGAGAAAGATTGTTCTTCATCAAGAAACAAGACTAGTATAACGGAGGACATAAAAGGAAGTGGGAAATATGAGAGGTAAAAATACACATCACTTGTAGATTTTGAAAGTACGACGATGATATGTCTATAAAAAGTAGCCAAAATACGTGTAGAAGGCAAGAGCTAGAGTTTGATAAATTAATAATAACAAATACGAATCTACACATTGAAATGTGAAAAATTATTACCTCACTTGATTTTTAACCTAATTAAATACAAGTTTATCCCCAGTTAACAGATGATTTAATCTCAGTCATAGTGAAATGCCTCATCCTCTTCATCCCTAAAGTGCATGTGGGACCTTGAAAGATAAGGATAGGGGGCCCCTCCTTCCTTTACTTAGCCCAGGTCACAACTGCTAGTCCTATCGTCCTTGCTGGGCTTTTGCAAGACTCTTCTAATTCTTTTTTGTCTGTTTAATTTAACGTTTAAAATGTTTATTCGTTTATGTTTATGAGTGTTTGTTTGCACATCTGCGCAGCATGTTTGTGCAGTGCCCGTGGAGGCCAGAAGACGGCCTGAGTTCCTTGGAACTGGAGTGAAAGATGGTAGTGAGCACCCAGACTGGTGCTGGGAACTGAGCCTGGATCTCTGCAAGGGCAGCAAGTGTCTTAACTTGCTGAGCCATCTTATCCTCTTTTCTGATTCTTTGCACGTGTGAATCTCTGCCAAAGCTAGACGGTAAGGCGGAGAGACTCCCTCCCAACTTCTGTTACTGCCATAATCGAAACTCAGGTCGCAGTTCTGTGGAGCCCGTTGGCTTCCGAATTCTCTCCTGGCTTTGAACAATCTACTCTATTTGCTTCCCTTGCTCAGTCACCAAACTGTCACTTTTCATTCATTTCCAATTCAAGCTTTTGGAAAACAAATATAAGTGACGCAGGTTGTCTACACAGAAGAGAGGAACATATGGGGATTGACAACCTTCTTGGAACTGGAGTGGAGAGATCCCTGAGTGAAGTTATAAGTCAACATTAAAAAAAAAAAAAAAAAAGCCAAGCTATCATTTACATTAAATTCAAAGAAATCTTGCATAACCCATCCAAACTCATCACCATAAAAAAGCCACACACGGTGACATAGGAATAGGTACTTAGGTTCCTCGGACACTGCAGGGCAAGTGAAGATCCTGGCTGTAGATTCCCAATAAGTGGTGTAAAGAGCTTGGCAGACTTTTAGCCAACCCTAGTTAAATCACTAACCAGGGCAACCAGCACTGGTCAGCAGCTCATCAGTGGCTACTGTCTTTAATACAGCCCCACAGTTTAAAAAAAAAAAAAAAAAAAAAAAAAAAAAAAAAGAATAGAGGAAGATCTGAAAAACCGAAACTTTCTATATCTTGCAAGAAGTTGTTAATCTGACTTGAAGCAATGGAAGCTCTTTGATTATGCCATGTGACTATCTTTCTATCCTGCTGGAAAAAAAGAGCGGTGTGTTTGTTTATCCGGTGTTGTTCTAGACTTGCTGGGAGTATTAAATCATGCATGGTCTATATACTACACTTCTTTATAAAATCTCCAAAATTATGAATTCCAAGATTTAACTAGAAAGATTTTAGAAAGAGGACTGTAGACCATACTTTTGTCTTATTGGCTCACATACAGAACAACTGTCCCAGATAAACTTAAGTCATTATTCTCAACCAGAGGGAAACAAAACATTCAAGCAGAGGCTAGGGGCAATCACTCTGGAGGTTGGTTAGCTTGAAATCCTGGAGCAGAGACTCATGAGGGTGGGTGTTATGTGGCTGGGAATCCTGTGCTCTCTACAGAGGAAAGAAACCTACTAGCCAAGGAGACGATATATGCCTGTTGGCTGGATGTGCTCAGGCGTTGGAGACTGAAGTGGAGAAAGAGGTTATACTCTGTAACTTAATGGAAACGTAATTTGCATATTGTATGCTGGCAGAAACTTAAAATCATTTTGTTTGATATTTATTTAATGTATTATACATGGACAGCTTATTTGAAAAGGTGAACTTGTTCAGGATGGTCAAAAATAGAAATTGGTAGTTGGTCACTTATAAATCTTACTAGATACTGAATTACTTAATTATAGAATAAGCTTCATTTAGTTTTTTGTATATGTTTTCAAATGAATAGATAGATGATAGATAGAATAGACAGATAGATGGTCTTCAAACACTTCAGAGATCCACAGAAAATGGCATTTAATAATAAAGGGCTTTTATGACAGAGAGACTAATGATGTGGGCATCAAGAAATGATAGTAACAGATAGCCACTGGACTGAGGACCTCTGCGTATCTCTACTGCTGATGACAGAATGACCATGCACTATGATCAAGTCTGATACTGAGAAACTGGCTGCCTAACCTCGCAGAGACCAGGTGGACTAGTCCTTCAAGATTCCTGTTTCAGAGCAGTCTGTGAGGTGCATTGGGCTGGCTGGCTGAAGGTGGGATGCACCTATGATGGAGAGAAACTTGTGACTGTCCAGACAGTCAGCTCTCTGTCCTTTTGGAAGTTGCTTGCCTACGCTTTCTTCATATTAGATAGTTTTTCCTTCTGGGGCCTCTGAGGGGGTTGAAGACTAGATAGCCACAGTATTAAAATAAGTTTAGTTAAAAGAATCAGTAGCATAGGATAGTGGAATAATTTCTTAAAAATAGTTAACTACAAATGGACTGGTCCTTGCAAATGGTTGACTTAATGGATAATTCTTATTTTGTTGTATATAGCTTATTTTACTAAATAGAAAGGGGGAGTAGAAGGAGAGATAAACTTGTTTTATATGATCCCAAGTGTGGGATCGGAACGGTCTTGTGAGAGAACAGGTGAGGTTAATCCACTAGAATACCAACCTCGTGCAGGAGCTTGATTGTTGCCAGCTGAAAAGATCCTGTGAACAGCCTCTGGGAGGAGATATATAAATGAGCCCAGAACCGGAGGCGGGGCTTTTGGAGACTTGGGATAGTTTTGGCTGTTCATGGCTGCTCTTCAAGACACTCCTAGAGAGAACCGTTCGAGGGAAGGCTTCGGGGCTCCGGTTCCTGCTGAGGTTCCGGCAGAAGAAATCCTGCTGATTACGCCAGTAGAATCGTTCCTCGGAACTGATATCCTTACAGTTTTGTTATTGTGTTCATTAATTCTCTTTCTCTTATTGGTTTGGTTAGTCGGATTATAAGTGACATATACTCTGTTAATAAGTGGTAATAAAATATATTGGTTAAGAAAACTGAGCCTACAGTGACTTTTCAGAGAAAGGCAAGGGGTAGGAAAAGCGAGGATCCAGTCATGTGACCCAGCCTGCAGCTTATTAGTCAAAAGCAATATTTCAGGATTTGGAACAAATATCTAGGTCTCTCAGCCACCCACACGGCTGCTTAGAGAGACAGGCCACACTGTTGCTATATATGAAAAAAAAGTAGTCTTTGGGAAAAAGAAATCAGTGAAGAAAATTGAGTAGGACTGCACTTCTGTCAGAAATGGTTTTTGTTTTTTGTTTTTGTTTTTGTTTTTTTGTTTGTTTGTTTTGTTTTTAAGTAGAGGAGACCAGAGCTGAGATTTAAAGAGATGTTCCAAAAAGATGTAGACAAGAATCTGAGAAAAGCAAGGAGAGAGATGCCGGCGAAGAGGCCCTTCTTACAGCTAGTTCACAGCATGGAGCGACGTCTAGGGCTTAGTTTCACAGCTTGAAAACACATGTACAACGTGGGGGCTATTTTATGAGAAAGTTTTAATTTCATTGCTGCCAGTGCTCTGGTGCGCAGGGTAGATATAAATACACAACACACGTAATTTAAAATGTTTACTGTAATATACATGGGCTTTTCTTATTTTGGAAATTTTCGGTATGCTCCTTACGTAACAGCGTTCCTTCGATCTGTAAAAATTCACCACAGCGTTGGCTAGCTAAGACTCTTGCATCACCTGTCTACCGTGTACAGATTCTTGTTAACGCTACACACTGGACTAGCGTTGGCTCCCTGACGCCCAGTCACATGACCCAGGCAGAGAAGGAAGTGGAATCATTACAGGCTTACTTGCTAAACATATCGAGTGAGATTTAGGCAGTTTCCAGTTTCCTACCTCAGATGTGTCTCCCCTAGCACCTCCCCACCCCAAGAGGCCCAGTGGCAGGTTTCCAGGACAAGCTGTGGAAAGGGCCCTTGACCTACTTTCACATGCTGCTAGGCTCTTAGCTGACATTACTCCCAGCATCTTGCTAATGTCGTTACTTTCTGCTTCTGGCTGTTTTCTCACTCTTGCTTGGCTGCCTCCTGAGGTTGCCGTCTGTTCACCCTTGCTTTGTGTTTTGTTCTCTGGCTGTGGAATTCCATACCTCTTGCAAGCCTGGTTCTCATCAGGGGCCTCTAGGCATCCTGACCATCCTTCTGAGCGATATGGCGTTTCAGAGTTTGCTTTGGTTAGCGTTCTGTGCTGTGCTGGCCTATCCAGCGTCTCCTTACTTATATATATGACAGAGACTGCCATACAAGTCCCTTAGAGCCCGTATAATACATACTACACAACTCAGTGAACTTTTTGCCAAATTAAAAACCAAACCAGCCAAATCAGTTTTTCCATTGTTCCCAACCAGTCCATTCCCAGGTATTGAAAATAAAATAAGTGAGGGCTATGATTTTTATTTTATTTTATTTTATTTTTACAAAATGAAGTAGGATGTGACAGAGTGGAAAATATCACCCTGTGTCACGAAACCAGAATGCTATTTTGTGAAACTGATGCTTCACAGAAGTTGAGAGTCATAGAATGCAACTGTGTTAATAGTGTAGGTTATAAGTGGAACTTTTGAAGCCTGTGGTGGTTAATTCTGGTTGTCAGCCTGATGGGATCGGGATTCAACTGAGGGGCATGCCTCTGGGTGGTGGCATAGGGGTATTTGTAGAAAGGGTTAACTACATGGAGAACATCCCCTGGGAAATGAATAGCTCTAAATGGATACCATGGTGAAAAGAGCAGCACTGCTTACCCAAAGCAGGATTATTAGGGGTGTGGGGGGGGTTGCTATGCCTCCTTTCACTTCTAATAATCTATTAGGGGTTTCTACCCTCCTTTAGACCAGTTAGTTCCAGAATAAAAGTCACAGAGACTTGCTAGATTTATAATAAGCTTTAAAGCACAGAGCTAGGCAGCTTTCAACCCTCTAAACTATGTCCCCTAATGTGTTACTTGCCATCTTAGTCCTGTGTGGGCTGCTTCTGCTCCTCCAGGCCAGCCCTCATGGCCTTGTGCTCAGGGTCCATACTCTGCCCCTGGTGACTTCCTTCTCTGCCTCCTCCTCCTCCTCCTCTTCCTCCTCCTCCCCAGCCTTGTGGACCCTACCTGGGAATTGAAGTCCTCTCTAGCTCTCTTCTTCCTAGTTACAGGCTGCCCAGCTTTTCTTTATTACCCAGTCACAGATAATTGAGGAACAAAGTGTACACAACATTGTTTGGCAGGGCCCAGATTTTAGCACTTGAATGCACAGAGCACAGGACCTGCATTTCTTTCTTTCTTTCTTTCTATTTATTTATTTGTTTGTTTATTTGTTTATTTTCGTTGGTGAGTGCGTCTGTGCCTGTTGCTGCTGCTGCTTTCCTTTGCTGACATCACACTCCAGCCTCTTCTGTATTCACATGTGAGCCAAAGACTAGCAGCTTCACTGGCCTCTCCCAAGTCTTTAGCCTAAGGTTGGCATTGCTGAGACATCCAGCTTTTACACATAAGCAGCTCTCAGGTTTTCAGGTCCTTTAGCATGTAGATGGATATTGCTAGGCTTTCTGGTCTCTAACATGCCAGCCCATCTAATGCCTCCCCACCCCCTTATAAACAAGTGTGTGCACACGTTATCCATTTCATTTGTCTGGAAAACCTTACTAATATAAAGGCATGAATTAGACTGCAGAGTAGGTTAGTTATTAAGAAGACATTTGTTCATTTTGTATATCTACTTTATTTCTGGCAATAGAACCATTTCTGAGCATAGTTCCTTGGGCCGTCCTCATCATTTGAAGACACGTGTGAGACAGCAGTCAATGCAGGAAGAATCCTCCTTGGGATTTCATAAGCTTCATGTTCCAGACGAGTAGGACCAAACCATCCCTTCCATCAGAGTGCATTAAGTAGTCAAATTAAAGGCTAGCCATGGATATATTAAAGAGACTTGGCAGAAGGGTGATGCTCCCAGTTCTAAGTATTATTTGGAGCCTTTCTACTGTATTAAGAAAGCCTTCCTTCCTTCCTTCCTTCCTTTCTGTCTTTCACTTTAAATGGTTTACTCTGTATATTTTCCCCTCTGCAGCCCAGAGGATCCTAGCTAATATAAGAGATCATGGAGGAGGAGTTAGAAAAATATGTATTTGGGCCTACCAGTGCCACACACTGGATAAGATTCATGGGAAATCTCAAAAACTTCTACCACCCTCAGTTTATTTCTTGTCTAAAATAAGGGAAGTGGCTCAGGTTGGTAGTTCACTGTCCTTGACTATTCTCACAGTTCCAGGATATACCAAAATGAAGATGGGAAGACCAGAGATGCCTAAGCTCCATGCAAGCCTTTTCTGAATCAGAAGCTAGGTAAGTGTAGCTAAAGCTGGTACTTGCAATTATTTTTAGTTTATGTATGTGGGTGTGTGGCTTACATGTGTATCTGTACTACATGCGCCCTTTTTGCTCTTGGAGGCCAGAAGAAGGTCTTGGATCTCCTAGAACTGTAGTTGTCAATTGACAACAGGTGGTTGTCAGTTCCTGTGTAGGGTGCTGGAAAATGAACTTGGGTTCTCTGGAAGAGAAGCCAGCGCTTTTAACTACTGGGTCATTTTTCCAGCACCAGGCAGTGGTAAATATTAAAATGACCCTAGATGATTCTGACCAATAACCAAGCTGGATAAGTCTGAACTATATCACTTCTATAGAGCTTCCACATTTAATAATGCTCACTTCCTGTGTTCCCAAGGTTGTGAGTTTCACTAAAGTCTTAGCAATTGATACAGCAGGAAATGTAGAACACAAACTCTATTTTTGTCTGTCTTAAGATAAGTGGTGCAATCCAGATGACCGTGATGATGATGACGATGACTAATGAGGACATGTGCTATCGCTATTCCAAATTTGGCTTCTAGAAAAGTAACACCAAAAAAGGAATTAAGAGTTTTCAGTGCACCCAAGCTGCAGGGTGGTCTGCGCAGTAACAAGCTTTCATTCAAGTAGTAAGGGTGTTTAAGGAGGATGATGTGGAAACAAGGGAGGAGCGTGCAGGGAAATTGGATGATTACATTTGCGTTGTGTCATTATGAAGATTAATAATATCCAGGAGCTCCACATTCACGGTGTCAGAGCATGAATGTAAATTAGAGATGTGACACAAGTGGTAACACAAAGCCTCATGATCTTTCCTAAGCAATTTTCTCCTGCCCCAAGTTTTTACTCTGTATGAAAAAAAAATCACATATTTCTGTCATTAGTTTAAGAAAACCCACAGAGAAAAGTCTCATTACCCCTACGGATTTGTGTCTATTTTCCTCTTTAATATGCTTCAGGATAATTTATTAGTCTGTTCATTGTTTTTCACAAGAACACTAAGCTGACAGGCAGACTTGGACCCCTTTGTCTGGGAGGGGGTGCCTCAATCTATTTTCACTCTTCTTCTTTCACTGCTCCCTTAGGGACAACTGCAGTGAGCTATGGGACAGCTGTAGAGACACACTGTCATCAACTGCGTACACGTACCTCTTCTGTGTCCTGGGGGTGCTGAGGCAGTGGCCACAGAGGCGAGAAGAATATGTAGTCTCCATTTGTGAAGAGTTAGAAAGACCTTTTGGGAGAAGAGAGTCAGGCGCATTGGGGCCGTCAAGCAGGCAGAATACAGCAAAGGAAGTAAGAGACAATTTTTGCACCTAAGGAAATAACTATTTTTGAAACATTAGAGTAACTTGTCAGCCTTGACTATTTTTTTTTTCAGATTCCCAGGAAACTAAGATGAGTAATTATAGGCAGTGACTGTCATTGTCAAGATAGCTCCATAATTAGAGAAATACAAACTATGCCTCACTTAGAGGCACCTCAAATAGAGCTGCTTGGGCAGCTGTCAATTAGGAAAGGTTAATAAAGTCAGAGCAGCCAGATGGTGGGGAAATTGAAGACCGTAGATGCTCTGTCCTCCTCCAAACACAGGGACTCTTTGCTTCAGCAAACTTAGATGGAGAAATGGGTCCTGAATGCTACAATAAATCTGATGGCATGGCTGTGGGGTATCTGCCAGTGAAGATTGCTCCGATATGGGTTTAAGCCAATAGCAAGTCTTTATTAGCCAGCAGGCAACTACACTGGGTGTTCAGAATCCCAGTATAGCACTGAGCTATACTGGGTGAGATTTTACACACATAATTCATGTTCTGGGTTGACATAACTTCAGTTAACAAGAACAGTTAGCCAGAAGCAGAACTACAGAAGCTAAAAAGCAAGGGTAGTATGTTTTGAGACTTTCTCAGAACTATGAACTTTGATAGATTAGGTTTTTATTTTAGTTTTGGCAGGTGATGCTGTCAGCTTGCTGAGTTTTACACACCTGAATGGTACTTCCATCATGGAGTCAGCTGTGCTATGGTCTGGGGCCCTGTTACAGGTTAAAGTTTTTCCTATAGACTCATGATGCATTTGGACACCATCTTCACTTGTATAAATGTCATGAACTGGCTTTGACAAGGTACCCTGCTATCTTAGCTGATTTTCCTGATGTCGTGATAAAATCTCCCAACAAAAGCAACTGCAGGCAGGAAGGGTTTATTTTGGTTCACATTTCCAGGTGAAGTCTATCTCTGCAGGGAAGTCTTAGCCCTCCAAATTCCTCCAAGGAGGTCAGGGAAGCTGGATGTAATGCATCTACAATCAGGAAGCAGAGAGCGATGGGTGCTGGTACTCAGTTAGTTTTTTTTTTTTTTTTTTTTTTTTTTTTTTTTTTAAGCAACCGAGGAATCAAGCTGCAGAATGTGTTGCCCACTGTTTGGATGGGTCCTCCCACCTCAACTAACTTAGTGAGATGATCTACCACAGTCATGGCCAGAGACTGATGTAATCTAGATAATCTCTCATTGTTTACCCAACAGCTTGTCACCTAGGAAATTGTCATGCCTGTCTAGCTGATAATTAATGTTAACCACCATGTTGTCTAAACAGTTCTAATAAGCTGGATATAAAACAAAAAGTCTGTCCCACGATCTGAAATATAAACCAGAGATCTTCATCCAAAAAAGTAAATATATTGAACCAAGGTGCTGTTTGGAGTTATGTAATTGTTTACTTCAGAAACAGGAGAAGCATGTGAATACAGTTGCCTTTAGGCATTAGGCCCATCTTCACTGATGCCCAAATAGACATCCTATATGCTAGTAAACAGACATGATCAGGTTGCACACTCTATGTGTGGTTTTGCTTTATTTCAAAACCTAGAAAAATCTCTTATTTTTACCACACAAATATAGACGCTTAAAATAACATATACTCCTATGCTTAAAACTTTCATAATATTTGGAAAGTCCACAGTAGCTGAAGTTTGCTGCAAAACCTGGTGTGATCGTTTCTTCTTCCCTTCTTCCTTTCCTGTGTGTTGTATATTTAGGATCTGAAGTCTGTATAAGTAAAATGTGAGAACTATGTGAAAATTAGATTAAAATAAATTTTTGCTCAAGACGGCTTTATTCATCAGCTACAAATAGATGTGATATTTAGATGCTAACAATCATATCGTAGTTTGCACATCAGAATAATTTTAGAAGGTAGGCTTAAAAAGGAAACCACATTGTTAAGTTGATGAGAGGCATCTGCCCACGTGCAACTGTTTCCATTCTCTTTCATATGCATGCAACAGTGTCCACTTTGATTCTGTGCTGAAGTCGATGACAACGGCATCAGCCTTAGCAGATGACTGTGTTATCTGCCAGGAGGTCCCCACGGAGCAAGGTGAATATCACTAAAGGTCAATATGTAATTGTAGTTGTGATTTTCAAAAACAGAAGTAGCTAGCATTTAAATTGTTGTGGCCTAGTACATTGATTAAGTTTAACATCTCTGGTTCAAACAGAAATGTTAATTACTTTTTTAAAAAAAAAAAAAAGAAAGAAAGTGAAAATGGTGTACTTCATAATTACAACCTTGTATTTGAAAGCCTTTGGCATAAAGTACCTTTGGATATGTTCTATTTCTGCTGATTGACCTTCTCCACTCAGAAGCTGGAAAATTACCTCTATAGATAGCTAAATATAGTTTCAAGGCTTTTCTAGCTGCAAACACGTGGGAGCTGCTTTTTTATTCCTCAGATGTATATTGAGATTCTGGGGGAGAGGAAGGAAGAAAACACAATGGTCTCTCTTGTCAAGAAGCCCATTTAGTCAAGAAAAACATTTACAAACACAGTTGTGTAAAATTCTTACATGGAAACAGACATGAGTGCTGAAGAAGTCCAGTTCTGAGTAGGGGAGCAGGGTGTGGTTAGAAGTCTCAGCACAGGTAGAAGTGTCCCAGAAACATGGAGGGTTTGAATAAAGACATGAGTATTTGAAAGCATCAAGCAGTTGAGTTTGGCTACTAAAAACAAAGAAATCATGAAATTTGCAGGCAAATGGATCGATCTAGGAACAATCAGCCTGAGTGAGGGACCCAGACCCAGACCCAGAAAGACACACATGGTATGTACTCACTTATAAGTGGACTGCAGCCATATAATACAGGATAAACATCCTACAGTGCACAGACCCAAAGAAGATAAGTAGCAAGGGGGAACCAAGGAAGGATGCACAAATACCACTCAGGAGGGGAAATAGACAAGACAGAGAGAGTGGTAGAAGAGAGGGAAGAAGGTAGGAAAGGGAACACAGAGAGATATGAGGGTGAAGTTCAACCTGAGGAGGGACTCCTAGTAAAGGGAGGGGAATACCAGCCCACCCACAAAAAACTTTGACCCAAAATTTACCTTGTCTATACAATGTGCAAGGATAAAGATAGAGCAGAATTTGAGGGAATGGCCATTGCCTGGTCCAGCCCAAGACCCACCCTGAGGGAGAGAGCCAACCCTTGACACTACTAATAAGACTCTGCTATGCTTGCAGACAAGAGCCTAGCAGAGTTCTTCTCTGAGAGGCTCCACCCAGCAGCGGTTTGAAACAGATGCTGAGACTCACAGCCAAATATTGGGTGATGCATAGGAAGTCTTATAGAAAAGTGGAGAAAAGGAAAAAAGGACCTACAGGTGACAGGAGCTCCACCAGAAGACCAACAGAGCCAACTAACCAGGGCCCATAGGGGCTTGCTGAGACTGAAATACCAACCATGGTCCATGCATGGCCTGGACCTAGGCCCCCTACACAGATGTAGCCAGCAGGCAGATCTGGCTTTGTGTGAATCCTCTAGTAAGGGGAGTGACATGCTATCTCTGACATGGACTCTAATGCTAGCTTTTTTATCACTCCTCTCTGGTAGGACTGCCTTGCCATGCCACAGCAGAAGAGGACATGCTCAGCTCTGATGTGACTTGATAAGCTGGGGTGGATAGGAAGGGGAGGTGCCCTTTTCTGAGGACTAAGGGAGGGGAGAGGATGGTGAGACTGGGAGGAGAGGAGAAATGGGGCTATGACCAGGATGTAAAATGAATAAAAAATAAATTAATTAAAAAAAAAAAAAGAAGTTGAGTTTGGTTAGAATGTGGTTGAAAGATTAGAGAGTAACCAAAGAGGAAAAGGGACAGATGGATGGAAACCAGGTCCCTTGGCCCCGATGCTCAGCCTCAGCCAGTATGCCAAATGTCATACCACACACAGAAAATCAATACTATTCACAGACTCCCATCACACTCCTCACCTTCCGCCAAAGTCTTCAGGTATCAACTGTTAGAGGCAGTGGAGGCTGTTCCTATGGCAGTGTGGAGACGGTTACATGGTAAGCTCTTGTGTATCAGGTTTGGAGAGGGACTGACTAGAGACTTCAGATGGGCTCCCATACTGCACCAGTTCAGTATTTTAAAATCTGCCCCCTCCCCCCCGTTTCCACGGGTAATCAGAACGTTTAGCTGACAGGCGGCACGTGTGTATCTTTGGTTCCTAGCACAGTTTCTTCAACCTCCTGTCCTACCAATTGACTGTCCTCCTGACCCCTGACCTTTTGACTCACTGCCACTCCAATTAGGATTTCTCATTTGGCAGGGAGCTGCGGAGTAGTAATCAGTTACACGCTTCGCTTTGGCACAGCCTCGAGGCTTTTCACATCAATGGGTATTTTTCATGGATGGCACATACGAGATTTCTCTAGTCCCTTGATCTGGTCCCAGACAGTAAGGAGGTGAATTTACTGTAGGTAAAGCTGACAGAAGAATAAGAAGACAGCAGTGCTGTAGGCTTCACCTGCAGAACAGGTAGAGTACGGCTCAGCCACCGATTGGATGCAGAGTACGAAGGTGACAATGGCGAGGCTTGATGACTTCCAGGTTTCCAACATGAGAGACTGAGACGCTTGAAAATGATCAGAAGGAAAGTTTCCCTCAGCTCATCAGGGTCAGGAGGCATGTCTGCTTGTCTGCTCAATACGGATGAGTGCTACAGTCAGGTTTGCTTGCCTTACCTCACCTTTATATCTAGACTCCGTGCAATAGCATCCATTCTTGTAGCTCCAGCCACCACCTGCTTGCGTGCCCGTCTCTCTGCTGCTGGGATTTCCTCACTCCATCTAGGTAGGAGGAGCTCAATGAGCCTTCACTGAGTAAATGAATTGTGCTTGAGTGGCTCCTTATTACATGCTTTTCCAATAGTTATTTTTCTAATACTTATATACGTTAGCCTATTTTTTTCTAACACGGAGGCATTTATGAGTCTGACATTCAAGATTATAGTCATTTTTTGAGTTGAGATTCATTGTTGGCTAATTGAAGCGTATAATATCAGCAATGGATTAGTTGACTCATGGAGAATATCTGCAGAAGCAAGGCAGTAATGTGTCAGTAATACTGAAGGCTTAAAGACAGGAAAGTGAGATAGGGCAAGTTCTCGAGAAAAGAATAAAGGGGATGGTGAGGTAAAATCAGGGTATAAGGACAGAGGCAATTTAGATGAAAGGCCTATGTTTGGCCAGCACTTTAGCCACTGAGCTGTCCCCAAACCTTGGAGTGTTACAGCTTGAATATGAAACATAGGCTTAGGTGCTTGAGCACGTAGTCTACAACCTGATGGTACTTCTTGAGGTGCTTCTAAGAGGTGGAAGTGCATTGGAAAAGGATAGCCATTGGGGGCACTGCTTGAATCCTTATAGCATATCGACTCTTCCTGTGTGTGCTCTGTCTGCTCTGGTACAGTGTGACAAGCCACCTCGTAGTCACCTCTAAATCACGCCCTCCTTGTCATGGCAGACTGTATACCTTCTCAAACCATAAGATCAAATAACCCGCAGCTTCCCTAAGTTGCTGTTGCCTGGTACTTTGTAACAGCGATGAGAAAAGTAACTAATAAGAAGCATGGCCGGCATGTATACTTACAGACAGTGTTTTACAATGATTCAGTGCAGAAGAGAATTCAGTAGGGTGCTGTGTTCCCAGAAGGAAGGACAGATGGTTCCAACAATCAAACAGTGTGAGCAGGAGTGGAGTGACTGTATTTGGTAACTGTAACCTGAGTGACTGCCACCACTTTACATGGGAGGAATTTAAAAATATATATATATTTTATTAATTTATTCATATTACATCTCTATGGTTATCCCATCTCTTGTATCCTCTCATTACTCCCTCCCTCCCATTTCCCCCTTACTCCCCTCCCCTATGACTGTGACTGAGGGGGACTTCCTCCCCCTGTATATGCTCATAGCGTATCAAGTCTCTTCTTGGTAGCCTGCTATCCTTCCTCTGAGTGCCACCAGGTCTCCCCATCCAGGGGACGTGGTCAAATATGAGGCACCAGCATTCGTGTGAAAGTCAGACCCCACTCTCCACTCAACTGTCCATTGGCTAGATCTGGGTAGGGGTTAGAAGTTTACTGAACGTATTATCCTTGGCTGGTGCCATAGTTTGAGCAGGACCCCTGGGCCCAGATCCGCCCATCATAATGTTCTTCTTGTGGTTTCTAGGGCCCTCTGGATCTTTCTATTTCCCTATTCTTCCATGGGAGGAATTTGGTGTGTCGTATCTTTACAGTGGTAATCTTGTAGACATAGAAGTAATGATTCTGAGAGGGGAAAATATGCACACTGCAAAACAAAGAGGAAGTCTGTTTTACTTCAAACTATGACTGCTGTCTTGGCACCTCTGAGAGTGCCTATGATGGAGAATCACCACATCACCACTGGCAGTTGACTCTGATTTTTTTTTTAAAGAAAAGGCAATGCTGAAGGTTGGAGCAGGAAGGGGTGTATTCTAAATGTAGATGACCAGCTCTGATATCAGCTGGTGCGTTCTTGTCCTCAGAGTGATATGATGCCAAGGCCAGCAGAATCACACACCGAGGATGAGGAACTCGAATGGAAAGTGAGGGCAGACTGTGATGGTATCCTTTGCCTCTTTGAGATCGTAGTTCATCCTGTGTCCTGTTATGTTTTCCCATGTGGCATAGTCCAGAAGAACCCAAGGGCTGATTCTAAAACACATGAGGAAAGATGTCCAACTGCACCAATTGTCCACCCAACTAGATACCGGGGGACACTCTCCAGATCCCTCTTTGCTGATGGTTTGTTGACCTACTGTTTGCAGACAGCCTTCACTTCAAGGTCCCCTCAAGGATTGGCTCAGCAGCCTGCTCTCATGGCCGGCCATGACTCTTCCAGGCCAGTTAATACTAATTGACGTAGGCATATAAAGGCCTGGGCATCTTGACCCAATCCAGGTCACGTTGCAGGTCTGTGTTCACCTCAGTATTTCCTCTTGGTTGTCCAGAGTTGGCACTAGGGCTTCTCCTTCAATCCAGACCTGCTTTCTGCCTCTCCCTTCCACAGCGACTAATATCAAGGATTCTTCTTCTTACTTACGTGGTAAACTCAGAGTCTGCCCTGAGGATCTCAACTCATGACATTTCATTTCAGGTCTTCACATATAATACACTTCCATCCCTCAGGAGCCCAACTTCTGGTGTTAGTTTCAGAAACAACATTCAGAAGGGATGACTGAACATGTCCCAGCCCATCTGTCCCTCACCCCCCACAACTGCAGAAGAAGACTCCTGTCATACTTTCCTAAAAGTGCTTCATTCTTGAGTCTAGATGCAGAATAACATTTATTATCCCCTGGGCTAGTCTCAGAGCCTGGTGTATGAGGATGATTGTGCCAACCAATATATTCAAGGACAAGCACTAGTCCCAGGAATAATCCTATATGTTGTGGGCGCCCTTGAGGGCGAGTGATGCTCAGAGGCCATTTTCCCTGGCCCATATCTCATCAGGATGTGACGAAGGAAAATCAGAAATCTGACCCTAGATAAGCAAGGTCATATTTGACATTTTACGTTGTCACATGAATATTACTCTAAGCGGTCAAACTTTGCAGGGTGTCTATTTTTTAAAGTTTTACTTTATTATAATTTATTCAGATTGCATGCTGATTGTTATTCACTCACTTAGTTTATTTTATGAGAATAATAGTTTCAATTCCTCCCTGGTTAATAGGAGGATTCTAGAACCTGTCGACTTGTTGATAAAATAAGTATGTGAATACAGTTTCTCGAGCTGGTCGACTGAAAGCTCATGAGTTCATTTCATTAAAATAAAGCCAAAATAATTAAACTAATGATCTCAGCCACATAGCCCACAGACACGGTTGGTTTTTGACACAACTATGGTTTAAACTTTAAATGAATGACAGTCCTCTACGGACCTAATGCCTGTCAGACTTTATTAATTTCCTTAAGCTGCTCAGCTCTGAGGACTTTTGAGTTTGTAGTCTTGCTTAGGGAAATATAAATTGCTGTTATTAGTAATGTTTTAAAAGAAATATGCAATGTGATTCACAATGATACATGCAACATTACAAATGTCTAATAAAGTATATGTAAATCTCTCTGTGTATTGACTACAGATGCTTGCTGTTTGTTGGTGAGCTTACAGGGTCAATGTAGTGTGTCTGTATTGTGCTCATTGCTTTTTCTCCAAAGCCCAAGAAAGTGTCTGGGACAATGTCAATGTTCTATAAGGATTTGTTGGGCCTAATTTAACCAGCTCGGGAAGAAAGTAGGTCGTTAAGATAGGTAGATATTCAGGAGAAGCAGATACAGACCTGAAGAGAATACTAGAAGTAAAACAAATGTGGAGATAAGTTGCCAAGAGGAACTTGTAATTAATCTCAATAAGAGAACATAGAGGCATTAAAGCAGCAAAGACTCGGCACCAATCTTACACAGCACTCAGTCCCCAGGGCAGCTGGGCCTCCAGCTTGTGAGGCTCTAGGAAGAGAAAATAGAATACGTTTCTTAACACCCCAAGCAACAAATCACAGAGGGCCCATGTTAACAAAGCAGAGCCGCTGGGCATTAATCTTTATCAAGCACTACCTGGGAGTATTAGAAAAGCTGGCATCGGGCTAACTGGAAGCCACCTGCTACATGTGTGCACCAGATTAAGAATTATGGCATCAGCTACCTGGCTGCTGGCATGAGATGCCTGTCGAGAAATGGCAGCTTTCGGTCCATTTGTGCACTGTAAATGAATTGCCTAAATGAGATTATGTCACCCAACGCAGCCTGTCCTGGTGTGGGCACACTAGGCAGACTGGCCACCTTTATCAGCTTCTAAACTTTCACTTTCTTGTCTGTAATTCATGAGGCTATTTGAGTACCCTGTGTGGTAAGCCACAACCTTGATTGGAGCATTGCTTTCCTCAAGCCATGCCTAGGCTACTGATTTAGCAATCTCTTGCCTTTAAGACCCAAACTGCTTCCTGCCTCATACATATGTATTTATTTATTTTTGAGACAGGGTTTCTCTGTGCAGTCACTCTGTAGACCAGGCTGTCTCTGAACTGAAGAATGGATAAAGAAACTGTGGTACATTTACACAATGGAATACTACTCAGCTATTAGAAACAAGGAAATCTTGTAACTTGCAGGCAAATAGATGGAACTAGAAAAGATCATCCTGAGTGAGGTAACACAGAGCCAGAAAGACAAGCATGGTATGTACTCATTTATAAAGTGGATATTAGCCACATAATACAGGATAACCACACTACTAAACACAGACTGAAAGAAGCTAAATAACAAGGAGGAGCCTAGGGAGGATGCTTAATTCTCACATAGAAGGGAAAATAGAATAGACACCAGAAGTGGTTGAAGAGAAGGAAAAGGATGGGAGCCTACCACAGAGATCCTCAGAAAGACTCCACCCAGCAGAGAGCAGATGCTGAGACTCACAGTCAAACTTTGAGGTGGAGCACAGGATGCCTTATAGAAGACTTGGGGGATAGAAGGAACTGGAAGGGACAAGAGCTTCACAAGGAGAACGACAGAGCCAATAAATCTGGGCCATTGGGGTGTGTGTGAAGGGGGCTGCAGAGACTGATGCACCAACCAAGGACCATACATGGTGAGGTCCTAGACCTCCTGCTCAGATGTAGTAGATAGGCAGCTCAGTCTCCTTGTGGGTCCCATAATATGGGAAGTAGGGGCTACTTCTGACATGGATTCTGGTGCTCACTTGTTGATCAGATCCCCCTGGCGGGGTGGCCTTGCCAGGCAACAGAGGAAGAGGATGTAGGTAATCTTGATGAGACTTGATAAGCTGGGATCAAATGATAAGGGAGGAGGGCTCCCACTTTCTGAAGATTAGGGGAGGTAGGATGAGGGAGGGTGGGACTGGGAGGAGATGAAGGAGAGGACTACAGTCCAGATGTAAAGTGAATAAATTAAAAACAACAAAAAATAGGATTTTAAAAAATGGAGGCTGCTCAAGAGCCATGGACTTCCCTCACTGCAAGCCCACACAGAGAAGATGTAGGATTTCTGATAGAATGACAGGCATTCATCCAAGAAACATTTTTAAGTGCACCAGATGAGCAGCGAAATCTAGACATGATTTATATTTTATGTGATGGAAAGGGTATTTCGATGTCTCTTCTCCTCAACATGCTGATTCTTATTTAAAGTTTTACTCTACAAGGGTACTGTCAAAAAACGCTCGTCAAACTTTCTTGAAGAGGTTTTAAGGAGATGTGGCCTCTTTAGGGAAAGCCACAGCTCCTGTCCTGCTGCAGGGCTCGGCATGGAGCTGTTGCTAGACAGTAGTAGGGAAGTGAGTGCTGAATGAATGAGCTTTCTTCTCTGGTAGCAGAAAATTTTATTTAAAATATGTTGTCTGAAAACATATGCAAACTTGAATTTCACAATGTTCATAGCTTCATGGCTAATGAAATAACAGCCAGGGGGCATGTTTGTTTAGAGAGCACTCTTGTATTTTCAGGGAGATTATTGAAAAGCAGGAACTGATACAGGGGCTCATTGGAGCCATTCTGGTATACTGCAAAAAGTGGCCTGCCCCAGAGCAGAGAAGAGCACCAGAGTCCAGGGAAGCAGAAGCAGCCTTGACGTAGAACACAATCTATGCTGAGACATTTCCTTTGATCTACTTTTTTCTTCTCTTTTTTCATTTCTTTTAAAGACGGGTTTGGCTGTCCTAGAACTTGCTCTGTAGACCAGGTTAACCCTGAACTGAGAGATTTGCCTGACTCAGCCTCTAGAGTAGTTGGGTATGGTAGAGATTGCTTTTTGGAGTATCTCTGTGAGTTGACCAACCTGGTCTGCTAAGCAAGTTCACACACACACACACACACACACACACACACACACACTGGCCTCTCTGTTTCTCACTTCAGTTCAGTGTGAGATTCCCTAGTAGGGGAGGTTGCTGCTCAGATCTACACTTGAGTTTTTGTGGAGACAGCCTGATCTGCTTATGAAGAATCAGGAGTGTACTTTTCTGGAGAGAGGTCATCAGCTCCCATCAGGCCTCCCAAGAGTGGTACTCCATCACTCCACCATGGCTGTGAACCCAGATCTTGGATGTAGACCTGTCTATGCTGCACACTCTTAGATCTGCTCAGTGCTCCCCCGCTATCATCACCGCGCACTAGAGCACTTTCAGGGAGCACTAGCAGCACAGGGTAAGCACTTTCTAGTTCTCAGGGAATTGCTTAAAATGTAATGTTTCCATAAAAGAGGTATAAACTGTCACTGGAGAAAATTTAGAAACTGAGGAGAAATAGGAAGATCAAACAGGAAAATGTGTATGTGCCATTTTAGTAGTGGGGTGCCATGGTTAAAAGGCAGTTTCCTCACTTTCAAAATGGGCACGCTCACAGCATCTATACCATATGGCACTGCCTCCACACTTGGCAGATTCAGCTACATGGTTGGCACCAAGTATATTAACTATGCTCTTACTTACATGCCTGGGTTCCTTTTTCTACGAAGTTGGGACAATTTCCCACAATCTGAATGCCATGTATTACATAGTACCTTTTCCCATGGTAGGTCTCTGGTAGGGTTTTAAACATGAAAGATACCCAATCTAAAGCTTTATAGCCCATGATCCGATGCCCAGATACATGAAGAATTAGGCAAATCTAAGCACTAACAGTGCTTGGCCATGGCGACGGCCTCTTTGCAGCAAAGCAGTAAGCTGGCTTTTCTGAGAGGTATCAGATTCAGAGGGCAGGATTTCTCATTATCTTCCCTAGGTGAACAATAAGTAAGATAGATCCTTTCCATAACATCTAGGCATAGTTTTACACCAGAAAAGCAAAGAAATGTTCATGCTCAGAGATGAAGGGTTTTCCTAGTCAGGATGCCCAGGATCGTATTTCTTACCAACAGCACAGAACCTGAGCTGGCTGGAGAGCTCTATCCATGGAGTCTGTAGGTCTCTGTGGCCGACACCTCTAACCTCCACCCTCCGCCTCCACTTTCCAATCCCATCAACCTCCTAGAAGCTGAGAAGACTGTGAGCACTGAGTTTTTCACTCATGGGTCAGAGTCTCAGGGGAATTCAGACTCAGTGGCAAAGGGTCATGTGGAAATGCTTTTCCAGTCCAACTGGTTGGTGCATCAGACCCGACATGAAAGAGAAAACTGTGAAGAATGCGCAGGCCAGTCACCCTGTGGCCTTGCTGTCTCTGGAGGGTTATTTACTCACTTGACCTTATTGGTCTTTCAATACTTGAAATATTTCCTTGCACTCTTCCTGCCCCTCCCTCCCTGTCTCTCTTCCTTCTGTGCCAGGGTAGTTCTTACTTTAGTCTTCTCTAATTAAGGTGTTTTTCTTTCCTCTTTAGCTTCTTTAATGTTTTACTTGCCTACAGTACCTGTCTGTTCGTGCATGTCGTCAACTTTCTCTAGTTGAGTCCTTATCATACTAGCGTGAAAGTCTGTGATCTCACAATTCTAGAAGAAATCTTACACAATTCTGGTTCCGATTCTTGCTTTACTCTTTTAGGTTGTTTTTTACCCTTATCTTTTAGCTTTCATTATAATTTTTTTCCTTGAAGTCCAGACACGATGTATCAGTTAGAAAGACCTTCAGTGTGAGATTTTATGTCAGTCTGGCTAGAAACTGGGCTGTGTTTAGTGGCTTATTAATTTGTTGTTGTTGTTGTTTTTTGAAACAGAGTTTCTCTGTGTAGCCTTGGCTATCTTGGAACTCATTCCCTGGGTCCGCCTACCTTTGCCTCCTGAGCGCTGGAATTAAAGGCGTGTGCCACTGTTGCCTGGCATTTAACGGTTTCTTAATTATATATGCCAAGCTTACATTTATTTTCATCCTGTGGGTTTTTCTTTTTTGTTGTTGTCTGATTTCTTCCATGGTTGTCTTTTGGACTTCTTAAGAACTAGTGTGTGTGTGTGTGTGTGTGTGTGTGTGTGTGTGTGTGTGCAGGTGCATGTGCACATGTGTCTGTGTCTGTATGTGTCTCTGTGTGTAGTGTACATGGTAGATGTGCACATGTTTTGTGGGTGCATGTGACTAGATGCACACAGCGGCCAGAGGAGGACATCAGGAGTCCTGCTCGATCATCCTCTTCCTTCCTCACTTGATACAGAGTCTCTCCTTCAACCTAGAGGTAGGCTGGAAGCCAACAAGCCTGGGGATTCCCACCCCCCACAGCTCTGTGATTACACATGTGGGCACCCACATGGGACTTTTTTCTATTTTAATATTTTTGTTTCCATGAACTATATTCTGATCACAGTTTGCCTTCCCTCACCTCCTCCCAGATCCATCCCCATCTTCTCACCTATTTGGCTCCATCGTTTTTTCTCTCTTTTTACAAAACAAACAGGCCAATAAAAACAAACAAACAAGTCAGAATAAAACAAGGCAAGCAGAAAAAAACAAAGAAAAAGCACAAGACACACACACCTATAAAAACACAAAATTGGAAACCATTATACATAAGCAAAAGACAAGCAAGGTTTAAAAATTGTCCAAACAAGGCATTATGAGAAATTGCATCCCAAAATGCCATTGAGTTGATTTTGTGTTGGCTGTCTACTGCTGGGTAAGGGGCCTGGCCATAAGTGTGGCTTGTACACCCAGTGAGACTCCACTGGAGACAACTATTTTGTCCCTTGTGAGAAGTTGTCAATTGCAGGTAGCTTCTGGGCTAGGGATGGAGGCTTGTGTCCACTTCCTCCCTCAGTGCTGGGACCCCATCTGGCTTGGACACACACCTGATTTTTTACACAAGTGTTTGGAATCTGAACTCGGGTCCTTATTATTTGCCCATGGAGCCGCCTTTGCAGCTCCAAGAACTACTTTAGAAATAAAATGCAAACCTTGCGTTCTTTTTTCCCATTTTAATCCCCATTTATGGTGTGAATGCCAGTTTCTAACATGGTAAGCTGAGAGTACAGGGAGCAGGCTAATAGCCTGGAACTTACCTTTGTCTTTTATTGAGCCAGAGTCCCTGGACTATGTCAAACGGAAGTGTTTCTGCTCCTCTGCAGTCCCCTTTCTTGAGAATGAAAGGCTCAAAGAGGCTGCAGTTGCCCAGTTTCTGGCTGGGTGTTTTAAAGGATACTCTTGGCATCTGATAAAGAGGCCATTTCCCCATCCCTTATGTTGAAATAGGAGGAGTTTTCTCAGGTGATGTGAACACTGTGAGGTTCCTATAGGCATGACGCGTGGAAGTATGGGATTACTCCATCATTGGTTTCTAGCAGTTTCTCATTTCAGGCCAATTCATGATTATTCTCCTGCAATTTGTAAAACTTGACATTTAGCATTCCTGTTGGCTTTGGCCCCAACTGATCCTGGTCTACAACATATCTGCTTCTTAACTGTTACCGTCTGGACTTGCCCTTTCCTAGATTTCAAGGTGTCACTTTGCTCTATGACTTCAGCTCTCTGTGGGGTTAAGAAAGGCGCACCTCTTCTTGGTCAGGATGGGAGTCATGACTTTCAAGGTCTTTTGGCATTGGGGCCTGAGTTCTCCCCGATCTAGTCATTATTAACTTAGCGCATGTCCTCAAGCAGCCTCATGCTGCTCTGACTCCCTGGGTTCTGTCCTTCAGAGGAACATAGTTTAGACCGCCATTCTGTAATTTCTATCTATTCTTTGTCTGCTTGTTTGCTGAGATAGGAATTTTTCAGATTAAACGTGGCATTCAGGCTTTCTACTGCGTCTTCAGTACCTGTGATTCTCTCTCCCATAGCCCGTGCACTGTTGGTGAAGTTTGCTTCTGGGTTTCCCATTTGAGTTCAATTTTTATTTCCAGACTTCCCTCAGTTTGGGTTTTCTTTGTTGACTCCATTTCTACTTTCAGGTCTTGAGCTGTGTTACTCACTTCCTGCCACTGTTTATATTCTCATAGTTTTCTTTAAGGGATTTATTTATTTCCTCTTTAAGGGCCACAATACTATTAATCGAAGCTATTTTTAAGGCCTTTGTCTTGTGCTTCAACTATGCTGCTTTTCTCAGGGCCTCCTGTGCTAGAGTTGCTGGGCTCTAAGGAGCCATCGTTTCCTGGCCGTTATTGATTATGTGTTTATGCTGGCCTCTAGGCATCTGTGTTTAGAGAGACTGTAATTCTAGGTGCTGCTACCTGGCCTTGTCTTTATGGGGTGGGTATTTTGTTCCTTGGTTTCTGCTGTCTTCTCTGGCTCTCCACAAAGTGCAGCAGCTGTGTGTTGCCTGGTAGGGAATGTTTCTGAGATCCTGCCAGTTGTGGCCACTGGGGGTTCCAGGCAAAAAGTGTTTCTGGTTATTGGGGGCTGACACCCAAGCTATAAGGAGGACCTAGGGGTCCCTCCCAGGAGGGAAGAAAGCAGAGTGTTCCACCGGGATCTGGTTAGGCCATTGGAATGGGGTCATAGATTGAGGCGAGGCCCCTGCAGGTGGTCTGCTATAGAGCTGCGGGGGTTGGACTTGGAAGAAGGTTGAGTGAAGATCTACACTTAACCCACCTGCTTTGCAGTTAGTGTGGGCTGTAAGTTCTCAGGGAATGCATGCTGGATTTAGGACCTGACATAAAGTATTAAGTATGAAAGTGAGTTGGGGGGTGCATAGGTCTTTGTGGTGTATTGGAAAAGGGAATGGGGGAGAAAAGGAGACTGCAGCAGGTGGTCTGTTACAGAGCTGGGGTGAGAATGGAGAGCTGGATTTGGAGAAGCTGAGGGAGAGGTAAAAATCTGCCCTTACTCTACCTGCTTCCTGGCCCAAGTAGCCTATGAGTTTCAGGTGAGTATCTCAGGTCTAAATATTTTTCAAATCCACTTATACTACAAGGAATGCTCAGCAAACGTTGTTAAGGGCGCCTTAACTAAGCAGTTCTTATACTCCTATTGATCTTAAACACAATAATATTACTTTGAAAATTTCATAATTGTCCAGACTTTTCTGGTCAGCTGTTTTACATGTTAACTCTTTATCCCTAATAGGATTTCTTTTTTCCTCTCAGCAGAATAGCTAGAAATAACATATTCTACATAGATGGAGAAGTACTGTCTAAAATTAAGTGAGTAATAGAAGAGAAAAATCAGGACTCCAAATGCAAAATAATCTACTTCTCTGATTTTTATTCATGAAAATTAGAAAGAATCGAAGTATTTTAAATTACTTTACATACATAGTAATAAGTATATTTAAGTATGGAATGTCCCCATGAAACCAAAAGAATCACAAATAAATGTTGATAGTCAAGGAACAGTTAATAATAGCAATTAATATTTATAGTAACTGTCATATAGCTATAAACTATTACTGATTGTTATGGCTAGTAAATAAAACCCAATGTACTTCCTCAGGACTAGTGCAATACTGTCATATTCTGAAAATTATGTTATAAAACTGTAATCACTCTGTCCTAAATAGAGAATTCTGAATCATATAGTCCTATCAGAATTGTATGAATAGAAATAGAAAATGGGAACATCAGAGGCAGGTGGATATGTGAGCTCCAGGTCAACTAGTTCTACATAGTGAGACTCTGTCTTGGGAGAAAGAAAGAAAGAAAGAAAGAAGGAAAGAAAGAAAGAAAGAAAAGAAAGAGGAAAGGGAAAGATGACTACAGGTGCCATCTATAGGTTATGATAGACTGTACAAGGGTTAGTACTACGAGTGTCTAGTTAACAAGGAACTAACAGATTTGTGACTTTCTGGAACCTTCGACATGTAAAGAGCAAGGTCTCAAAACGTAAAGCAAAGCACAGAATTACAGATCTAGTTAATCATTATTTTTGTGTGTTGACTGAATAATTTATTCCAATTAGTCAGCTTCCACATTCACTTACATTTGATAAGTTTTCTGCGTGCCAAACCAAATGAAAACTTACTGAATATAAAACTTTCATGTTTGTTACCATTTCCAGGAATCATTTGAATGAAATGAAGGCTTCTCAAAACATGGACTTAAAATAGACCTAGCGTCAAGCCCGACTATTGCATATTATTTTATAATATTGGATGACTATGGTTAAGAGTATGGCAGTATAGTTGAATTTTCTCCTTCCCCCCAGTTCTTTCCCTCGCCTTTATGGTCAGAGCCTACCCTCCAGCTTCTCTATTGTCTGTCTTTTGTCTTCTGTCTCCCTCTGCCTCTTCTCTTCAACTCCTCCCTTCACTTCCCACAGTCAATGTTCACCTTCATCCTACTGCTGTAAGACATTCACAAACCATGCACTTCTCAACCTCAATGAGATGTTAACACAATGACACACAGTTTCAAATCTTTCATTATTATTATTTCCATGATTGTGATTGGGATCTTTCATGCTTTCCGTTTGCCCAACATAAAGACTCTTGACAACCTTGATACTTAACTAATTTTCAGTTATTCACTCATTGGCTCACCAGTCAAAAGACTCCCATGTGGTTTAGATTTACAAGAGAGCAGCTGTAAGTATGGGCAACACCTAGCGGGCATGGTAATTTAGCATATACCCACCCATTTTTTCCCTCCCTTCCTTGTTGAATTTTACTAGAGAACTGATGGCTCTCCCTATTCCACCAAACTCCAAGTTTCTCAAACATATTTCCTTTAAAATCCTTACATATTTAACTCTCCCTTTGTACCTGCTTCTAAAAAGACCCAGATTAACACAAGAGTTGTTGAGCTCTGAGGGGAGACAGTGGCTACAAGGCTGAGCATCTACAGCAGAGGTAGCAACACCATTACGGTGCGGTTCTGGCAAGGCTGGATGAGAGCTGTGCAGACATTTCTTTACCCTGAAGAATAGATCAAGGCAGCTTCTCCAGAGGATTAGCATCAAACCACATTTGCCAGCCTTTCAATACCCTAATATATAACAGTGCATCCTAATGAGTAAGAACTCTTTATACAGAAATCAGTTTAAAAGGCTCAAGCAACCAAACCACAAACCAAACAAACAGAATATCTGGAGTGGCTTGTATGAACCAGTTGGGCCAGTGACCCTGAAAGTCTAGCTCATTCTAGACGCAAGACTCTGCTGTCACATGACACAAACGTAGCCATAAAAGAGATAGTTCAATTAGCAAGTGGAATTCACACCTACAGCCAGTTAGAATAAAGTGCTCATCTTAAAAACTAGCATTTAACCTTATTTATTTATTTATTTATTTGTGAGGGTGGGGATTGAACCCAGGGACTCTAGAATATAGTAACCTCTTTATTACTGAGTCACATCATATCCACCTTTCGGTAACTAAGAAAAAGCATGAAACCCAGTTGAAATTATCTATGGATAATTTCAGATGCTTCAGATGCACACACTCTCTAAGTCTTCCTCCAGGAGAAGGATCATCTGCTCTGTGTGAGCACTACCCCTGCCTTGAAGGGAGAGGGTGACCCATGATCTCATGATTGCTTCCTCTAGGAGAAGCTAACGGTTCTTTGGCCATGCCTGTACTATTCCTGTTGCTCCCACGATTTTCCTTTGATCCTGAGCTAAGGATCCTGAGCTAATTAAATGTAAACTCAACCCCAAGCATTAGAGTGTCACGTACCAAAAGAAGTAAAACATGTCACTAATCTGTGAGAGAGGAAGGGAAGACAGAAGGGAGGGAGAGAAGGACAGAAAGAGGGAAGGGGCTTCTAAATGAGATAAAGAGGGAATGTGTAATTTTTATTGACCTAAGCTTATCAATATGGGAATATCTACCAGAGTTTCTGGGTTGTTTGAAGATGTTAAACTGCTATCATCTGCTGTGAATTCTTAGCACATCCCCCAGTAAAGAGCCTCTGGATGAGCAGGAAGGCAAGGCGGCACACGTTCCTCTGCAAGTTCATAACTTATTGGCTCATAGAAGACAACCAAGTCAGTCAGAGTGGGATTCTATCACTGGAGGTTGAGAAATCCTGGCTCCTACAGCATACATCTTTAATCGCAAAGGCCAGCCGCCAGGTGTGCTAGTCAGAGCCTTCGAGAAGAGCAACCACCAGGACACGTGCACATGCAGGGATGCTTGCTTTGTAAGTTGACTTATGTACTTATGAACTTTGGCAAGCCCAGAAACTGCAGTATGCACTAAGAGGCCAGAGACTGAGGGAAACTCAGTCCTGCAGTTCAGCTCCAAAGGCTGTTGACTGCAGAATGCCCCCTGGGCAGAGCCTCCTCCTGCTCCTCCTCTTCCTTGTGCTCCTCCTCTTGCCCCTCCTCCTCCTCCTCCTGCTCCTCTTCCTCCTCCTCCTGTTCCTCTTCCTCCTTCTCTAGTATGGCCTCCAGATGATTGTGTGAAGCCCACTAACATAATGCAGGCTACAACATGCCATACTGAAAGCCCACCATTTTAAATATGTCTCTGATCAAGGAACATCCTTACAACAGGATCAAATTCATGTTTAACTGCACATATTTGAGCACATCCTGTCAAGCTGATAAAGTTAACTCTCGCAGCAAGTAAATAAAGTTTCTTTTTTTTTTCTTTTTTTTTTTAATTAATTTATTCTTGTTACATCTCAATGTTTATCCCATCCCTTGTATCCTCCCATTCCTCCCCCCCCCCCCATTTTCCCATTATTCCCCTCCCCTATGACTGTTCCTGAGGGGGATTACGTCCCCCTATATATTCTCATAGGGTATCAAGTCTCTTCTTGGCTACTTGCTGTCCTTCCTCTGAGTGCCACCAGGTCTCCCCCTCCAGGGGACATGGTCAAATGTGAGGCACCAGAGTACGTGAGAAAGTCGTATCACACTCTCCACTCAACTGTGGAGAATATTCTGACCATTGTCTAGATCTGGGAAGGGGTTTAAAGTTTACCGCCTGTATTGTCCTTGGCTGGTGCCTTAGTTTGAGCGGGACCCCTGGGCCCAAATCTGCCTATCATATTGTTCTACTTGTAGATTTCTAGGACCCTCTGGATCCTTTTATTTTGCTGTTCTCCCATGCGTCTCTCATTTAGAGTCCCAATAGGATGCCTTCCCCTCTGTCCCAGTTTCCTGGTAAGTGAAGGCTTTCGTGGGACATGCCCCTTGGGCTAGTATGCAGATATAAGTGAGTATATACCATTTGATTCTTTCTGCTTCTGGGTTAACTCACTCATTATGATCCTTTCTAGCTCAATCCATTTATCCACAAATTTCGGGAATTCCTTCTTTTTAATAGCTGAGTAGTATTCCATAGTGTATATGTACCACAGTTTCTTTATCCACTCTTCTACTGAGGGACACTTAGGCTGTTTCCATGTTCTGGCTATTATGAATAAGGCTGCTATGAACATGGTTGAGCAAATTTTCTTGTTGTGTGCTGGAGCATCTTCTGGGTATATTCCAAGGAGTGGGATAGCTGGGTCTTGAGGAAGCCCTATTCCCATTTTTCTGAGATAGCACCAGATAGATTTCCAAAGGGGCTGTACTAGTTTGCATTCCCACCAGCAATGAAGGAGTGTTCCTCTCTCCCCACATCCTCGCCAGCATGTGGTGTCACTTGAGTTTTTGATCTTTGCCATTCTGATGGGTGTAAGATGGAATCTCAGAGTTGTTTTGATTTGCATTTCCCTGATGACTAAGGAGGTTGAGCATTTCTTTAAGTGTTTCTCAGCCATTTGATACTCCTCTGTTGAGAATTCTCTGTTTAGTTCCAAGCCCCATTTCTCAATTGGGTTATTCGGTTTGGTGGTGTTTAATTTCTTGAGTTCTTTATATATTTTGGATATTAGACCTTTGTCAGATGTAGGGTTGGTGAAGATCTTTTCCCAGTCTGTAGGCTATCGCTTTGTTTTCTTGACAGTGTCTCCTGCCTTACAGAAGCTTCTCAGCCTCATGAGGTCCCATTTATTAATGGTTAACATTAAGGCCTGGGCCGTTGGTGTTCTGTTCAGGAAGTTGTCTCCTGTGCCAATATGTTCCAGGCTCTTTCCCACTTTTTCTTCTAAGTGGCTTAGTGTCTCTGGTTTTATGTTGAGGTCTTTAATCCACTTGGATTTGAGTTTTGTGCAAGGTGACAAATATGGGTCCAGTTTCATTTTTTTACACACAGACCTCCAGTTAGACCAGCACCATTTGTTGAAGATGCTATCCTTTTTCCATTGAATGGATTTGGCTTCTTTGTCAAAAATCAAGTGACCATATGTGTGTGGATTCATATCTGGGTCTTCGATTCGATTCCACTGATCAACCAGCCTGTTGCTGTGCCAGTACCATGCTGTTTTAATTACTATTGCTTTATAGTACAGTTTGAGATCAGGTATGGAGATTCCTCCGGAGCACCTTTTATTGTACAAGATTGTTTTAGCTATTCTGGGTTTTTTGTTTTTCCATATGAAGTTCAGAATTGAACTTTCAATGTCTTTAAAAAATTGTGTAGGTATTTTGATAGGGATTGCATTGAATCTGTAGATTGCTTTTGGTAGGATGGCCATTTTTACTATGTTAATTCTCCCGATCCATGAGCAAGGAAGATCATGCCATCTTCTCAGGTCATCTTCAATCTCTTTCTTCAGAGTTTTGAAATTTTTTTCATACAAGTCCTTCACTTGCTTAGTTAAGGTAACTCCTAGATATTTTATATTGCTTGTGGCTAATGTGAAGGGTGTGGTTTTCCTAATTTCTTCCTCTGCAAGCTTGTCATTTGTGTATAGGAAGGCTACAGACTTTTTTGAGTTACTTTTGTATCCAGCCAATTTGCTGAAGGTGTTTATCAGCTGTAGGACTTCTCTGGTGGAATTTTGAGGGTCACTTATGTACACTATCATATCATCTGCAAATAGGGATAATTTGACTTCCTCCTTTCCCATTTGGATACCATTGATCTCCTTTTGTTGTCTTATTGCTCTGGCTAGAACTTCGAGTACTATATTGAAGAGATATGGAGAGAGTGGGCAGCCTTGCCTTGTTCCCGATTTTAGAGGAATTTCCTTGAGTATCTCACCATTTACTTTGATTTTGGCCATTGGCTTGCTGTATATAGCCTTTATTATGTTGAGGAAAGTGCCTTGTATCCCCGATCTCTCTAAAACTTTAAACATGAATGGGTGTTGAATTTTATCAAATGCTTTCTCTGCATCCAAGGAGATGATCATGTGGTTTTTTATTTTCAGTTTGTTTATATGGTGGATTACATTGATGGATTTCCGTATATTAAACCATCCCTGCATGCCTGGAATGAAGCCTACTTGGTCATGATGAATGATATCTTTGATGTGCTCCTGTATTCGTTTTGCAAGTATTTTATTTAGTATTTTTGCATCTATGTTCATAAGAGAAATTGGTCTGAAATTCTCTTTCTTTGTTGAGTCTTTGTGAGGTTTAGGTATCAATGAGACTATGGCCTCATAGAATGAATTTGGTAATTTTCCATCCATTTCTATCTTTTGGAGTAGTTTGAAGAGTATCGGTATTAGCTCGCCTTTAAAGGTCTGGTAGAATTCTGTACTGAAACCATCTGGCCCTGGGCTTTTTTTGGTTGGGAGACCATCGATGATTGCTTCTATTTCTGTAGGGGAAATGGGACTATTTAGCTTGTTTATCTGTTCTTCATTCAACTTTGGCAAGTGAAATTGTTCAAGAAAATTGTCCATTTCCTTTAGATTTTCAAATTTTGTGGCATATATGCCTTCAAAGTAGGATCTTATGATTCTTTGAATTTCTTCAGTGTCTGTTGTTATGTCTCCCTTTTCATTTCTGATTTTGTTGATTTCAATACTGTCTCTCTGCCTTTTAGTTAGTTTGGCTAATGGTCTGTCTATCTTGTTGATTTTCTCAAAGAACCAGCTTTTGGTTTTGTTGATTCTTTGGACTGTTTTCTTAGTTTCTAACTTGTTAATTTCAGCCCTGAGTTTGATTATTTCCAGGCGTCTACTCCTCTTGGGTGTTTCTGCTTCTTTTTTTTCTAGGGCTTCCAGTTGTGTTGTTAAGATGCCTATGTGCGATGTTTCCAATTTCTTTTTAAAGGCACTTAGTGCTATGAATTTTCCTCTTAGCACTGCTTTCAATGTATCCCACAAATTTGGGTATGTTGTTTCTTCATTTTCATTGAATTTCAGAAACTCCTTGATTTCTTTCTTTATTTCTTCCCTGACCCATGTGTCATTTAGCAGGGAGTTGTTTAGTTTCCACGTACGTGTAGGCTTTTTGTTATTTCTGTTGTTGTTGAATTGCAGCCTAAGAGCATGGTGATCTGATAGGATACAAGGTATTATTTCAATCCTCTTGTATCTATTGAGACTTGCTTTGTGACCTACGATGTGATCAATTTTGGAGAAGGTTCCATGGGGTGCAGAGAAGAAGGTGTATTCTTTCTTGTTTGGGTGAAAGGTTCTATAGATATCTGTTAGATCCATTTGACCCATGGCATTGGTTAATGATGTTATTTCTCGGCTTAGTTTCTGTTTCAATGACTTATCCTTCAGTGAGAGTGGGGTGTTGAAGTCTCCCACTATTATTGTGTGGGGATCGATGTGTGGTTTAAGCTTTTTTAGGAGATCTTTTACAAATGTGGGTGCCCTTGTATTGGGAGCATAGATGTTCAGAATTGTGATGTCATCTTGGTTGACTTTACCTTTGATGAGTATGAAGTGTCCTTCCTCATCCCTTTTGATTAATTTTGGTTGAAAGTCTATTTTGTTCGATACTAAAATGGCTACACCTGCTTGCTTCTTGTGACCATTTGCTTGGAATATTTTTTTCCAACCTTTTACCCTGAGGTAATGCCTTTCATTATGGGTGAGATGTGTTTCTTGGATGCAGAAGAATGTTGGATCTTGTTTATGTACCCATTCAGTTAGTCTGTGTCTTTTTATTGGAGAATTGAGGCCATTGATGTTGAGAGATATTAATGACCAGTGACTGTTAAGAGTCTTAATTTTGATGCTGTTTCCAGTCAAGCGTTTGTGTAGTTGTGTTTTTGCCATGGGATAGTTATCTATTTCCTGGGTAGTTTTGGTTGTAGCTTGACCCTTTGGGATGGAGTTTTCCTTCTAGTACCTTCTGTAAAGCTGGATTTGTGGATAGGTACTGTTTGAATTTGTTTTTGTCATGGAATATTTTGTTTTCTCCATCAATGGTTATTGATAATTTTGCTGGGTAAAGTAGTCTGGCCTGGCATCTGTGTTCTCTTAGGGTTTGCAGGATCTCTGTCCAGGCCCTCTGGCTTTTATGGTCTCTGCTGAGAAGTCGGGTGTAATTCTGATAGGTTTACCATTAAATGTTATTTGGCCCTTTTCCCTTGCAGCTTTTAATATTTTTTCTTTGTTCTGCATGTTTTGTGTTTTGATTATTATGTAGCGGGCAGTTTTTCTTTTCTGGTCAATTCTATTTGGTGTTCTGTAGGCCTCTTATATGTTTATAGGCATTTCTTTCTTTAGATTGGGGAAATTTTCTTCTATGATTTTGTTGAGAATAGTTTCTGGGCCCTGGAGTCTGATGTCTTCTCTTTCTTCAATGCCTATTATCCTCAGATTTCTTCTTTTCATGGTGTCCTTAATTTCTTGGATGTTTTGTGTCAGGAGTTTTCCAGATTTGGCATTTTCTTTAATGGTTGATTCAATATCTGTGATTGTATCTTCTAGCCCTGAGATTCGTTCTTCCATCTCTTGGATTCTGTTAGAAAAGCTCACCTCTGTGTTGCTTGCCTTCTTCTCTGAGGTCTCACGTTCTCGTTTTTCTTCTGTCTGTGTGTTTATCATTGAATCCATTTTCATTTTCAGATCTTGAACTGATTTTTTGATTTCTTTCATCTGATTTTTTGTATATTCCTGAGTTTCTTCCATTGCCTCTTTATAGGTCTTCAGAGCTTGAACCGTTTTATCTATTTCCTTCATCTGGTTGTTTGCATTTTCCTGCAATTTTTCCAGTTCCACTCTATGTGCTTCTTTTATATCTCTCACCTGTTTGTCTGCGTCTTCCTGCATTTGATTACGAATTTTATTTGTTTCCTCCATTATCATCCTCATTACTAAGGATTTGAGGTCATTTTCTTGTATTTCCGTTGTATTTGAGTTCTCTGGGTTGTTTTCTTTGGGATAGCTGGAAACTGGAGACGCCATGTTGTTTTGGGGTTTTTTGCGTATGCTTTTTCGTTGTCCTTTAGACATCTTGCCGTCTTTGTTTTTGTTGGGTAGCTTCCAGAGTTGAATGGAGGGTGTCTGACGATAGATTCACTTGTTATCACACGATTTTCCTAGGCTGGGAGCTCAAAGCTTCACTGGTGTGGATGTTAGGAGGTTAGCCCTGTTGTTCTGGTCTCTCACAGCCAGTGATCCTCAGCCCCCCTCTTCCGTGGATCCTGCAATTGATCTGGGTCTCTGAATGAGCGTTGGGTCAGGCCAAGGTATCCACAGCCTTCTGTGTTCCCTGCCAAGTCCAGCCAGGAGCACTGGGACCGAACCACAGGGTGAACTCAGCTAGATTCTCAGGGCCTGAACCGTCTGCCAAGCTCAGCTAGGGATTCTGGGCCCAAAATACACACAGGGTCCAGCCAGAATTTTTGGGCTGGGACTACGCACCAAGCTCCACTAGGGCCTTTTGGCCCAAAGTGCGTGCTGTGGTCAGTTATTGACTCAGGGCCCGAACTGACCACCAATCTCAGCCAGGAATTCTGGATTCAAACTGCACACTGTGTCCAACCAGAGTCTTAGAGCTGGTGGAACCGAGAGCTCTGTCCAGCCTGCGCCACAGCAGGAGAACTGCGGCTGCTTTGAGTTAGCGCCAGTGGTGGAACAAGTGCTCCACCCAGACTGTGTCACCGCAAGGGAGCTGCTGCTGAGCTGAGGCGGTGCCTAGGATGGAACTGAGCACGTCATCAAGCCTGCGCCACAGCAGGAGAACTGCGGCTGCTCTGAGTTAGCGCCAATGGTGGAACCAAGTGCTCTGCCCAGACTGTGTCACTGCTGGGGAGCTGCCACTGAGCTGAGGTGGCGCCTAGCGTGGAACTGAGTGCTAGGCCAGGCCTGCGCCACAGCAGGAGAACTGCAGCAGGAGAACTGCAGCTGCTCTGAGTTAGCGCCTGTGGTGAAACCAAGTGCTCCGCCCAGACTGTGTCACCGCAGGGGAGCTGCCGCTGAGCTGAGGTGCTGCCTAGTGTGGAGCAGCGTGCTCAACTAACCCTGCGCCACAGCAGGGGAGCTGTGGCTGGAGCTGAGTTAGTGCCTCAGGCAGAATTGCTTGCTGGACCGGGCCAGTACCCAGGACTCTGGGGCCGAACTGTCTGCCGAGTCCAGTCTGGGTCCGAAGGCTCCACGCGACCCAAATCCTGCCCCGAGTCCCCTCTCCCGCAGCAACTCCCACCAGCCACCACACCAATCGCCTCCACCGGAAGGCTATGAGCTGCAAACCTCAGCCACCGCTGCTGGTGCCGCTGGTGCTGCTGCCTCTGCCGCTGCCGCTCCGATCAGAGAAAAACCACGCTCCTCCCGTGTGCAGGGGCACGCAGGTCCTCCGCACCCTGGTTCCTCCGAACCGTGGAGCACTCCCGCTGCCGTGATATTCGGACCTCGGTGTTCCTGGCTCAGAAATCTGTGCAATTCCCTGAATTGTTCACTGGAGCCTCCAAACGCGGTCCACACTGCTCGCCGCCATCTTGGATCTTTTCTAAAGTTTCTTTGTGAGAGGAATTTTGATGACTTGGCATTACAAATTAACACTTATTTCTATAGACTATTACATTATTTTCTTAAGGGATCTAAGAAGTGAATCACTAAGACCATGGAACTTGTAGCCAGTTTAAAATGTTGGATTCAAGTGCCAAAGAATTTTGTACTACACATTTAAAACTTGCTGGCTCTATTGATTAACAGAATAGGTGGGCCACAGGATAAGATGCCTGGTTCAGACGTAAACAGAGCCTGTGGAGGGTGATGGGCAAACACTTAGACTCCAAGGCTCTGTGCCGTGGAGTCATCAGGCTATTGCTCTGGCTGGGCTGTATTTGTCTCGCTGCTGGAAACCATGGATATGCCTTCTTTGTGTATGCCGCTAGACAATAACTGCAAAACCAAAAAGTGGCTCGTACGGTTCAGTGAGAGACAAGCACATAAAATTATTTGAGGTTTAGGTACCAGTTTTTTTCCCCTAGACAAATGGAGATTCAATAAAGAAATAATATTCTTTTCCTTTCACTTAGTCAATGTTATTTTTTCCACTGATGTTAGGGTGATAAAGGCCCTATAAATAATACTCATAAAAATTTCTGCCAAATACACACACTCCAGTGAGATATAGAAAGTCGATGAATTAAATTATCCTACTGAAAGCAGCTTCATTATGATGAAAATCTGTAGAAAAAGGTGAGTTATCTGTCTGCATTGTGATATAATTATTTGACCTTCCTTGAACTGAGAATCTCAAGGACTCTGGAAGCCAGAGGAAAATCTATTTAGTTTCACTGAAGGTTTTGTAAGGAAGATTATTTTAAAAACTAGGCTTGGACTCAGTGTTCAAGATGATTATTGTTTAGTGAGTCAGAACAGGATTGTGCCACTGACATCAATGCTATGCCAGGCACACTGGGTTCCTACCAGGCTTGCCGTGTCTGAGTCCACAAGCAGTCTCCAATCTTGCCTTTGAACAAGCTTGGTTAGTCTCAAAGCTGTCACAGCAGTAAATATACAAACTCACCTTTAATGCTTCCCTTCCCAACAATTACCCTGTAAGATTTCTTTGAAACCATCCTCAGTATTTTACTAATAGAGGTGGGAATGGCAGGATATGACATTGTCTTCTTTCCTAGTTCATAAAATGCCCACGTAGTTTGTGGCTTCTGCACTAGGTGGCAGTGTTCTAAAACTTCCTCCTTTTGCAAATAGGATGTCTGGGTGATTATAACCAGGCTGTCTGTCTGTCTGTCTGTCTGTCTGTCTGTCTGTCTATCTATCTATCTATCTATCTATCTATCTATCTATCTATCTATCTACCTATATCTACATCTAAATATAAATCTATACATTAGTCTATATAAAACAGCCATGCTTCGGTTTTCTCGCTTGTTTCTTCCTGGAGAGCAAGGGAACTTATCTTTGCTAAATTCACATGTGTTAGAGAGGGAGAACATAAGCTACTTGGGATCTGGAAAGGCCAGGGTCCAGTTGGATTAATGGTGGATGGCAGTGAGATTAATAGAGCTGAGATAGCTTGATTTAATGTACTTTAAACATAGAATGCTAGAGCCCAGGTAGCACCGTGTCTTTAAAAGAACCCAGCAGTGGAATACAGTAGAAGACAAACTAAATATCATCTAAATACTGGACATTTATTAGACCCAGAAAAGGTGGACTTATTCTAGTCATTGAAAAGTATTTCTAGCACCCAGGTTTACACTGGAAATCTTTAAGATATGCTTTTGGCTGAGTGTTTTGTAGAACCAGTCATATTCTACTTATTTTCATTGACTATAATAGATAAATATATCCCTCCTTTTATCTTAAAAACAATTAAGTATTTTGTTTTTAATCAGCATGTCTGGTTTTTTTTTACTATATAGATATAATGAAAATAAACTTTTCCATTGCCTCCATAAATAGATGAAGGGTTCTATAAAGAGAGGGAAATGATTTATGAGGGTTTCTAGTAGACTGGTATGAGTCTTAATTAGTATTTATTTATTTTTTCAGAAGAAATTTATCTTATCATTTGAGGATTTCAGACATGCAGATAGTATCTTGTGAGTACCCCCAAGCCCTCCCTCTCCTACCAAGTAGGCATTTTGTGGAATCCATTTTTACAGTCTGGCCTTTTATTCTTCTAGCACTGCCTACATACAAAACAAAAAACATTTTAATAACTGGCTTCAAGTGATGATTCTCTAAACTGCTTTATTCATGCTCCAAATATTTTTTTCTTGTTTTAAATGAACTCCTGTGCCATGCCCTTGATACCACTTCCTACTAATTTGGGAGATCTCTGTTTCCATAATTATCCTTTCTATGTTTTCTTTCAACCTCTTGTTCATTGGTGGTGTCTCATCCATGAAACACCAGTCTTGCCAATTTTAAATAATAATTTTTAAAAATGCCTATTTCTTGATAATCTCATTTTGTTGTTGCCTATATTGAACTTTAACTGCTATAACAATATATACATACATATATATATTAGTATGCCTCTCAATATATATATATTTATATTTATAACTTTATCTATTTTATCTACCTGTATGTACATGGCTGTGTATGTGCTGTACCATGTGTGGAGGTCAGTGAGAACCTCAGGGACTTCGCTCTCTCCTTCCACAGTTGGGGTTATTAGGCTTGCCAGCAGGCACTTTCACCTACTCAGCCACCTGTCAATCTCTGACTGAATGGTTTAGACAACAGAATTCTAAGAGCCCTGGAGACTAGAGGTTGGAGAACAAGTTCACAGCATGGCTAGTTTCTGGTGAGATTCACTTCCTTGATGGTTGATGCCACTTTTTCTTTTTTAAAATTAGATTATTTGGTTCAAAGTCTTAGTATATATCCCATACTGGCTTCACAGTCTTTTTCTTCTTCCTCCTCCTCCTCTTCTTCTTCTTCACCTTCTTCTTCTTCTTTGTCTTCTTTTTAAAGATTCACTTATTTATTTTGTGTAAATGAGTACTTTTTCTGCATGTACAGCTGCATGCCAGAAGACGGCATCAGATCACATTATAGATGGTTGTGAGCCACCATGCGGTTACTGGGAATTGAACTCAGGACCTCTAGAAGAGCAGACAGTGCCCTTAACCTCTGAGCCATCTCCTCAGCCCTGGGTTCAAATTCTTGATCCTTTAAGTCTCCCAAATGCATTTACAATCACTTCTGGCTCATTCTTTTGTTTAATTTAACTATTTATTTATATATTTATGCTTATTTAAGTATAAGACATTTAACTATATTTTAACTGACATATAAAACCACAGAAACTATACGTACTACATGATGGTTCAGTGTGTGTAATCATTGTTTCATCTGGGTAAACGTACCTATGTCTTCAGAAACTGATAATTTATTCAAAGCAAATATGTTTTAAAAATGCCTTCTAACTTTTTGAGATGTGTAGTACACAAGTACTATTTGATCACTGTGCCTTACAATAGCAAATCAAAACTTTTTACACATGTCTAAATATACTTTAGTACCCATTGGACAACTATCAATCTCCTTCTCATTCTGTGAAGCCACGAATCCTACCATAGTGTCCCTGCCACCGTGACCTAATTTAAGCTTAATTTTCTCACTAACACCCCATCTCCAAATATCATCGCACAATAGCTTAGGGCTTCAGCACAAGTTTGAAGTTGGGAGGAACACAAATGTTAAGGCCACGATGTTGCTCCTGTTTCCTTCCCCTGGAGGTTTTCAGATAATAATTTAGAATAAAAATAGCCTTCATAGATCCCCTTTCTCACCTTTCATGTTCTCACAACCTCCACCACATGGTCTATGTGTTCCTGAGTTGCTAATCACAGATGTCCTTCTTTCTGTCAAGGCCATAGTCTGGGGTTCTTATCTTTCCTGGCTGCTCAAGCAGCCAATGCTGCTTTCCATTTTATTCTGTCTTGGTCTTTTTTTTTTTCACTTCTAGAAATGATACTGTCTTCCTTTTTTGATCTCCTCTGATTCCAGCTGTATCCTTTCCAGTCACTTCCCCAGGTTGGTAGTTATGTACACAGATATATTTATCTTTATTTATTTATACTGGCATAGTATCAAGGAAATTGAAACCAGATAGAGGTATGAAATTTATTATTATTATTATTATTATTAATATATCATCATTTTATTACAAGTCCAATTTTCAGTGAAACTGGTAGTCTTTCAGGAGATTGTCAATTTGCCAAATGCAAGTGAATTTGCTAAAATATTTACTTCTACTTACAGAAAGTACATAGCCTTCTTAGACATCTCAATATATACCTGTAAGCTACTCTTTAGGAATGTGCTATCCATTACCACTCAGGCATGCAAGTTTACTTGGGTAGAAAGTTACAGTGCCCAACACAACATTAGAGAACCCTGTATTGGCAAAAGTAAATGGTTCAGGAGTTGGCATATGGAGATCGTTTCATCTTCAACTTCATGGTGATGTGGCTTACAGTTTGCACATCTCACATAGCGTCAAGATCAGATAGTGCCAACTTGGCTTAAGAATCTTCACCATCTTCATGTAAAAGCAATGGCTTATTGGTAAACAGTAGCTTCAGGGACCGTAAAGTGAGTGGCAATCACTAGATTTTAGGTTTTAGTAAAAACAGGCTATGAGACAAGGAGCATGATTAAGTTTCTCTACAAAGCAGCTTCTGGAGAGGCTACTAGATCAAAAATTCATGCTCAGGTACAGCTGTGTGCATGCTCAGAGCACAAAACAATTGCAGAAGCAGCAGCACTTGGGTTTGTATGTGGATGGCTGTAATACTGTGTTTCATTTTGTATGTGGGTTTGGTCTTGTCGTGTTTGATCTTGTATGAGGGTGTTTGGGTTTGTATGTGGGTGTCTGTAATGTCATGTTTGGGTTTGTATGTGTGTGTGTCTATAATGTCTGTCATGTTTGGGTTTGTATGTGGGTGTTTGGGTTTGTATGCAGGTGTCTATAACATGTGTCTTAAACGTAAGAAGAGATAGATTTCAAGTTGTACGTGGTGTTCACTGATTCAAGTAAGTGATATTACAGCAATCTTTTATCTATAAACAGTCTGTAGTCTGTTAATCTTAAAATAAGCTGGAATGCTTAATAAAGACCCATGCTGGTTTTGGGGAGAGCCAAATTTGCATTGTAAATGCATTAAAAAAAATACAGGACCACATGGTAGATGATGAGAGGAAGAATAGGCTAAGCTGTTCCATGATTCCCAGAGTTGTGGAAATCAACCTCTTTACTTCTAGAAATGATAAAAGAAGAAGCATATACATACACACAGAGATATAATGCATATTATACATCTCTGTATATAAATATGTATTAAGCATTGGCTATTAATTGTACTTTAACCCAGTTGCATATTGAATAGCTGTTTCATTCCTTCAAGATTTACGTAATGCAGCAGTATGCTTTATTTACAAAGAGCTTCTTTGATGTTCTCTTTGAGACAGCTATATGTCTTTCATCCAAATACTGTTTAATTTAAATCTCAAATTCGGTGCTCTGCTCACGTGCATCTGCCTTGGGTTTGGGACATATATAGACCTTATGCCAGCTGACCTCTTTGGACCCCTTAAGGCTTATTTATTACCATGGCTTCTTTATTACTATGGTTCACTGAAGGCAGATTGGCATATACCCTATGATGCTTCTCTATACAGGATCCATGCATTATCCCACCAGGTATGCCCCGGTTTTGCTCTAGAGCAATGTTTCTCAACCTTCAGGTTGCACATCAGATATCCCACCTATCAGATGTTTGCATTATGATTCTTAGCAGCAACAAAATTACAGTTATGACATAGCAATGAGATACTTTTCTGGTCGAGGATCACGACAACATGAGGACCTGTATTAGATGGTTGCAGTGCTAGGAAGGTTGAGAACCTCTGCTCTAGAGGATTAGCCTTCCCTCAACGGCACAGACTGCTTAAGATGCCATGCAATCCCTAAGCAAAAAGGGATCTCCTGATAGCCATGGGGTGAGCCAGCCTAGACCATTGGAGACTAACTTGAGCAGAGACATACATGGAAGTGGATTATTGAAGTGATAGCCGTCTGAAGAAATTATTACTGGTCTTTGCTAGATCTAGAGCCTTACCATTCTCTGGATCAACTTCTTTACTTATTTTAGTTTGTAAACCAACTGATCAGTACTGCTCTTTTCCCTCCCTCCCTCCCCCCCCTCTCCTTTCATCCTCTCCTTCCTTCCCTTTCTCTTTCCTTCCTTTACACTTTCTTTGTATCTTTATATGTATGGGTGTTTTGCCTGCATTTATATCTGTATACCATGTGCATATCTAGTGGCCATTGAGGCCGGAAGATGTCATCAGAGTTCCTGGAACTAGAGTTAGAGACCATTGTGAGCTGCCACGTGGGGGCTGGAAACTGAACTCTGGTGCTCATGATGAGCCATCTTGATTCTTTTTCTGATTAAGTGACTATTTTTCTCTTGCCTATAAATAGAGACCGCCCCCCCCCCCGCCCTGCAACATCTGAGTTTTGTTGCTCAGTCTGTAGAACCTTCCTCTCTGGAATACCTGCCTCAAGCTCCACACCCTCTACTTTCTCCACAGTCTTCATTACTTGATGGGTGGCCTGAGGACACAAAGTGGAGATTTTACAAAAGAATATGGTAAGGACAGGAAAGGAGATGAATAAAGATCTTCATAGCAAAAAGTTAATATTTTAGGCATCACTTTCTTTTAAGATAACTAAGATTGGACTTCCTTAAACTTCTGAACTCCTGACACACCAAAATTAGATCCAACCTCATCGGTAATTCAAATAAGAGGTTCATCACAGACCATCAGCAATTCAAATAAGCACCTGGCACAGTACCAAAGGACTCCATATGTCCCTGCTGCTTTTAGAAGTAATCCCTACTTAATTCTTTCCAGCAAAATGACTGTGTGGTGGCCAGGCGTGGGTGAGTGATAGCCCATCAGAGATGGTCTGGAACCATCTCTGTGAATACCAAGATGTCTCTTTTGACAGTTTCTCCTTCCCTGAATTCCCTCTTATATTTTCTTGCTGTTCAGTTTTTCTGTTTTTACCTTTTCTGGACATTGGACTTGGGGAAACAGAGCTGGTGTGCAGTATTTTTGTTTTTGTTTTTAAAGAGGTATTGTCTTTTGAATTTCTTATTATTCATCAAACTCTTTGATACCCAGCATGTTTTCCGATGTTATTAGAACATGGTAAAGCTTCACCACATTTCAAGTTACGAGTATATGAATCACTGTAAATCCCAAAGACATTCTTTAAACTATGGATCAAAGCCCATTCATTTGTGGGTTGTGACACCAATGATATAGATGTATCCAGAATTTTGACAGTGGGGCTCCATTGCCAAGGACAACTTTCCATTGAGCTCATTGAACATAGACAGGTAGAGCTGATTCGGGCTCAGAGCCTTCACCCCACATTCTAGTCTCTTTGGCATGAGAAGGTGTGCTTCAGGCTACAGAAGAAGAAACCTGGACACCAATCCAGCCCCAAAGCCCTCCATCTACAATCTGTCTTACCTGCCAAATGTGCTGGGACAATGGTGGTAGAGAACTTGTGGAAGTGGCCAACCGATGTTTCCATTAACTTGAGGCCTATGTTCTACTCTTTCTGGATGGTCAGTAACTGAAGACTGGATAGCCCAAAGACCTAAGGTAGAGCCAAACACCACTGGCAGAAAAGGGTCGTAAAATGATTCCTAATGATATTCTGCTATATTCATAATTTGGTGCACTGTCCAACCATCATCAGAGACACTTCTTCCAGTTGTAGATGGGAGCATGTGCAGAGATCTATGGTCAAACACACTGTGGAGAGAGAGGCGGGGAGAGAGAGAGAGTCTAAATTGGAGGTCTTTATTGGGTCCCCCTCCGTGGAGATTGGGGAACCCTGAATAAGAGAGGGAGGAAAGATAGTAGAAGTCCAAGGGGATGGAGGACACCCGGAGACCATAGCCCACTGAACCAACTAAGCAGGGCTCACATGGGCTCATAGAGACTGAAATGGCAAACATGGGGCATGCATGGATCTGCATCATGCCCTCTGTATAGATGCTGTGGCTGTTAGCTTGGTGTTTTTGTGGGGCTCCTAACAGTGGCAGCAGGTGTGTCTCTGACTCCTTTGCCTACTCTTGGTACTCTCCTCATATTGGGTTCCTCCTAGTCACAGTATGAAGTCATTCACCTGATCTTATTGTATCTTGTTTTGTTGTGTTTGGTTGTTAGCTCTTGGGACCTGCTCTTTTCTGAAGGAAATGGAGGGGGAATGGTTCTAGGGGAGAGGGGAAGTGGGGAGGAGCTAGGGGTGGAGGGAGAGGAACTGTGGTTGGGATGTATTGTCTGAGAGAAGAATCCATTTTCAGTAAAAGATTTCTCTCACACACTCACACAAGTAGAGTAGAACTGAACGCACTCTTTAAAAAAATAGAATATTTTACAATGTTATCTTTTGTTGTTGTTTCCAGCACTAAGGACCAGAGACAAACACTCTACCATTGAGCCCAGGCCCCATCCTTTCACTCCTAAAATGTCTAACTTTTCTGAACCAAAGCTTTGTTTCAATGCTGGGAAAAATCACAGTCTAGTCTGTTTGATGAAGTCAAGACCCAGGTGGAATATTGGATCGACATTGTCTTTTCTGGTTGCCTTATCCTCCATGTAGCCTGTTTGCCTCAGCGGAAGACATTGTGGGGCTTTGTATGATGGGAGAGAGGTATGAGTGGAGCCCTTCAAGCTCAGCACTAAATAAGAGAGCAGACAGTAATTTTACAAGGGTTCCTTTCAGTACAATAACGTGGCTACCAAAGCTACTGTCTGGATGATTCCCTTTATACCAGAAGCTCCATCTCAGGATTTTGTGTTCTTGCTATGAATTTCCAGCCTCTCAGCCACACCCCTGATATTTGCATACCCAGATGCAGTGGGATGATAGTGGAAGAGAATAGTCACCTTAATTTAATATCTATTGTTAGATGCCTCAGATGGATGTTACCAAGCTGATAGTGCTAAGCTAGTTTTCCAAAGGAGAGTTTTGGCATGATGGCCTCTAAATTCAACTCAAGATTACATAATTTCAAGACCATCTGTCCCGTTTCTTCTTCAAACTCCACCACTACAGATGTCTCCACCTTTCTAAGGCCTCAGCACCCCTTTGTTGCTATTTTGGGGTTTATTTCGTTGACTAGTGACTGATCCACACCTTCCACAGTATTTTCTTTCTGGTGGAAAAAATTGTTTTAAGTCCCTTTCTGTCTTTAAAGTGATTTGATGCTCTGCTTCCCTTCAGTTTCTTCATACGCAGGCCCCACAGCTGATGGGAGATTTCAATCCTCAGTTTTCTTGCCCGTGACCCTCCTTAGCTGGTCTTCACTCTTCTTACACAGCCTCCAGGAACTCACCAGTCTTGCCTCGGATGGCACTCGCTGTCTCTCGTCTACCTACAAACACTGTAATAGCCAAAGATTACTAGCCCCATTCTTCCTGCATTTGAAGCCCGGGCTCTCTGTCTAGCCTCAGAGTCTCATCTTCATTGCTTCTAACCCTATCTTTTTTCCATGTTAAACAAACAAACAAACAACCACCACTCTTTGCAGGCCCTGTCTTTTCTTCGTGCGCAGTTTCCTGACACAGAATGCATTAATCGCCACTGTCTCCTTGATTTAGAACATGGCCCATGGAACCCTGTAAGATCACATGATAGTTTGGAAGTCCTTTCAAGACATACATGTGCACTTCAAGGGATCTTGCACAGAATTTTAATAGTGAGACTTTTGGTGTTTGCGTGACACTAAAGAGACAGGTGGTTTGGGGGCAGAAGTACATCCGACATCCCTAGCCTGTCTTCATTTTCTGTGTGTGTGTGTGTGTGTGTGTGTGTGTGTGTGTGTGTGTGTGTGTGTGTGTGTCTTAGTCTTATAATGCTTACCTTCCTGGAAGATGTCTGACCTCTAGTGGAACAGCTTGTTTACTGTCTCTTTACTGAAACCTAAGTCCAAATCTGTGAAGCAGGTGTTAGGAAAATACTCGTTGATTGATTTGTTAATTGAGACCTCTTGGCTCTGTAAAGAAAAGCATCAATATATACCCTTAATTGTTTTATTATTCTCAAATTTTACAAAATGTCTTTTAAGAAAAGAATACCCCTTAAATATCTTTCCAAAAGGTAATTATTATGTTTTGATATTTATATGAACCTCTTTTACCTAAATAAACTTGAAAGCATTTTGCAAACAGATTTATTACCTATATAGCATGCTCAAGTCAATTAAAGTGAAATTCAATTAAAAAGCAGCCACCTTAAAGTGGGGCTCGGCAGATGTTTAACAGCTTCCAGCAACACCTCACAGCAGTGCAACCTAAGCAGCAACTGACGAGCAAGAATGAAGAATTCAATTTTCTATTTAAGCCACAAGAGCAACAGGGAGAAGCAGAATGTAATTATCCAAATAAGAAATTTTCTGTGACACTGAGGTCACCATCTCTGCTGTTCACGGAAGGGCCAAGGGATATTTATTGATCACATGCAGCCAAGAATACTGCTTTATGTCTCTGCTGATGGACAGCCCCCTGAGGCACACAACCTACAAATACTACAGCAATGAAAATTTACAACATAGCAAGAAGTGTTCTTTAGGACTTCAGAAAGGCATATCCCTTTGCTCCTGCCTCTGGCTTGAAGGAGGACTTGACTGCTAGGCTAGCTACCAAGTGACAAAAGTGGGAAAGAGTGTGAGTGATGTTATCCATAGCATATCTTTTAGTCTATGGTAGCAGGCATTTTATAATTATTTATTTTGGCCCTGAATGTAGATGTTCAGGAGACATTCTGACCACTTCATTCTTTGATTTTCACGTTCATGACTACCAAAGGCCAAGGGATACTGAGACAGGGCACAATTCCTTTAGGTGTGCAGTGGCTGTGGCTACCCAGTAGAAAGTGGCCTACCCAAGACTACAACAAAAAGAAACAACTCCATCACTACACCAAAAGATGCTTATGTGGATAACTGAAGCTTACTTGGTATTCACAAGCTGGTTTGATCATTCTGCATGTACCGGCTTTATGCCTATTATATCACTGTAAATTTAAACAGCAGGTTAGGCTTCCAGACAGAGACGAAGAAAGAAAAGCTAAAGTGCAGTTTACATTGAGCTGAATAGCCGTTTTACTCACAGCTGCTTTAATCTGATAATTAATCTAATTCTAAAATTAGAAGCACATTAATGGATTTATCTCGGGGTCAAATTTCTTGATCAGCCTGCCATTGCAATGCTATTACTTAACTCATTCCTTTTGCTAATGGCTGCTTACAAATAACTTATTAATACATACAGACTTGAAAATGGCTCTGTTCTTTCATGCTGATAAAAGCACATCTCTACAGCTTAAAGGAGAGTGGAGCCGGGATTTCTGTTAGAGATACTGTTTACTTCTAAATCACAGTCTGTTCAGATGTCACTATAACCGTTTTATACACAAGAAATACGATAAAGGATTTTTGACATAATGGTTTGTTCTCACCTGTAGCATGTGGATCAAAGGGATTAAATAACAAGATAGAGCTTTTCCTAGTCTGTCAGAATATAAAAGACTTCACCAAAAGGATTATAGCGACCTGTAAATGCATTAGCACATTTATTACAGACCTGCTACATGAACAAACATTGGTCTATATGTTGATTCCACCACTTACTAACAGAGTGAGCAGGATACCTTATTTGACTTCCCTGATCCTCTGCTTCCTTGTCCTCCATAAGATAAAGCTGATTATGTATAATTGTTCATAAGAAATGAATGTGGTGCTGGAAGTGAGGAGATGATCTCGGGCTCACTGGAGCTTATTTCCCACAGACCAGCTCTGGGAAGAGAACAGAGAAAGTCTTGGTAGTTCTGTGGTAGGGAGAATTGAGCAGGCAGGGAACAGCTGGCCAAAGTAACCAGCTATTGGTGAACAACTAGCTAAAGGAACTAGTTGTGGAGGAGAGATTGAAGAATGAAGGAGAAAATAAATACTGAGATTCAGACATAAATTGTGGTGAAAACTGAAAGGTCTTCTAGCCCAGGAGAACTTTATTTTTATTCTGCTGCTTTCTACTTTTGGGCCAACTCTAGTACTTTATTTAAAGTGAAATTCAGTTTTTTTCATTATAGATTACATCATGATTTTCTCATCTTTTACAATCAATAGAACTTTTAAAAATCAACAGAGCAAGAAAATAATCTAACAAAGACATACAAACATTTCTGTATAACCTACAATAAGGCAGATAGCAAAATCAATCAATTTCCAAGCAATGGTCAGTGTGACCTGATTATTATTTCTTAAACAATACTCAGGAAAGTTTAATAATAAATTTCACTGGGCTAAGGCCGTTGTATTTACATGATTGTCATAACAATATAGCTCGAAACTAAAAGTCCTTAACACAGAAAAAAAAAAAAAAAAACCAACAACAACAACAACAACAAAACGACTTACTTCTAGTCCCAAACCAACAGATGTGCTATCCAAGTCTAGGCTAACTGCCAAGGAGTCCTTTATTGTAAAATATCTGTAAAGCATGACGTTCCAAGACCATCTCTATTACTCTCAAAGAAGATTCTAAAGAAACAGGTTTTACTTTTCTACAGCTAACAATATCTAACCAGCTACTGTTCTGTCACAGTCCTAACTTCCTTTCCAAGCGGTTTCTGCCTGACTGCACACAAGCAGAGCCAAGACTCTCTCATTGTCTCAAGCCTTTGGCCAAATGCCTTCTTTCAACATTCTCTATGGGGAAAAGTCTTCCGGTGTGAGTTTCATTAGGGGTGAGAAATAGAGAAAAAGGCAGTTTTAGGAGAAAAAGTAGATTTCAAAGTAGCTGTTAGGCAAAATTATACCTGGACCATACATAATATTTAAAGGTAGTGGTGATCTGCCAGAGCTCTTTGGAACTTTGTCAAACAAAGCCTCAACAGCTGTTCTGGATGTCTAGAGATGATGCTGGGAAGTTGGAGGTCTCTGGAACTTTATCAAGAAAAGCCTCTATGACTTGTCCTCATGTACATGATACCTATTAAATGCTCACTCTGTGTTACTTCTCATCTTTGTGTTGAGAGTGTCCTAATTGATTTCTATAGCTCAGTCCTTATGATACTGTTTCCATGAAAACATAACATCCTCTCAAGGCCTGTAACTCACCTAATAAATAAACCTGGTCCTTTTTGTCAGCTGGGACCTTATTGTCCTAAAATCTTTTAAACAAGTTTCTCCTGAATTTTCTACCCTCCCCATGGTAGTTTGGACTGCCTCAATCCATTCTCTATACACATTCATTAGTCTTCTAATTAGTGGGTCTGCCTCCAGCAATTTTTCTCCCACCTTCATTCCATCTCTTTGCATAGCTATCATTGGCACATCCTCTGTACTGGTAATCCTCCTCTGTTTCCAGCTGTGTAGAGAACAAAGCTCTCGGCATGTTCCCCTTACTCTAGTGTCTCGCCTTTTCTCCATCTTTTTTCATAAATGGTTGGTTTGGCAAAACTAAGTAGTTCACTCTGCCTTGTACACCCTGGTTCCTCTGTTGAGTGTACTTTAATCACCTTTTCCACTCATACCTCTCAGCTCATGTATTTCTTTTTCCATGGAGCCTTCCCTAACATTTCTCCTCACCATTATCCCACATCTACCTTTTCTGTATTCTTAAATTTTCAACAACTATTTATTTTTTATTCAACACATCTTTATTGGAGAACAAATTAGTTATCTAGTACTCCATTTAACAAATCCCCCATAAACTTGGCGGCTTGAACAAAAATTTATTAAATAGTGACAACTCCTGAAGGTCATGAATTTATGGAGCTTATCTAGCGCTCACGAACTAAATTAAGATGTTCTCAGTGGTGTGGCCAAGTTTAGACCTCACTGGGGAAATCTGTCTTCACACTCACTCCAGGTGTCAGAACTGAGCTGCTGTTGGGAGCTTGGATCATGCTCTTGGTGATGCACAGTCTGAGGCTGCTCTCAAGCTCCTTCACCTCCACCCAATTAGATCAGACTATGACCATTTATTTCATCGCAGAGAGCAAGTGAAGAGGGATGGGGTGGGGAGGCACAAAGATCTTAGTCCATTTGGACTGCTGAAACAAAAATACTATAAACTAGGTGACTTAAATAAGTAGTAGTTGCTCATAGTTTTGGAGTCCGGAAGTCTGAGGTCAGATGTTGACCCAGTTAGGGTCTTGAGTAGGATCCTATTCCCCAACACCCAGGACTGCTGTTTTTTTTTATATTCTTCTTATACTTGCACCTAACAGACAGAAGAGAAAGGGAAGGCAAAGTAAAATTTATGTTTCTTATAAAGATATTGATTCCACTTCTATGGGCTCCACCCTCACAACACAGTTGCCTCCTAAAGGCCTTACCTCTTAATACCATATCCTATTATATTTGGGGTTGACATTCCACAATGCATGCCTGTGGGAGGGGAAACATAAAATGTAGTCCATAACAAGCAGCAAGATGGACATCACAACCATTAGTAACCTGATCCCGGAAGTTACGTCCTCTCATTTTTGTAAGAAATTATTATTATTAAAAGTCACTATTTCTAGCACTCATCCAGTGGGGGAGGGGAGGATGATAATACAGTGATATAAGCCAGGGGCAGGGATTGGTAAGCACTATGGGGCCATGTGCTTTTCTTGCCATCAGTGAACACTCAGCTTATTGAAGGAAAATAGATGAACATAAATGAATAGCATTAATTGAGGTACAACAGAACATAGTACTCCAAGCATATTTATTAGAAAGGTACATGACTGAAGCTGCAGGAAACCTCCTGCCCAGTTGCAAACCTACTGGATTTTAATTTTCTCATATAATGTGAAATCCAGGGGCAGGTCATTGCTGCCATTGATTCTGTGACACTAAATCAGAAGGCAGGATGGTTGTGTTTCTCTTTTGTCTTTCTTTTTATTTCTCTTTAGCCCCACGATGACTACTGCACATCTATCTTGCTTTATTTTAAGGCAAGAAGAAAAGAGTAGGAAATTTCTTTTTAGCTAGTTATTCATCTCCTGGGATTGATCAGGTGCCCAGCTACCCTAAGATCGAGAGTTGGCACCGACACCCTGAACAAGTTGGGTTCTGTTATCAAGGACTGAGGTGGTTATTGGGGAGGATGAGGTAACTTAGAAACTGGTATGTACAGTAACTCTCAAGTATGTTGAGGCCTAAATCCCCAGAACCTATAAATAGACTTCCTTAACATGATTTTAAAAAGTCTTTGTAGATAATACTAAATGACATGTTTAGATGGGAAAGTATCTTGTACTTTTCAAAGGAGTTCAGTGTAAACACTTCTTTATAAATGAAAGAGAAGGCACGATAGGTAAAATCAAAGAGAGAGCCAGAAGCAGTTGTTGTTGCTCTGTGATTGCTGGCTTTGAAGATGGAAGGCAGTCAGGAGCCAAGGGATGCTGGAACTTCTGGAACCTGAAACAGGAGAAAACGAACCCTTCCCCGGTATTTGAGACAGCACGCAAGCTTGTTAACATTGATTTTTAAAAAATTTTCTAGTATGACTATGGCCAGATACCTCACACAATGAGTTAAAAAGAGAAATTGTTTATTTTAGTTGATGTTCTCCGATGGTTTGGCCCATGGTCAATTTGCTCTGACTCTGGGCCCTCAGTGACTCACGACATAACAGTGATGGGGATCTGAGACACGGAAAGCTGCAAAAGAGGAAGAGATTTTCAAGTCCACATCCTCCACGGCCTGTGTTCTATAGTGAAGTTCCACCACTCAAGGTCTCAGAAGCTCAGAAAGCCGAGCTGACAGCTGAAGACCCTCAGTGCATGAGCCTGTGGGGGACAGCTCATCGGCAAGCCCATAACAACATCAGTTCAGTGAGAGTCATATTGAAATCTCTCCTTCATGATTACAAGGTGGTGAATTGTGCAGCTCTGAGCCACCAAATCTGTGGTAGTTTGTGGTACAAGCATTAGGAAAGCACAGCAAGCTTGGAAGATGGAGCCACCAATCCGCTAATTTCTCCTTTCCCCTGGCATCTTGGGATTGCTTTCACCGTAGTTCGAACGCCTCCCTCAAACACCTTGGAAGACAAGAATTATTTTTGTTCTTTTTAAAATTTCAAGTTGGATTTATTTTTTAACTGACTTATAAAAGCATAAACATTATGCATATCAGCATGATAGTGTGTTGCTGTTATGGGGTCTATGTAAACCCAACATAACTCAAACACCAGTGGTCAATGCAGACAACAAAAATTTATTGTAATCAGGGTCACAGAACATACTCAGGAGCTGAACTGCAACCTAAGCCAGTATACCACAGACTATTTAAGATTGCAAATCATAAATATCTGTGCCAAGTTATTGTTACATTTTTTTCACCAATCAGGATAGGAGTTGGGTCGGCCTGGGAAAATGAAGTTAGTCTGACCCTGCCAGTAAGATGGAGAAGATGCCCTTGAGGTCGCTGAACTCAGACAACTGTTTCCTTACAGTGCTTCAAAACATATTTATGCTACATAGTATTTCAATCAGCTTAAACTTACCTATTACCTCAGAATTTGTCATTTTGTATGTTGAAGACCTTTAAAGTTCTTTTCACATCTCCATTTTATGACACACAGGTATTTTCAAACAAATGAATGGAGGAAGTCTTCAACCACATAAAAGTTCACTGAGTATTTTAACAAAGAAAGGGAATTGAAATTCACATCCAGACTTAGAAAACGAAAGCATGTGGACCCATGCCAGGTCCAAGATTTTAAGCAAAGAACCAGATTCAAAGTATGTTAAATTAGATACGCCATGGTATGGTATATGCATTTTGTGCATGTCTGCGTTCCCTTTCATGGGTAACACACACAACGGCATCTGGGGAGTGAAGGGCAGAACAGATAATGAAGAAAGAAAAGGCACATAGGCTCTCAGGTTCTTGATTAATGTTTTACCAGTGCAGTCAACACAATCAGTTTCTTGTTTAGATCATTAGGGTTCCCCTAGATTGAACTAACACATAGGGATGTAAAACATTGACCACGTGACAAATATTGATGGATTAAACAAATTACAGGTAGTTTTTATGGGCTGCTGGTACATTAGTGGCTTCCAGTTTTTAGTGACTGATTTTTTTGAAAAAAAAAAATTTGCAAAACTGACGAGTTCATTCCACCAAGCATCAGGCTCCCTAGAAACTACTGGCTTTCAGGGCTGTGATTAATAGAAATTTTAGACAAGAACTGTAACATTTAGCATCACCAAGCATGGAATCTCAATGCCTGACTTCCATCTGTTGTGCATTTAATTCATTTACTGAAACCACTTTAATTCTGTTGAAAATCTAGAATAATTACAATTAAAGGAAATAGCCCTGTAATTATCTGCAAAGAACATGATCATAGACTCACATTGCCTCTGATTTTATTACTCCAAAAGAGCATTTGGTTAACGAATTTTAATTGGGTGATGGTGGGACCAGAGGAGAACTTTTCAGAAAGCTTTATGGAACCCAACCAGAAACTTTTTACTGTGTGTAGAAAACAATTTTGATTTTTGATTTTTGATCTCAGCCTCTGAAAGAATTTGGATTGGCTTTCCTTCTTCTCCCTTGTCTTCATCTGTTTAACTTTTTTTTTTACTGGTGTGTACCCCAAATTTGGATGCAGATTATATGCTTGTCCTTTCTGGTTATGAAAGAAGACCCATTTTCATATCATCTTGGAAATGTTTCCTACAGGACATGGGCTTTAAAGCCATGGAAATGAGAGTATCAGAGTTTTTACATCTCAAAGTTTAAGAGCCTAAGCGCTGTATCTGACCTCACTTGCTGAGTGACTGTACTTCCTTTGTCTCATGTTCCTTGTCTATAAGATAGGAAGCCATGATATTCAAATAAAATAAGGATTGGTATTGCTTTTAAAAGCATTGAAAAATGCTTAAAACAGCTCTTTATCTATAATGGCCTTGCAACAAAAAGTTGGCTCATATAATCTATAGTTGTTTTGAATGGTTATTTATGAAACATGTATGTGGTTTATTTCATTAAATCATGGGATATATGTGCTGGGTTAAAAATATTAAAAATCAAATGATCTTATCTCAGTAAGCTCACTCTATGATCTATTTTTCACACTTGTTCCAGTGATTGTTTAAAAAATGCTAATGTGGTCAATGACTCGCCACTCTCAGGACAAAAGCCAACCTGGTATTACCTGATTTTCAACTCTACCTATTCCCTCTCCGACATCAACCATTGTCTTTAGTTAGGGTTTTTATTGCTGTGAATAAACACCATAACAATGACAACTCTTACAAAATAAAACATTTTATTTGACTGTCTTACAGTTTCAGAGGTTTAATCCCTTCTTGTCATGTGGGAACTGCAGTGGCATGTAGGCAGACATGGTGCTGGAGAAGGAACTGAGAGTTCCATCTGGACTGGTGGGCAGCAGGAAGAGAGAATGCCACAGTGGACCTGGTTTGATCATCTGAGACCTCAAAGCTCACCCCTCAGGGACACATACAAAGCCACACCTACTCCAACAAGGCCACGCCTCCTAATGGTGCCACACTGTATGGTGATTATTTTGATTCAAACTACCACAGCCCTCAATATGTTGATTTTTCTATTTTGAAGAAGTCCCTACTGTGGGCTTTCTCAGGAGCTGCTGAGTCTGTGTGTTTCACATTCACCTTAGTTCTTACCTTTAGGTAGGAGGCCTCCTATGCGCTTGCTCATGCAGAGCCCCCTCAATTTGGCCATCAATCCCTACCACATCATGCTGTAGCTGCCTGCCCTATTTAGCTTTAACTGTCAACTTGACACAGAAGGGAGCCTCGTTTGAGGGACTACCTAGAGCAAATTGGCCCATGGGGATTGTCTTGGTTGTTGATGGATGTACGAGAACCCAGCCTGGTTTATGTAATACTACTCACTGGGAATATAGTTCTGGGCTATACATAAGGAAGCTAGATGATGCACACATGAAGTTACAACAGTATAGTTGCCTAAACAAGATCTGCACAATGACATCACTAGTTGCCATGCCAACATGGATGGGGAACTCTCATAAGGTCCTAGCCCTAGATAAAGAACTATGGGCAATTAATGACTTCTGACAGAGGCAGAATCAGTCTTCACCAGAGCATTGATAGATTATCCAGTCCCATGTGGTCAGCTGTAAACGCACACACATACAAGCTGTGTTAAATCGGTATAGTGGGCTATATTTATAGATACACACACACACACACACACACACACACACACACACACACACACACATATATATATGAAACAATAATAATTAAAGAAGAGTCATGAATTTTAGAGGGAGTTGGAGGGGGAAGATAGAGATGCAGAACTGATAGAAATACAGTTCTTAGAAGATAAATAAATTTAAAGAAAAAAATCTAGATGAGCATGGGCCTTTGAGGTTTCCAAGGGGTGAGAATTCCTTCATGGTTTCTGTTTTTGTTTCAAATTCTTGGCTGAGCTCATGCTCTGACTTCCCTCAGCGATAGCCTGTGACATGTAAGCAGAAATTACCCTTCCTCCCCAAGCTGCTTCATCAAAGTGTTTTTTACCACAGAAAGACAGGAAACTAGAACATTGTCTTTTGTCCTGACTGAGTCCTGTACCCAAGTTCTACGAGCAGAAGGACCATCTCCATAACTCTAAAATATTGATTGAGTGCAGAACATGAAACATAAGTGTTTGTTTTATGAATGAATAAATACACCAATGATTTATCAGCTCATTCACAGAAAAAAATGGCTTAGGATGCACAACTTTCCTCCATAGATATTTATGGTAAATTCTTTGAAAAATTGGGAAGGCTTTTGAAGTTGGCATGAGAAATATACTATAGGAAGATACACTGTAGGGAAAAAGCAAATGAAGTTATTTATTAAATTCACTCTTTTTTTCAATGGGAATTCTTTATTTTAAATTCTTAAAGATATGGACACATTTTAATTTCTTGATAATTGTAAACTTTCTACTTAGCAGATAACTGTTTTTCCCTCCCGTGTGTTTATACTTAGTGGAGCTTAGTGAAAAAAAAAGGATAGTTTTGCTTAATAGCTTCAGTTTCCAAAGTTTCTTGTTGTACAAACATCCCTTATTTGGGAAAGAAGAACTTTTATGAAGAGAAGGGTGTGCCCCCACAGGTCCCTGCTGTTGTTGGGAGACAGAGAATAGAATCGCGCGCCTGCCTCTAGAGATGTGCCAGGAGGTTAAGATAGGACTATTTCCCTCTGTGTGAGACTGAAGACGTAGTCTCAAAGCTTTGGTTATCTGGTGCTTATATAGAGACCCTTCATTGGCACAGTCCTCACAACCACGTTGGCAAAGGGAAATGGCCACCCACCCAACATTCGGAAGGTTCCATTCGGCCCGCTCACCCACCCTCCTCTTCGGACACAACTTATCTAGCCTGTTCAGCCTTGACACTCCTGTGGCTAATTGCTTTACCCTTGTTTTCTTCAGTAGATCAAGGTGCTACTTTCCAAAATGGCCCTTCCGTGGCTCAAACACCCAGGCTACTCAATGTCTGCCAAAGCTTTATCTCATTCCTTCCCATTTAATCAATTCTTGGAAACCTGTGTTCTACCCTTGAAATTTTTCAGTGTTCTATAAACATGCATTTTACCCTATCACCATCACTAAACACTAGCGATTTCTTCAGGACTCTCAGATGAGCCTTTTTTTTTCTCTCTCTCTCTATTTCTGTACACCAATAGTGGGAAGTAATCCTGCTTCCCAAGGCTACCATTTCTTTCCTCATTCCTCCCACAAGACACTAGGCTAGACTTTGACTTGTTAGAATTTGCCACCTACTCTCTCTCTCTCCTATTTGCCATCATCTATTGATTCCCTCTCATAATTTAATGACATTACTTCAGGTCCAGGAAACTGACTCTCCCTAGATAACTTGTATGCAGCATTATGTGGAGGACTGTACAGTAAAATAGCATGTGAGTGGGACTGAAGAAGGCACGGTTAAACTGAAGAGAGACCGGTATTTGGTTCGGCTGCAAAGAGGTCTCATTTAGCTCATGAAAAGGGTGAAGGTGGCATGTTTCTTCTGTGTGGTCCCCTAGAGATGCAAGGGATGCAGGGATGCAAGGGAATTATACCACCATAATACCTCTATTCCCAGAGACCTTGCGAAGGTCTCCAGTGCATTTAATATTTCCTACTGAACAATTCTGATTGGTTTAATTTTGTTGGCCCACTAGAGTAATGCATGTTCTATGGAACGATGTCCAGATGGTCCATTTCTTTCAAATCAGGACAGAAGAGAATTAATATCATTCTGGATCAGGCATTAGTGTGTACTATTGACTAAACATTGACACAGATAACTCCTAATCCCTCTTCCCAATAGGGATGAAAAAGAATTCACCAGACCAAAGGCTACATACACAAACCACAGTGATGTTTCTTGAACAGCATGCTACACCTGCCACTGTATCTCCTACTTGGTTGCATTCTGGTAGCCCATTCTATTCACTGGGACATTTCTAATTTTCAAGGGCCAGACTATTGAATGATATGTGGATATGATGGGCTGTATTCCTATGTTTTTAAGGGCAGCACTAATCTCTGTCATTGTTTTTGGGCTATGCTAAAAGTTCTCCATAGTTTGAGAAGGTTGAAAGGCTTAGTTTTACTTTCATTTTCTAATGTTCCTTCCACAAAAACCACATTGCTTCTTTTTTGTGTGAATGGTCAGACTGCCAATACCTATGCCCAGAAACACAAGCATTCTGTTATAATGGCAGGAGGCTCAGATATAACTCCATGACTGAACATCTGCATGACAGGTGTTGGTGATGCTAAAATCACAGGCAGGCTGAGTTAGCAGACTTGTGGATTTGGGGGGTAGGTAGAATAAAACAAACAACTCAACTTGTAAAGAAGTTGAAGAAAATGGAGAGCAGCTGATCTAACACACAGTAGATAAACTTTTGAAAACTCTTGAGCAGAGCACTGGTTGAGTAAAAGCAGCAGGGCCACATGGCAACAGTATCCCCATCATGGAGTGCATTGAACATACCAAGACCAGGCCCAAGGATGTTGGAAAATAGCACAGGCCATAGAGTAACAGGATCATGTACCAAGATGGCAGCTATGGCCATTGGAATGATGAAACAGTGAGACACATGAGAAGAAAAAAATAGAGATTGGGAACATCTTGATAACATTAGAATCTGGAACCGTGGAAGGAGAAAGGTATCTATCAGAGCTGAAATGTACCCTTGAGGGATGGAGGAAAAGTCACCCTCTTTCAGCAACTCAGAAATGGAAGGATGCGGAGAAGAAACTGGAAAAATTTACAACACAGAACAGTGAATCTCGTTTAGCCATCTCAAATGTGAGTCGATGGTAGACTGGTACGTTGAAGTCATCCCTCGCCACTCACAAATGTGAAATTACAGACTCAGGTGAGCATTAAACAAAACTATAAAATTTAAGCCTGGAGAAGATCCCCTTTAAGGGACCAATTAGAACCTACGCAGGGGCTTCAGTGGAGGACGACAGCCGTGATTTGCAAGAAGTTGTGGAGTGTTTGTGAAGCTTATGCTTGAATAATATTTGGAGCTGTTAGCGCCTACCTTTCCCACAGCATTTTCCTGGCCATTTCCTTCTATTAACTCAGCATCACATTCTTTGCTTCATTGCCAACGAGAGAGAGAGAGAGAGAGAGAGAGAGAGAGAGAGAGAGAGAGAGAGAGGAAAAGGCAAGAAAAAAATGCCCAGAAGCACCCTGATGATCTCTCACAGCACATGCCCGCTGGAAGAGGTGCAAGAAAAGGTGAGTAGAAGGATCCAGAGGATCCTAGAAACCTACAAGAAGAACATTATGATAGGCAGATTTGGGCCCAGGGGTCCTGCTCAAACTATGGCACCAGCAAAGGACAATACGGGCCGTAAACTTCAAGCCCCTATCCCGGTTCTAGCCAATGGACAGGACATTCTCCACAGTTGAGTGGAGAGTGGGGTCTGACTTTCACACGTACTCTGGTGCCTCATATTTGGCCACATCTCCTGGATGGGGAGGCCTGGTGGCTCTCAGAGGAAGGATAGCAGGCTACCAAGAAGAGACTTGATGCCCTATGAGCATATAAAGGGGGAAGAAGTCCCCCTCAGTCACAGTCTTAGAGGAGAGGAGTAAGGGGAAAATGGGAGGGAGGGAGGAATGGGAGGATACAAGTGAGGGGGATAACCATAGAGATGTAATATGAATAAATTAATAAAAAATGAACTAGACTAGAAAGAGGCAAAAAGGAGAGAGATCCCCTTCAGGGGAAATGGCGTGCAGAGATTCTGAAGCAGAAAGAATCTGTCCTTTATTTCCTCGAAGATGAGACTGCCAACCCCCAATGATAAATTTCTGCAAACAGCGGTGTTCTACCACTGATGGCTGTGCATCAGATGGCCTTTTTGTTTTGGGTGGGAACCTGTACTTATACTTTCTCTGTGGTGGTTTGAATGAGAATGGTCCCTGGAGGCTACGCTCACGTCTGAGCACTTGGCAGAACTGTTTGGGATGTGCTACTGCAGCTGACCTTTGAGATTCTAAAGGACTAACAACTCATGCTCTGCCTCCTGCTTGAGGGTTGAGACAGGAACTCTTAGTTGTTTTTGCTGCCACTCTTCAGCTCTACCATCATGGACTCTAGCCTCTGAAACTGAAAGTTCAACTCAATGCTTTAGCTTTCTTATTTTACAAGTTTCCATGGTCATAGTGTTTTATCACAGCAACAGAAAAGTAACAAATACAACCCCAAAGCTTTGGGGGTTGAATGACTTGGTTTGGCCCCAGAAATACACATTTCTCTAACAGCTTCTCTAGATTATTTATATATAGGAAGATTCATTTGCTTAAGGCAGGGTTTCTCCACTGATTTTTGGCATTAGGGGCAAGAAATGGGGAAACACTTTTTTTTTTTTTTGCACTCACATTTCAGCAAAATTCTTAACCTTAACCATCAGATGCCACTTTTGGTGACAGCAAAAAAACAAAAACAAAAACAAAAACAAAAAAACAAAAAAAAAAACCAAACAAAAAAAAAATCCGCCAAACATGACTTGGAGTTGGGGTGGAGGTGGCACAAAATTCTTCCAAATATTAACAAGTGTTCTAGAGAAACCACTGAGAGTGTCTGAACTTTGAAGAAACAGCAGTTGAATCAGAGATGTCTGGGTATGACGAATTACGTAAACACATGACTGAACGTCAGCACATCATCCTGTCTATGTCTCAAGCTTGGGGCCACACACTATGCCAGCTTTTGAGGTGCTGAGGAAGGATCTGTGGAGAAGCTCCATGGCAGCTGTTGGGATTTCCTGCCAGCTTACTGGGCTTTGGACTAAAAATGAAGTCTTAAGAGATGCAGAAGACCGACATTTCTCACACAATTGAGTTTGAGGCCTGATTCTCACACCTTATACAAGTTCATATTGTATTACCCCATGTTATCAGAAGTACACACTTCAATGTGCTCCAGTCATGTCCGTGTCGAGCCTGTAGGAGACTAGAAGACCAAAGTGTAAAGGGCTGAAATAGGATTTCAGCAAAAAGTCTGTAGGTAATGTTTCAAATTTGATGTTGGACATTTGAAATAACAGTGTAAAATACATTTTGGGAGAGATTGTGCTTCTTTGTAGCATTATATATGGAAGTCCATGGAAGTATATATGTATAAACATATATGTATGGAACAAGAATTAATTAAAAGACAGAAGTCATGAATTTGAAAGAGAGCAAAAAGGGAATATATGCAATATATTTGATGGGAGCAAAGAGAAGGGGAGAAAATATGTAATTATATTATAATCTCAAAAAAATTAAAAACTCTATGGTCTATTGTATGGGAACAACGTCCAAGTTAAATGGCACTATCTAACACTGAACACCTAGCATCAAGCTTTGAGTTCACATCAAATGAAAATCAAACTGGTAGCTTTTGTATACAATAAGATATCTAATATCTAAATATAGAGCTCTATAATATTTTTCATATTTACTCCAAGTGATATATAAGACAGCAAGATGAGATGTAATGTGTACAAATATCATTATATATGATCTTCTTTAAGGCATCTGTCTTCATTGACCCACACCCTGAGCAATAGGGACAGGAAACAGCCCGTGCATTTCAGCAGGATGAGTGTGTAAAGTTGCCAACTACCCCAGCCTCTCGATCCGCATTCAGTCTTTGTGTCTTTGTTAGGGTTTCTACTGCTGAGATAAAATGCCATGAACTAAAGCAACTTGGGGAGAAAAGTATTTATTTGGCTTACATATCTTGAATCACAGTATAATCCAAAGCACGAACTCAGACCAGCCAGTAGCCTGGAGGCAGGACTGAGACAGAGGCCATTGAGGAGTACTGCTTACTGGCTTACTCGCCATGGCTTGCTTAGACTACTTTCTTATAAAACTCAAGATCACCAGCCTAGAGATGGATACTATAACCCATAATAGGTGGTGGCTTCCCACATCAGCAACCAATTAAAAAAATGCCCTACAGGCTTGCCTGCAGCTCAAGCTTAAGAAAGCATTTTATCAGTTGAGGTTCTCCTCTCTCTGATGACTATAGCTTGTGTCAACTTGACAGGAAACTAGCCAGTACATCCTGAAATTGACTCCACAAATTTGTCTCCTGACCTCCACAGGAGAGCCATGGTTTACATGCCCCATTTCCCCACATCACAGGCATATACTCATTAATAAACAAACAGACAATTAAAAACTCATGGTTTTCCATGTTTAGGATGAATAGAAAAAGAGTTTTTCCCCCACCATGGCCATCGTTCATATTCAAAAGAATTGATGTATAAAATAGTCACCAGGAAAAGTTACTTTTACAATCTTCTACATTTATTTGCTTCTATGTGCTGTATTTTCTTAGAAGATGTGGGAGAGCCTTAGAGAAGGCTTGAGGTTACTTCCCTTCAGAGTATAACACCTCAGAAAGGAGTGATGATGGGGAGTCAGGTGCATTCTAAAGGAAAAAGTGGTCCCAAGAATGCTGAGAATTCATCTGGTCAGGGCCTACGTCCTCCTTCAAAGCATATAGCGGTTTCTGTGGTGTCTTCACAGGCATGACAGCATGTGATGATTCTTCACTCTGAGATGCCTGACTCCTTTAAGGATGTATTGCTTTTCAAGTGAAATGTCTGAGGTTCACAGACTGTGTGGCCTAATTAACTGATGCACTGGAGATTAAAGAAGCAGAAAGTCTGTGAGCTATGCTGGTTGGTGGTGCTGGGGCCAGAGCTGAGGGGGGCTAGAAGTGGGAACAGCAGGTGACCTTAGTTATTTTGGAATCAGAATAGGAGCAGTCATATGAAAAGGTCTCAGAATGGAGTGATGCCTACTGGAGAAGTGATATGGCGTGGGAGGTAACAGCCACTTTCTGCTCAGTCTTCCACACTTTACCTTTGTCTCAGTAGTCCTACCTAGCTCAGTTTTGGACATCCTGGACATACAATAAAATCAACTTGGTCCATTAAGTATTTAAAGTTTTTTCCTTTTACAAGTACATTTGCATTTTATAGTAGAATCTTTTTTTTCTTTTTACCACTTTACACTTATTCAGGCTTCCTATCCTCAGACTTGAAATGAAACAAAACCAAAAATACTAAAATTATATGTTTAAAGCATTGAAGTGTTGACAAAATTGTGGAGAACCATCAAGGCCAAAGTCTGAGGAAAAGCCTGACCTTAGAGGGGCAAAGAAAAACACAGAGCACCAAGGCTGCCCTTAGGGTATCTGCCAATATTATGATAGATAACAGGATTCTGGGGCTTTGTTCAGGAGTTGCAGGGGTAGGAGGAGGACAGAGATCAAGTTCTTTACCAAGAAATTCTCCCAGACAGAATTAACTTGGCACAAACTCATGCAGAAAGTATAACAAAGGAACAGATCTCAACTTCCCTGTTTAGACAGCCTACCCTTCATTCTGAACCTCACCAAGATTAATGTAAGAAGAGAAACCAAGGCCAGTCTTAATATAGGAAAACTGTCACAAAACCTAGGAATGTGAGATTGGGTTAATATTAAAATTCAACTAAAACATGGCTCACAACAACAAAAGACTGAAAGGAGAAAAGGCATATAGGCAACTCAAAAGATGAAGAAAATGTAGCACAAATATCCATCAAACAAGGTAATAAAATGAAATTCAAGTCATTAATGATAGTGATCTAACAATGTACAAGTGCCATGGCATCAGCGAATTTTACAAATAGTGAAAGAGAAAGGGAAAATAATGGGGAGAGGGCTGTAAGGGGGAAGATGGATAGCAGGGTAGAGCGTAGCAAGGGCCTGAGGAAGGAATACCTAAGGATGTTTTAAAAAGCCTAAAGGAAACACTATCTGGAGTATACATGATTGTCTGTCTGTCTGTCTATCTATCTATCTATCTATCTAATCTATCTATCATCTATATATCTATTATCTCTACCTATAATATAAAAGGGTTAAATTGAAATTACCCTACACAGAAGACAGTCTTCCTCCCAGATGCCATAGATTGACATATAAAACTCCCAGTATGACCTTGAATTCTTGGTCAGCTGTGTCCCAGAGATCTTCTGAACAATTATGGACAAACAGAAAGCTGCTGTCATTGTTCTCTGTTGTTCACCAGAACTTGATGATAGGACCCTATTGCTAAAGGTACCACATACTTTGGTCATAGGGCATGGACAAATCAAGTTGGTAATGATCAGGAACTTTCCTCCCTCCTGAATACTTTAATTGTGTGGAAAGTTCTAGATAAGCTGTTGGGGGAGAAAAGACATCAGCAATCTTATCTAGCTATGAACACTATGCACTTCCAGAGCAACCAATGTGGTATGATATCATGAGTGTGGTAGTGGCACAGATGTTATGGAGGTGAAAAACAGATTTCTGATTGGAGTTAAGACTCCCTTCACAAGTAGAAAAACCTGTCAGATACTATAAATATGGCCCAGAACCCGTGGCTATGTGATTTATAGTCCCTATGGGTGAATCTGCTACTATTACTTTTGCTAATTGGATAAAATATTAAACTGACCTCTAAATCTGTGTACATATATCCGTAGATTAGTGCAGTTCTTAGAACTTATCAAAAAAGTTTCTTTGTGAAATGATTGGCAGTGAACCTAGAAACTCAAAGTGGTCAGAGCGTAAAGAACAAGTATCAACTTGAGTACTGCCCAGCCATAAATGTATACCCCTTCTGCCCAACTCTAATGTTCTGTCTACTCAAGATCCAGTAACCCGGCTGGAAAAGAGGTGTAAAAGTATAAGAGCCAGAGGTGGAAGAAGACTATGTGAAACAATGTCTTTTGGCCATAACAGGTGTAGTTGCCCTCACAAGACCTGCACACTATCCAGCAACTCAGTATCCCAGCATGGGGAGGGTCTCATGAGCTGCTACCTATAGTTGAACAACTATTGACAGCTGATAACTACTGGTGGAGAGAAAGATAGTTTTCTTTAAAGGTGTGGCCCTGATAGATGAGCAATACTCCAATGGATGACCCCAGAATAAATTGGACTCTATTGTCTTGTAAGAGAGAGGGGGCATAGGGTATTATGTCTCTTCTTGGTAGCCTGCTATCCTTCCTCTATAGGGGAGGGGAGTAAGGGGAAAATGGGAGGGAGGGAGGAATGGGAGGATACAAGGGATGGGATAACCATTGAGATGTAATATGAATAAATTAATTAAAAAAAAGAATTACCACAAAAAAAGATGGGGGCAATATGACGAACACACTGGAAGGGGATGGAGGAGTTAGGGGAAGTATTGATTAAAATACATTTATACACACACACACACACACACACACACACACACACACACACAATTTTCAAAGAACAAAATAGTATAATAGTGTACCAAAGGAGCAAAAATTAAAAGAGAAACTATACCATAGTTACTTTTGTATAAACTTTTAAAAATAAACTGGCAAAATATAATTATGTTGTTTAGGAATGCATGTGTGGTGGTTTGAATGAGGATGCCTCCCCAGTGGAAGGAACTGTGAGGGAAGGATTAGGAGGTGTGGCCTTGTTGGAGTTGGTGTGTCACTGGGTGGTAGACTATGAGGTTTCAAAAAAGCCAATTCTCAGCTCTCACTCTCTCTCTCTGCTGTGGGTCAGATGTAAGTTCGTAGCTACTGCTACAGCACCATGCTGGTTGCCCTGCCACCATATTGCCTGCCATGATGATCCTGGACTTTAACCCTCTGGAATAATAAACCAAAGTCAACACTTTAAAAAAAAAAAATAAGTTGTCATGGTCATGATGTCTCTTCCCAGTAATAAAAAAGTATGTAAAACAATATGATAGCTGAAAAGTTCCTCAGATAAGGAAAGGCATCATAACTCTAGAAATCCTAAGTGCTATTTCTTGATTTCTTGGTCATTCAAATTTTCAGTTAATAATCTCTAAAGTTACCAAATCATGGGCACTAGAGTGCATGTCAGAGGTTCAGCAGCAGTCTGCCTGGCCCCCCTCTCCGCCCCCCGTGGAGAATCTGAATTCTGTCACTTACATCTGAACTGGGGGTCTTGGTTCTCTGCATGCATTGTCCTTGGCTGGTGCATCAGTTTGTGCAGGCTCCCCTCCTACCCAGATCCACAGGTCTTGATGGTCTCCCTGTGGAGCTCCTGCTCCCTTCCTGGCCTTCCATCCCCACCCCCACTCTTCCCTACAACACTCAGGATTCTGCCCAGAGTCCAGTTTCAGGTCCCAGTATCTGTCCTGATCCCCCACTGGGTGGAATCCCTCAGAAAACATCTATGGTGGGCTAATATCCATTTATAAGTGAATATACACCATGTGTGTCTTTCTGGGTCTGGGTTACTTCACTTAGGATAATCATGTCTAGTTCCATCCATTTGCGTGCAAATTCGAAGATTTCCTTGTTTTTAATAGCCAAATAGTATTCCATTGTGTAAATATACCAGTTTCTTTCTTTTTTTTTTTTTTTTTTTTATTTGGTTTTTTGAGACAGGGTTTCTCTGTGTAGCCTTGGCCATCCTGGACTCACTTTGTAGACCAGGCTGGCCTCGAACTCACAGCGATCCGCCTGCCTCTGCCTCCCGAGTGCTGGGATTAAAGGTGTGCGCCACCACGCCCGGCTTATGCCAGTTTCTTTATTCATTCTTTGGTTGAGGGACATCTAGATTGTTTCCAGATTATGGCTATTACAAATAAAGCTTCTATGGACATAGTTGAGCAAATGTCCTTGTTGTATGGTGGGGCTTCTTTCAGGTATATGTCCAGGAGCAGTATATTTGGGTCTTGAGGTAGCACTACTCCCAATTTTCAGAGAAAGTGTCAGATTAATCTCCAAAGGGGCTGTACAAGTTTGCACTCTCACCAGCAATGGAGGAGTGTTCTCTTTTCTCCTCATCCTCTCTGCATGCGCTGTCACTTGAGTTTTTTATTTTAGCCATTCTGACTTGTGTAAGATGGAATCTCAGAGTTGTTTGATTTGCATATCCCTGATGACTAGTGAGGTTGAGCATTTCTTTAAGTGTTTCTCATCCATTCAATATTCCTCTATTGAGAATTCTCTGTTTATCTCTGTACCCCATTTTTTAATTGGGATATTTAGCTTGGTGGTGTTTAATGTCTTGAGTTCTTTATATATTTTCGATATTAGGCCTTTGTTGGATGTAGGGTTGGTGAAGATCTTTTTCCCAGTCTGTAGACTGTCATTTTGTTCTATTGACAGTGTTCTCTGCCTTACAGAAGCTCTTCAGTTTTATGAAGTCCCATTTATTAATTGTTGATTTTAGAGCCTGAGCTATTGGTATTCTGTTCAGGAAGTTATCCCCTGTGCCAATGAGTTCTAGGCTCTTTCCCACTTTTTCTTCAAACACATTTAGTATGTCTGGTTTTATGCTCAGGTCTTTAATCCACTTGGACTTCAGTTTTGTGCAGGATGATAAATATTCATTAAAAATCTCTAAAGTTGTTAAATTTTACTATTACTATATATGTCTAAGTATCTATCTTATGTTTTCCACCAATTTTTTTCTTTTTTTTAAATTTTTTTTATTAATTTATTCATATTACATCTTGATTGTTAGCCCTTCCCCTGTTTCCTCCCATTCTTCCTTCCCTCCCATTTCTCCCCTTCTCCCCTCCCCTATGTCTGTGACTGAGGGAGACCTCCTCCCCCTATATATGCTCTCAGAATATCAAGTCTCTTCTTGGTAACTAGCTATCCTTCCTCTGAGTGCTACCAGGTCTACCCATCCGGGGGACATGGTCAGAAAAGGGGCACCAGAGTTCGTGTGAGAGTCAGATCTCACTCTCCACTCAACGGTGGAGAGTGTCATGTTCGTCGGCTAGGTCTTGGTAAGGGTTCGAAGCTTACTGCCTATATTCTCCTTGGCTGGTGCCTTAGTTTGAGGAGGACCCCAGGATCCAGATCTGCCTGTCATAAAGTTCTTCTTGTAGGTTTCCAGGACCAGTAGAACTCTCCTCAGGAATAATAGAAATAGAGATGAAGTAGTGACATTTGTGGCAAGTAACAGGGGACGTAGCTTTGGGTGGGATGGAAAGATCTGTGGTACCTCCTGCCAGTCTCTACTTCAGATATGTTACAATTAGGTATGCAACCTTGCCCTCCACACTGGATCCCCCAAAACAAGAAGGCTTTGATCTGGGTAATTTGTAATAGTTTATTGATTTTGCCATAATGGTTTAGAACCAACCAATATTATGATCGGTTCAACCATAACAACAGCATAAATTTAAATAGGAGGCACCATAATTATTTTTATATCTTTAAAAAATCTGATTTACACAAACCAATGAGTGTGATTCCAAAGCAGCAAAGATGATGATTACTCATGCCTTGTTGGGCCACAAGTCTTAAGAAATAAGAAGTAAAAACAAACAAACAAACAACCCCCCCAAATCCACTACAAAAATCAATGACAGAAAGTAAAAATCAAAAACTTACTATTTTTTGAATGATAGTTATGGCTCCTGAGAGCCTGGAGATGTCATAGCAACAGTAATATAGGAAAACGAGTCTCTCTCTCTCCCTCTCCCTCCCTTTCTCTCTCTCTCTCTCTTCTCTTCTCCTCTCTTTTCTTCTCTTTTTCCTAGTCTTGGCATTCAATAATAGAGAATGGTCCCAGATGATGTGTAAAAGCTATAATGTTTATAAATTAGTTTTAGTTAACACATACTGTAACCTTGAGCTTCTAAAGAAATCACAGGCTGATGAACATTAAGAGGATAGAGGCATCTTTAATGAATATACAATGCATCCAGAGTCCATATAAATAATATAATTCAACATATGGTTGATTTTACAGGTGGCCTTTCCATAGTAACCTTGAATGTCATCATGTGCAATATTCTGTGCCATAATTATGATACTTCTCTAAAGTATTATGTCATTTCAGTCACAATGTGTACTGAATATTTACTTATCTATTGGACAATGATTAGAAAGTATAGTTAGTACACTGATAAGAATAGTGGAGTCCAAATCAGATATATTTTAATTCAAATTCTAGCTCTGCTATTCTTTTGTTGGGAAGTCTTGGGTAAATTATTTAATATTCTAAGCTTCAAATTTATCATATGCAAGAGAGATATAATTATAATACCTGAGTTGCTGAAAGGTTTAAATAAGACGATGAATTTAAAGTTGCTTCCCATAGCACCTAGTATATATGGAAACTCCAAAAGTTAAGTTACTAGTATTACAAATTATACACTCCTATGACCTATGATCATAGATATCTCAAATACTTTTTGAAACCACAGAAAAACTTGAGTTTTCATAATTGTAATTTCCAGGCACTTTGCTCTACTTGCATTTCTAGTTTTGATTAGTATGTTTGAGTTCTGTTAGTATTTGGAGGCTGTATCCAAAGACCCACTATGCCACCCTTCTCTTGTTGCTCTCTCTGCTTTATCCTGCTTCTGCCTCGACCCCAATCACACCCATGAGGAGGGGCAACTTCTGAGTGACAAAGCACAGTGTAATCTCTATTTTTCAGCAGTTTGATAAGTTAGATAGAGTATGTAATTATGGTATGTCTATAAATATAAAAATGGGAGGCTGAGTAAGAGCTGCCCCAAAGCTCGAAGATGTCGCAAAGACTTTGGTGAGAGTGCAAATAAGACTGAGAAAGGTCTAAGTAGAAATAGATCTATAGGATAATTGTGTTTACTCATTTGGGAAACAAAGAAATGTCTTTTTAGTCACCGTGATGCTCCATTTGGTCCCTGGTCTCTAGGAGTGCACCTGAGGTGGATTTGGAGAGGCAATGACGCTCTCTTGACCCTAAAGCATAAGCTTCAGCATTAACTTGTAGACATGAGCCAAGCTGCCTGCTCATTTCCCCCCTGAGTGGAAGTATAGATACACACAGAAGAAATTTGTTCATACACAAAGGATAAATTGGACCACAGCAACAGAAACCCAACTAAGATAACAGGGGTGCAACAGCAACTGGCTTTTGTATATTTGTGGGTTGCAGCTTCTTCTTCGTGCTTGGTTATCCTCTTTTATAAAAATTCTACCAAATGTTTGGCCCATTTTCTATTGTCTTATTCCTATATACTTTCCAGTTCATATATATGCCTTCATTTATGCCCCCTCTCATCTATCTATCTGTCTGTCTGTCTGTCTGTCTATCTATCTATCTATCTATCTATCTACCTACCTACCTACCTATCTACCTACCTATCTATTTATCTATCTCATATGTTTATATAGATACACCCATTTACCTCTATAAATCTGTTATATATAATTCCTTTGTCTGATACAGACAATTCATTTTTCAAACAGTTTCTTCTTTTTGCTTTCTTTAAAAACTTATTATTATTATTATCATTTGAATATGTGCATGATGAATGCTTATGCATGCAGGAATTCATGTGCCATGTATAACACATGTATGGAGGACAGAAGACAGAATTTGGGAGATGGCTCTTTCTTTCCACTGTGAATTCCGAAGATCAAACTCAAGGTTTGCATAGTAAGTGCTTTTAGCCACTGAGACATCTTGGTGGTTTGTAATAAACTTTCTTAATAGTTATTTTGAAAGACAAGTAATTACTTTTAATTGGATCAAATGTATCAACAACATAGTGATAAAGGAAGGTTCTGAAGTTGGACAAATACAGATTAGCATCCAAGGTCTTACTCTTCCTTGCTTATGTAACATAAGAAAATTATTTTATTGCTGTAAGCCCAAACGCCTGCATGCATAAAATGAGAACAGTCGCTTTTTTCTACATGATCATGTGCTAATGTTGAAACAGGATTGTTTGTGTGAATCACTGAGAATGGATGATGCGTCAAGCTGTGCTTATATTATACTATTCCATGGCACTATCAAAGTGCTCCTCATTATTTTATTCCCATGCTGAATTATGTGTGCGATAAAACTACAGCTTTAAAAGGATCACATGATGGAGTAAAAGAATTAATTTTCCATATTTACCTTAACATAGAAAGACGCTTTTCTAACCCTGAGATGATGTTGAAATCCTGGATCAGGGAATGACGTTAAAGAGAAACAGCCCTTTTGTCCAGCATCTCTGTAAATTTGTTAGCACAGTTGATTTGGAATATCCAGTCTTAACACATTTTCATATTTGCTCAATTATGATTTAACGTAATAAACTCCACTGTACTGTGTAAACATGGCCATTATAGAAGGAAATACCTGCTTTGTTCCCCTCTTTACCTCATTAGAAACTAATTCTTGTGAGTACTTCATCATCTAAATAGGCCCGAAGTTTTATTAACCAATTCTTTCACAGTCAGGTGTGAGTTCTCTGAAATTCACTGAGAATCCTATGCTATTGTTCAGCGCTGCAGATGCTAAACTCATGATGCCATAGTTCCTCAAGATATATCCAAGTTCGCTGGGAGAGTTGTCCCTTGGTTGGTGGATCTGTAGTAAAATTACAACAAACATGAAGGCACCAAAAGTGGTAGAAAAGGGAGTAGATGGTTGAACTTTATGAGAGAAAGCTTTATAAATTTTCAACTTACTTGCTTATTTTGAAGCAGTTTCACTACTTTCTGAAATAGCAGCCATGCAAATATTGACCATTGGCCAACTACATTGCGGCAGTCAGCAGGAAGCCATACGTAGCACACTGTAAGGCTGAGCACTTTCTACGGCTGTCCTTCATGCGGTCCATCTGAGGTAATCTTTCTAGAAATACGTAATCGGCACTACCACTCTATACTCACTGAGCAGCTAGATAAAAAGAGCTCTCGTCACGATCAAGAGTGTAAATCCAGGAAGCCTTGGTTAAGATCGGGAATGCTTTATCTACAAGACTCTATCTTCTACTTGGATTCCATCAGTAGAAGTAGCTTTTGTGGACAGATTGGAGTAGAGTTGATGAAGCTGTCCTCCAGGACAAGGCTAGTTACATAACCATCTATCACACCCCGGGAATCTCTACCAGCTCAATCAGCAGTCAGGTTGCAACAAATCCAGAAAGTTCCTCAGTTTGCACCTATCCAGTAAAGCATATGCTACAAAGCAGGCAAAAGTGACCTCCAGAATGCGCGTCATACAGATGCCTTTGTTTAGAAGAGGCGCTGCTGAAAATGCTTTTATCTTGCAGATAGTTCTTGGATGGTCTTTTAAGTTGCTTCTCAGCCGAGCATGAATTCAGGAGTAGCCTGAATTTTGTATTCCCAAGAGTAGAAAAAGGCCATTTAAAAGGTAGCTGGGGAGTGATAGATGAGGATGGGAAGGGAGGGGCTAATGAAGAATGAGGGACAAGTTGTGATCTAGGCTTGGTGAAAGAGACGCCTTTTTTTTTTAATCTGGAAAAGACCTCACTGCGCCTCTTTATTGTAGCATTTGGATGCTTATTCCGTCTGCTTTTATGGTGAAATGGTTGAATGAAGAGCACTTTGGTGGGTACCTATTCAATTGATATGGTCATCTTTACCACTTGATCTGGAATATTTGGTTGGTTAATCTCTTTTATCACACATTCTAGTTCTCCCATGCTATGAAACAATTACGCCAGGCTCTGTGATGTAAAGCAATAGTCATATCTTAATTGGACCAGAGTCTTGTTGGGATGGCTTATTGCTGCTCTACACATTACTAGACAGGGTGGCTCAGCTAAGGTCTGCTGGATCCATTGGATGAGTTGTTGAGACACCGTGCCAAGATGAGTGCTGTCACCTGGGAGTTAAGCCAGAGCTGTGGAACGGGTTCTAAGCCTCTTGTCTCATGTGCTTCTCTCCAACATCCCCGTGACACCATGGTGAGGTTCTAAGAACAATTACTTCAAAAACTCACATATAAGCTGCATGTAAGCTGCTTTAGCTGCAACATTGTATTCAGGCTGTTGTTACATTCAAGAGCTGGAAATACAGTTCTCATTGACCATAGGAAAGATCATCAGTTTTATGTAAAGTAAAACATGCTGAGTAGGAGATATCATTGGGCATTTTTTTGAAAATTCTATCCATCACACTATATGCTCATTAATTTTTTCATTCAACAAATGTGTGCTAGACTAAATTTTATTTTTCCAATGGGGAGGAAACATACTGGCATGACAAGAGGGATAGTCAATATTAAAGTAGTCATATAAATAGAGGCCTGAAGTAGAGTAGTAATAAGTATTCTAAGAGGGTGTAAAGAGATCTAAGAACCCAAGAAAGGTTTCTGGGGGTGAGGGGAATAACGACGATCTAAAAGGCAAGTGCTTCAGTCAGGATTTTCCATAAAACTGAACTAGCAAACTATTAGATGGGGATTTATTAGGTCAGTTCAGTCTCTTACAGGAGCCGAGAAACCTCACCATGGCTTGCAGGCTGGGGTAACTGGTAGCTGGCTACTTGGTCCTGAGAAACCAGAAGCCTCAAAAAACAGAGAGGGGCCACTGATGAAGCCCTGGTCCTGGAGAGAGGTCTGGAGATTCCTAGAGAGCTGCTCGTATCATGCAGTTCAGTTGCTGAGGAAGCAGGAGTGTGCTGCCCATTGCCAGCAGCCAAGAGTGCTGCCTGATGGAGACACGTCCAGTACAGTAAGCGTTGCCTTCTCTCCTCTGGCTTTTTCTTCCAGCCTAGCCTTTGGGTGGTACCACCCACATTACAGTGAATCTTCCTCGCTAGATGCGCTGACCCCACGACAGCCTTTTCAGAGGTACCCTCCTAGACACGCCTATACCGGTTCTCCAGATGTCCCTCAGTTCAGTCAACTTGACAGCTGTTAACCAGTACAGAAAAAAAAAAAAAACCTAAAATTTTCAAAGAGCATTTTTGGAAAGCCCTGTAAAAGGAAAGAGATGGCAGTGAGGGCAAAATCCCAGAAGGCTTGTGTAGAGAAGGCAAGGTTGAGCAAGAGAGAATACTGTCAGGTTCTGAGACTGTTGGTGCTAGTTGAGGTAATTAGGGCAGGAGGAGTAATGCTAAGGGCTACATTTGTACCTTTAACCTCAGGGTATTTAGAAAATGCTCAAGTGTTCTAAGTAGAGGTGATGACATATTCCAATTTATATTTTAAAATGCCTTCAGTATGAGGCACAAATAAGCAAGGATGAACACAAGAGTAATGGTGGCTGCTATAGCAATTCCAGAATGAGGTGACAAAAGAAATTTTGGGGGTAAAGATGGGCAGAATGAAACATATTCTAGAAGCAGAAAGAAGTAATTGTATGTGAACAAAATGGTTAACTTAGTGTTCTATAAATTCCTAGAAACATTTTATTAGGACTCAAAAACAGAAAATTAAAAAAAATAAACATACTTGTAAGGAGTAATGATATTGAAATACTAAAAAACCAAAACAAAACAAGAAACAAAAAACCACCCCAGTGAAGAAAAGTCCAATATCATTGACTTCACTGGAGAATTCTACCAATATCTAAAGATGATTTAATACCAACATCTTTTCAAATTATTCCAAGGAATTAAATAGGAGGGGACTTTTTGGACCAGAATCATTCTGCATGATCTTAATAGGTAGAGACCCCAAAGACCACAGCCACCTAGACAACAATTTGTTATAACTAATAAGTATTCTGAGAAAGAAGAAAAAAATAATGCATAAAACCAGATACATTTCTAATAGTGATAGCAAATAATCTGAAGAGGAAATTAAGAAAACAACCCCAGTTACTATAGTATTACAAATGATAAGATACTTAGTTATAAAATCAATTAAAGAGGTGAAATATAACACATGGGTAAAAGATTTCAAAGAACATATAGATACATAGATAATGATTTCCTGTCTTTAAATTTATAAAACTTGTTTGTACTAAAATTTCCTTATTGATCAATATAATGTGAAGATGAATTATAATTTCTATTTATATCCCTATATTATATATAAATGGAGAAAGCATTCTAAAATTCTTTTGGAATTTCAAGTGACCTCAAGTAATAAACAAAAAGAAAAACAAAGTTTAGAACCTCATATCTTTTCATTTTAAAACATGCTATAAACCAGAAGTAATTAGATAGTCTGCTGGGTATAAATACCCGCCGTGTACATTGTTTAACAGGATAGAATAGGTTCCCAAGAAAACTGTTACTATATGTACCACCGAGTAATTTTTAACAAAAGTACCAAGATCACAGAATGGTGACAGTCTTTTCAACAAATAGTTCTGGGGAAAAATTTCAAACAAAATAAAGGAGTTGTGGCATTAATCTATATCATACACAAGATGCAAGTCAAAATGGTATAAAGTTATACAAATAAGATACAAAACAAACAAAGAAACAAACAAACAACAACATAAAAGGCAGGTCAAAGCTTTAGCATATTGGATCTGGCAATAATTCACGTTGTCTGCAACATCCCAGGCACAGACCACAAAGCCAATGTAGATCTAGAGAACTCTAGCAAACTCTAGGCCTCTGCACAAAGGAAGCAATCAGTGGGGTGAAAAGGCAAGCTACCAGCAGGGGAAACTATTTACAGATTATATGTCTGGTAAGGCGCTAATAACCAGAATCTATAAAGAATTTGCCCAAGTCAACAACAAAGTAACGAGTTACACTGAGTCTAAAGAGTATGTGGGTACACAATCTTCAAAAAAGGTGCATAAATGGCAGGTATATAAATGGCGCTGCTAATGCAAGCATAAAATGCCATAGCCATTATAGACAGCATTATGTAGTTTACTCAAAGAAATAAAAAAGACCACCATATAATCGTGTGGTGATCACATGTGTTGGTATATACCTGACATGGCTTAAAGAAGAGTCTTGAAGAAAGATTCTCACATCAAGACTTACTGCAGTTCTTCTTAGTAACAGCCAAGAGATGGAAGCCACCCAGATGTCCATGGAAAGATTAACAGATAACAAAAGCTTGAGACACACGCACAGTAGGACATTATGCAACTCAGAAAAATAGGCAATCTTGTCAGATTGTGCAATCTGAATGCGTTCTCCAAAACTTTATGCTGTCCAAAAACCAAGCTAGTCACAAAGGGACGGACACTGGGCGATTCAAATCATGCGAGGTGTCTGCAGGTGCCAAATGCATGGGAACGGAAGTAGCATAATGGCCGTCAAGGGCTGAGCGGAAGGGGCACGGGGAGCGAACGTTTGTTGGATGTAAGGTTTTGGTTATGCCAGGCGAATGTTCTACAGATTTGTTATAGAACTGTAAATGTACTCAATGCAGTGCACTGTATGGTGAGTCGAGCGTTTGTTAGGTGTTCGTAGGGGAAAGCTAATAACATGAAAGAAACGTGAGGTCCTTTGTTATTTAGGTCTCTCTTGATACACTCCTCTTGTTTCTTCAGAATAAGAGGGGTCATATCTTTTGATTTGGATCCATAACACTTGGACCAACGTCTGAAATTTAAGAGATAATATGTATTTGGCGGACATAATGAGGAGAATGGACACCCCTCTTCCTTTCACTGCTGTGTTCTCAAGCTCTCTCTTGCCTCTGGGCTGCTCGCCTTCATCTTTTCATGCCATCCTCCATGCTTGCTCTCACCTCCACTCACCACACCCTCACCAGTCTGCCCTCCATCAAGGGGGCTTCTGAGAGTCCTGGGAGTCCCGTACTCCTCCTATTCTGTGCCCTCCGAGCCTTCCACACCGTAGTGAAATAGGTGACTTTATCTGTCTTTTGATTATGTGAACTCCTTCAAGCAGAGGTCGATTGTGTCTCATTAACACCTGTGACCTCAGCGCCTAACACAGTGCACATCCCACAGCAGGTACCGGTTGGTGTTTTTTTTAATATCAGTGAAGGAACAATTGCATCTGATAATCTTGAAAAGTGGAGTTAGCTAATTGTCTTTTTGATGGTCTCTCAAGTACCATTACTTTTTCAAGTCTTCATTACTTTGAAAAGATTTATCTCTATTCCCCTTTTATTGAAAATGGATTCTTATAATATAGGCTGATTATGGCTTCTCCTCCTCTACTCGTCCCCCCCCCCCCGCCACCATCCAGATCCACTTCCTTTCTGTTTCTCATTAGAAAACAACAGGATTCTAAGAGATAATAATACAATATAATAAGATAAAGCAAAGCCCATCAGATTGAGGTTGGACAAGACAAGTCAATAGAAGCAAAAGAACCCAAGAGAAGACACAAGAATCAAAGGCTCACTTGTTTCTACACTCAGGAACCCCATAAAAACACTAAGTTGGAAGCCATAATACAAGAGCCTGGTGCGAGACAGGCCAGCAGTTAAAGGCTAGACCCACAACAAAAAATATAAATACCACGTCTTTAAGATAAGGTTTGATGTAAAAAAAAATCTTTGAAGAATTCTCTGACAATTTTGCACTATTTTGTATGGTTTATTAATTCGTGTTCTGCTTGTGTAAGTCCAAAATTTAGAGCCAATGAGGAGGACATTTTGCAATACATGGATTCTTCCCCCAGGGGCTGCCATGTCTCTGTGTGGGTGGAGCCAGGGTTCCTGGCAAGCTGCCTTCATTTGCCATGTCCTTCCCTGGTGTGCAGTCACCAACACACATGTGCCGATGCGTTAGCATTAAGGAGCCTTTCACTGAAATTTCAGCTTTCCTCTGTAAGATATAGTAGTAAAAACCCAGAAAGAAAAAAAAATATTGAAAAGCAGGTGTTTTCCACTAAAGAGTCAATAAATAGACGACAACAGAATCCCAATAGAATAAGTAGTTGAGGCACTAGTTCACACTTTTAATGAGAATATTAATGAAAAACAATTACTCACAAAATTGAGAAACACTACAGGTGAATGCAAATGGATTTAGGTCAGTGCTTCTTAGGCTGAGCCCCACCTGGCACATAATGCTGCCAGGAGAACACTGCAGTCTAGACATTGAAGCCTTCTAGAAGCCAAAATGCTGTGCCAGCTCACCAGTGATCAAATTTACAGTGACAAATGAGTCAGGAGATAGTCTTTTTTGAATATTATAGTTTTAGATATTAACATGTACCATTAGTGTAAGTGAATAAATAATATGCAATTAAAAGATGTTTGTTAGGTGATACTTTGAATGTCATCAGTTATATTCTTTAAATATTCATCCAAATTTTGGTAGTTTGGTAGCTGACTTAATTTAACTTACAAATTTGGGCAAGGGTTGGTAATTTCACAAATGGATTTTATAAGAGATATAAGTATTAGTTTAATTTTAATTTTGTAAGTAGTTTCATTGATGTATCATTTGGCATAAAATTGAACTATTCTAAATGTGCGGTTTAATAGTATCTTAGCAGATGTGCACAATTGTGAAAATGTTACTGTACATCAGCTTTGGAATAGAAGTGCCCTGTTGTGCCACTTGAAGTCAATCTGTGCCTCTAGCTCCCGGCATTCATTGATCCACTATCTCTACAAATTTTCCCAATTTCAGAAATGCCATAAAACACAATCATAAAACCTTATTTTGGCATCTCTAGCTTAGCACAATGCCTGCCTCGAATCCACATTTTTATCATTTTCTTTCTGTGCTGGATCAGTTGCATCACACACACATACACTGATCAAGCATGTTTTTGTTTTCTGTTTCCAGCTGATGAATATTTTAGATTATTTTCCTTGCAGCTTGAAAATCTCTCATTTTGAGTTTAACGTGTTTGGTCCATTCATTTCCTTAGAAGTTACAATGTGTATACATTTTTGTTATGTATAATTTTAGAACTCAACTTTTTCTTTCGAGGTAATTACATATTTGTGTGAAATCATATAAAACAATATGTAGAGATTATTGGCTATCATTTACTCAGTTTCCGCAAGTTAGTAACATTTCCCAAAACTATATGTTATAGTAGAACTGGGGTACAGACATTGATACAATCACCATACAGAATAGTCCAGGCAGCACAAGGACATTCCTCATTCCGCCCTATTGTAGTCATAGTCAGTCTTCCAGGCCTCACCACTTATTGGCCTCTGATAGCTATTAATTGATTACCCATTTCTGTAATTTCATCATTTCAACAATGTTGTACATAACAATACAAAATCTACTAGAATTGGCTTTTCATGCATCATAATTAGAGATCCATCCAGGTTCTTCCTTGCAAGAATAGATGTGTGTGTGTGTGTGTGTGTGTGTGTGTGTGTGTGTGATATGCATGCATACACATGTATGTGCCTTTGTGTCCCTTTTCTACATAGTATAGTTTCTGTTGACTTACCTTTGGGTTCATTGAACTTTTTATTATAACCTGCTTAACCTTGATAGCCCCTCCGCTGAGACCTGCTTTAGCTCCCAGCGTGACTGTGGTTCCTCTGTTAACACAACTCTTAGCATATCAGAAGCCATTTTGACTCCAAATCTCTACTTGGATTATATGGTTAAATTAGGTTCAAGTTTTCATGCCCTACATCCCTGAAACCAGGAGGGTTCAATGCTTGCTGCTTAGAATAAAACAATAGATGGTAAATGCATGTTCTGCTTGGGTGAAATATAAATGTATGTCCTTCTAGAGTTGGTACCACAACATCCTGCTGTGTTCCTTACTCCCAGAGAGATGGAAAGCCCCCAAGAGCTCTCCTACCCTAAATCCCAGCCAATCAGATTAAAATGCTTTGTGTAGGCACCTGGACATTGTGCTCAGAACAAAATAGATTCTTCTTGTGTTTAAGTGGTCAAACTGAACAGCTGGCTCCTTCATAAGGACGTAAGCTTTCCTTCATTGGTTTTTTTTGTATGGTCTATACCCTTGATGATTCAGGAAAGGGAAGCTGGGCGTGGCCATGCTCTTTCCACTCAGGGGATAGAAGACGTTGCAAGTCTCCCTTTGGTGATACTTCTCTGATACTCGGTTTTGTTGGTATCTGCCTTTTGTGTTCCTTCTATTTTTTTTTTTTCCTTCTCTATAATTTTTAAACTCTTCTGTCCCTGTCTCTCAATTTATGTCATTTTATGTTTAATTACTTGATTGTTGCTATATGTTTCATGTTCTGGGGAAAAGACCAAACTTCATTTACTGGCCAGTTAACCCTTGACTTGGGTTTAACTCACTTCAAGCCCTACACCTACAGCTGCTGCCTGGATCAAGCTGGTAGCAGGCCCAGAGCCCCCTGACCTATACACACTGCCCTTGGACAGGCACCAACAGCTTCTCTTTCTCGGGTAAGAAAGCTGATAGCATTCCTTTAAGTGTTTGTCAGCCATTTAATATTCCTATGTTGAGAATTCTCTGTTTAATTCTTAGCCCCATTTCTTAGTTGGGTTGTTTGGTTTGGTGGTGTTTAATTTCATGAGTTCTTTATATATTTTGGGCATTAGAGCTTTGTCAGATGTAGGGTTGGTGAAGATCCTTTCTCAGTCTGGAGGCTGTCACTTTGTTCCGTTGACACTGTCTTCTGCCTTCCAGAAGCTTCTCAGCCTCATGAAGGTCCCATTTATTAATTATTGACCTTAAGCCTGGGCTGTTGGTGTTCTGTTCAGGAAGTTGTCTCCTGTGCCAATGTGTTCCAGGTTCTTCCCTACTTTTTCTTCTAACTGACTTAGTGTCTCTGGTTTTATGTTGAGGTCTTTGATCCACTTGGACTTGAGTTTTGTACATGGTGATACTTAGTCATCAGAACAATGCAAATTAAAATGACTCTGAGATTTCATCTTATACCAATCAGAATAGCTAAGATCAAAAACTCAAGTAACAGCATTTGCTGGTGAGGATGTGGAGAAATGGGAACACTCCTTCATTGCTGGTAGGAGTGCAAACTTGTACAACCACTTTGGAAATCTATCTGGAGCTTTCTCAGAAACCTGGATATAGGGCCACCTCAAGACTCAGCTATTCCACTCCTTGGAATATACCGAGAAGATGCTCCACCACACAACAAGGACATATGCTCAACCATGTTCATAGCAGCCTTATTCATAATAGCCAGAAATGGAAACAACCTAAGTGTCCCTCAGTTGAAGAATGGATAAAGAAACTGTGGTATATTTATACTATGGAATACTACTCGGTTATTAGAAACAAGGAAATCCCAAAATTTGTGGACAAATGGACGGAACTAGAAATGATCATATGGAGTGAGTTAGCTTAGAAGAAGATAGACTCACATGGTATATACTCACTTATAATTGGACACTAGCCCAAAAGGCATGTCCCGTGAAAGTCTTTACTTACCAGGAGATTGGGATGGATGTGAGGACATTCTATTGGGACCCTAGGTGAGAGAATTATGGGAGAATGGAAAGATAGAAGGACCCAGAGAGTCCTAGAAACCTACGAGTAGAATATGATGAAGGGCAGATCTGAACCCAAGGGGGTCTGCTCAGGCTACTGCATCAACCAAGGACAATGCATGCAGTAAACAATTTTTAAATTTTTATTTTTAATTTGTTTACTTTACATCTCAATTCTTTTTATTTTTTTATATTTTGAGATTATAACTACAATATTTCTCCCTTTCCTCTCTCCAAATCTTCCCACATACTCCTCCTTACTCTCAAATTCATGACCCATGTGTTTATTAATTGTTATTTCATATGTATGTATATATGTGAAGTGTGTGTGTGTCTGCTCAGTCTGTGTAATGTTACTTGTATGTATGTTTTCAGAGCTGACCATTTGATATTGGATGACCCATTGGTGTGCTCTTCCCAGGGAAGACTATTTCTTCCACTTTCACTATTCCTTATTTGACTCTTTCTTCATGTAGGGTTGTGACCTCCTGGACTGTCCCCTGCTTACTATGGCATGTCAGCTCATGTTTGGGCAGTCATGTTGCTGAGACTTTACGAGTATAGCTTCTGAAATTCCTGGAAGACACAAACTCACAGAAAACCCCTTGGTCCTCTGGCTCTTACAATCCTTCCATCTCCTCTCACAATGGTCCCTAGCCCTAGGAACAGCAGGCATATTTTATAGCTGGATCTATGTGAACTGGGATCCTCAACTCTACATTCTGATTGCTTGTGGTTTTCTATAGTGGTCTTCATCTGCTGCCAAGAGAAGTTCCCTCAATGAGGGGTGGAGATTACATCTACCTGTGGGTACAAGGAAAAATGTGTAGATTGCTGTTAGGAATTGTGGTTTATTAAAGTACTGACTGCAGGACATTTTCGACAGTTATGTGGAGGGGACTGACTCTGACATGAACTCTGATGCCCCATATTTGACCACTTCCCTGTGGTGGGGAGGCCTGATGGCACTCAGAGAAAGGATAAGCAGGCTACCAAGATGAGACTTGATAGATAGCCTATGACCATATAGTGGGGGAGGAGGTCCCTCTTGGTCATAGACCTAGGGAAGGGGAATAGGGTGAAAGCAGGAAGGAGGGAGGAATGGGTGGATACAAGTGAGGGGAAAACAATTGAGATGTAATCTGAATAAATTAATTAAATAATAAAAAATTAAAAAAAGAAAGCTGATGGCTAATCCTGTTTGCCCATGAAAACTGGATTCAACAGATAGCAAGGCGCTTCTCCCTTGAAATTACAAAATGGAAAAAGTAAGAAAATTTTGTCTATTTTAAATATATAAATGTAAATGACCATTAAAAGTTTGTTTTTATACTGGTTTTAAATATATACATCTACCATTTTATGAATATCTTGGTTATAGATTATTGGCTTATAAATTACTGGATATGACTAAAATCTAACATCTGTAACAAAAAACTAATTTAAACTCATAACATAGGGTTGGAGCTATTCTAAACAACAAATGAAGATTTTACATAATTTCTGTCCTGTCGCAAAACAAAACAGGTTTATATAAAAAAATAAGATTTAAAATTATACTTGATTAATAAGGTTTTATATCTGCACCTCTATATGCTTGTATGTGAGAGCTTTTCTTGCTGGCAGCCAAATTTTATAACATCAAAATAATACACTTAAAATTGATTTTAGAGATTGTTTACACTGTTAAGATTTGGTTTTGTCTCATAAAAATGGTTATTCTCCGTGACTTCATTCTTAAAAAGGTACTTTATTTTGATATTGCAAAAAAATCTCTTAAATCTATAAAACTATAGGACATTTAAAAACTTATCAGATAGCTATAAAATGTCATTATTAATATATGATCCTGATAAATAGATCATGATGATGATAATGATTATGATGATGAGGAAGAAGAAGAAGAAGAAGAAGAAGAAGAAGAAGAAGAAGAAGAAGAAGAAGAAGAAGAAGAAGAAGAAGAAGAAGAAGAAGAAGAAGAAGAAGAAGAAGAAGAAGAAGAAGAAGAAGAAGAAGAAGAAGAAGAAGAAGAAGTAGCAGCACATTGGGCTTATTTGCCTAATTGTTCTATGCTTCACTTGTTAACTAGGAAGAAAATGATATTCCTGCTTGAATCAATAAATTTTAAACTTGGATACCCCCATTGGTGATTATATTGTTCCCTAGACAAAGATGGTTACATGAATATTTGACTATTGATATTCAAGCCCTACATGACAAAACTTCTGTCTCTAATTAAACTTCTAAACTATGGTCCATAGAAATGTTTCTAAGAATTTTGTTACTGGCTATACTTAAAAACATATAATAGCTTTAAAAATACTCTATGTATGCTTTAAAGATTATCTAACATACCCTAAAATTAAAAATAAAAATGGAAACTACAAAATAAATCATGAAATTGGCCTGATCTAGCTGCCTTGAGAAACATATGCCATGGATTTTTCAAATTAAAATCTATGATTCCTGGAGAACTAAATGTTTTTCAGTTCCTGAAAAATCAAGACAATCCCTAGGACACTGAAGCATTCTAGCTGGTTTATGTTTCTCCATGTACAGAGGCTTGATAGGACAATTGGTCTTAAACATTAGTCTTGCATACCCTGTGTAACTTGCTAACATCACTAAATCCTGGCTCATGGGGTCTATCCAAGCTAAGGAAGACAGATTTAGGGATATATATTAATATTAATACATTATATATATTTATCTGGTTTCCTTACTTTGACCAACATTATTAAGAAAACTGTTTTTCTTTATTTTACAAACTTGGTCATATAGGAAACTGTTATATTCTATAATAATATCCTATATGGGAATCAAGGAAATTCCCAGTCTCTATATTTAAGAATATAGATAAATAAACAGGTTTAGTTCAATGGTTATTATTTTATTAAAGAGTGTTAAAGATAATTGAGACAGACAGGTTGATTGTCAGTTGCCTCATAAGTGGTTGAACCTTTGGAATATTCATGGCTATGCTTGTGGTCATAGTTGATTACTAGGATGGGCTTTATTTGGCCTCATATACTTGTTTTCAAAATTAAAAAAAAAATAGCTGTTATTAAAAACTGTAAAAAAAAATAATTAAAAATACTAGCTGATGCTCAGTCATCTTGTAGATGATCAAATCCTTTAATGTGTTCAAAAGTATATTTATAATAAAGTCATGCTAAGAACCGATGCAGTTAATTACAAAATTAAGCTTTATCTAGTCTCTTGTTTTATGTTTTCATGGTTAAGACCAAGACGGCTAACTAAATATAAATACAGTTTGTTTGGCTCAACTGTACTTAATAGACAGATGGCTCACGGACACTTCAGAGATCTGCTGAATATGGTATTTAAGTGTCTAATTAAAAATACTTACCATAACAAAGACCCCAGCTCCTAGCATTGACCCTAAGGTCTCCAGGAAGATGAATGGGGCATCAACGGCTCCATCACTGGGTAAGAGTTCCCCAATGCCTTGCCTGCTGCTAGGGCCCAGCCTGAACTCTGGACAAAGAGGACACCTGGAGAGTTGTCCCACATGCCTAATACAAGGTGAGGTCAGTCTCTCCCATGGTCCTCCCCTTCTCAGATTTGCTGAGCCTGACAACCAAAGACTAACACTGGAACCTGTGCTCTCAGTGAAGTCATTAATATTCCAGGAGCATACTAAGATAGTCATCTGGGTAATACCTCTGTCATTTTCATTAGTACATAGGCTATTTGAATACTTCTTTCTATAAGTAAGAAGTATTCCTTCTCAGGTCTCTGGTGTATTTGAGAAATAGACTAAAACTTACTGTTCCTTTATCTGAAAAAAAAAAAAAAATGTACTTTACTGCTCCTGGAAATCAACCACCTATGTCTTATGGTAAATAATTAGATGGGTTGTAGATATAAAAGATGTGTTAAGATTAGTAACTAAAAGTCTTTTAATATTAATAAATACAGGTTATCAAGATTCATAAATAATTTAAGATAATTATATTAATACTGTTCAAAACTTTAACGTTAATTAGGTTTTAAATGGTCTCCCTGCCAATTTGTCTCCTTTTGTAAACTTACAAAGATCCTTATAAGCTTCAGTGAGTGGCTTGGGTCCATCTGTCACAAGTCAGATAGACTCCAGATAGGCACACAGACCTGTTCCTGAAAATGGGACTTTTCACCTGGTCTTTCCCATTTACTAGAAAATGTTAATGCTGTCCTTAGTCTATATTTGTCTTAGCAAATTTTCACTCGGCTGACAGACTCTATCCAGCCATCACCTGTGGACTACAAATTGCTGAGCACTGGATTTCTAGAAAGCTGACGTAAACCAGTCCAGCTGATATGATTGCTCCCTGTCTTTCAACTGGATCAACTAATTAGATGTTTCTGATAATTGTCCTACCGCCCAGCCTTTGACTGGCATCTCAACCTTTCTGGGACCTGACAATGATGTCCTAATGTCAGCCAGCAGTAGTTATAGAAAAAAAAAATACATCCTCCATTGTTCCACCTAACAGGCTGAAATGCTAAGTCAGAAGAGGCTTCCTGGCATAAGGGACAAATGCTTAAGTTTCTTAATGACAGAACTTTTGCCCATGAAGTTCACTTCCAGTTTTGGTGGACTTACAGAAACTTGTTTTAAGTCCCAGATAAAATTGTCTAATCCCCTTGGCATAAAAGAGACTATTCTTTTAACAGTCCCTAGAGACACTTGGTTTACATGTACCTCAGGTCTTTTCTTTTGTCTCTTTATAAATAAAAAATGATTTAGAGTCAACAATTTGACTCTGGTACAAAACTCAAATGGGGGAATATTATAACCTACGTAACCTCTACAGCCCCTTCATGGAGACCTGCTTTAGCTCCCAGCGTGACTGTGGCTCCTCTGTTAACACAGCTCCGTTGAGACCTGCTTTAGCTCCTAGCGTGACTGTGGCTCCTTTGTTAACACAGCTCTTAGCATATCAGAAGCCATTTTGACTCCAAGCGTCCATTTTGATTATGAGGTAAAATTAAGTTCAAGTTTTCAGACCCTACATGCCTGAAACCAGGGAGGTTCAATGCTTGCTGCTTAGAGTAAAACAACAGATGATAAATGCATGTTCTGCTTGGGTTAAAGAAAGCCATCTGGGTGCACTCAGAGTCACTTCACACAGAATGAAGTTTTTCTCCCAATGAAAGGTGATACTTTTTTTTTTTTATATCTCATAATGTTTTGTTAAAAACTGAACATCTTAGATCAGAAACGATAGCAACCCCACAGTCTAATTTTCTCTCTTAAAGATTTTTTTCAGCAAATTGATTGAACTTTAACTGATGGCGTATTACTATTAATATCTGTGCTCGTTTTTATAGCTATCATTCTTATATTTTAAATTTTAGCCTGGTTTTAAAGACTCCGTGTCTTTATACCCTGGTGGTCAGACAATGATTTATGAACATTATACTCCAATACATCAAGCACATGAGCTCAGAATCCTCTGACAACCTCAGGCATTTTTTAAAGTCTGTTTTAGAGTTACTTTTTAGCACTAAGTGCTCTTTGTTTCCCATTCCCCGGTAAGCAAGAGCTGTGTGGAGGCTTAGTTATCATGCCCCACTTCCAGGACACCCAATAATATAATTATTATTATTATTATTATTATTATTATTATTATTATTATTATTATTATTGATATGTGGAGCCTTAGCTATCACGCCCCCACTTCCAGAATACCTCAGTATATTATTATTATTGCTATGTGGAGGCTTAGCTAGCACCCCCCACTCCCAGGACACCCCATTATATTATTATTATTGCTATGTGGAGGCTTAGCTAGCACCCCCCACTCCCAGGACACCCTATTATATTATTATTTGTCCCAACTGTGACCTCAGGCCAGAAGAATGATGAGTCTCCGTGCTAATATCCCAAGAGCTTCCCATTTCTGGTGATGCTCCTGTCTGAGTCTTTGTCCTAAGTCTTCCCCTTCCATCAGAAGCCTCACATTTCTCACTCTTGGCCCTGCCCTAATAAAGCTTATATGCAGATTGAGTGTATTAGGTGGGTAAACAGGGAGCCATTCCAAGCAAGAGATCACAGACTTCCACCTTTGGAAAAATCTTTTATTTTTTTTGTTAATTAAATATACTTAACAACTAGACACATATACAATAATGCCTCCTGACCACTCTTACCACCTGTGTTTTCTTATCTCTCTTCCACCTTTGTCAACCCCTTTACCCCTAAGTATCTTTCCCTACATTCCTGTCTTTTGTTTTGCTTTGTGACCTGCTGAGTTTAACCAAGGCCTTCTGTATGAGTTTAGATCCATCAGAGCACAGTGAGCTCACCAGTGGGTACACAACTGAATGCAATGACTCCCACTTCCCAGCATCCTTCAGTAGCCTAAAGCTCAGCTGGGAGAGGTAGGGCCCTCTGCGCCTGTCCCTATCCGTGAGTATTGATGAAGGCAGTCTCCTGTAGGCGCAGTGCAGACAGGGGAATACAATGGCTGTGCTGTACCCAGACAGTGGTGTTCAGAGGCTGTTGTCTCTCTTCTTTTTTTTTTTTTCTTTTTTTTTATTATTAATTTATTCAAATTACACCTCAGTTGTTATCCCATCCCTTGTATCCTCCCATTCCTCCCTCCCTCCCATTTTCCCCTTACTCCCCTCCCCTATGTCTGTGACTGAGGGGGACCTCCTCCCCTTGTATATACTCATAGGGTATCGAGTCTCTTCTTGGTGACCTATTATCCTTCCTCTGAGTGCCACCAGGTGTCCCCATCTAAGGGACATGGTCAAATATGGGGCACCAGAGTTTGTGTGAAAGTCAGATCTCCTCCAGTTAACGGTGGAGAATATCCTGTCCATTGGCTAGTCTGGGTAGGGGTTCAAAGTTTACTGCCTATATTTTCCTTGGCTGGTGCCATAGTTTGAGGAGGACCCCAGGGCCCAGACCCGCCTGTAGTTTTCCAGGACTCTCTGGATCCTTCTATTTCCTCATTCTCCCAGGCTTCTCATGCCTAAAGTCTCAATAGAAAGTCCTCCTGTAAGACAGGTGACACTGTCAAGAGAACAAAGCGACAGCCTACAGACTGGGAAAAGATCTTCACCAACCCTTCATCTGACAAAGGTCTAATATCCAAAATACATAAAGAACTCAAGAAATTAAACACCACCAAACCAAATAGCCCAATAGAGAAATGGGGCTCAGAACTAAACAGAGAATTCTCAACAGAGGAATATCAAATGGCTGAGAAACACTTAAAGAAATGCTCGACCTCCTTAGTCATCAGAGAAATGCAAATCAAAACGACACTGAGATTCCATCTTATACCCATCAGAATGGCTAAGATCAATAACTCAACTGACACCACATGCTGGCAAGGATGTGGAGAAAGAGGAACACTTTTTCATTGCTGGTGGGAAAGCAAACTAGTACAGCCACTTTGGAAATCTATCTGGTGCTATCTCAGAAAACTGGGAATAGGGCTTCCTCAAGACCCAGCTATTCCACTCCTTGGAATATACCCAGAAGATGCTCCGGTACACAACAAGAAAATTTGCTCAGCCATGTTCATAGCAGCCTTATTCATAATAGCCAGAACCTGGAAACAGCCTAAGTGTCCCTCAGTAGAAGAATGGATAAAGAAACTGTGGTACATTTACACTATGGAATACTACTCAGCTATTAAAAACAAAGAATTTCCGAAATTTGTGGACAAATGGATTGAACTAGAAATGATCATAATGAGTGAGTTCACCCAGAAGCAAAAAGAGTTAAATGGTATATACTCACTTATATCGAGACACTAGTCCAAGGGGTACATCCCCATGAAAAACTTTACCTACCAGGAAAGTGGGTGTTGTCTCTCTTCTAACCCTCACATTCTTTCTGCCATTGCACTCCTTGGTTGGAGAGGTTCCCTGAACCTTTGAGAGGATGGTGTAAAAATCTCTCCTTTAGGGTGGCCAGCCAACTTTTACTCTCTGCACCGTGAGCAGCCTCCAGTCCAGGCATTCACTGCCATTGGTCTGGGACAGTGCTGGCCACCCTATGTATGTAAAGTCCCGTAGTTCTTCGTGAATAAACGCCTCTCGATTTGCTCTGTGCTTTTGATCAACCTTAGAGGTCCTGAAATGACTGGGGTTTAGTTTTCACAGTTAACTTGTTTTTTAGGAAAGTAGTCACTGAGTTTTTCATGACTCCTCGAAGGAGAGTTGATTAAGTTTTATGTCGTATAGTATTTAGCTTGTATATTTAAGTAGCTTTAAAGCAATATTTTTTTTTATAAATTATTACTAAAGGTCCACTAGTTCTGCGCAATTTTCTTTTGTTTTTAAAATAATCTATATCCAAGGTTGGAACACATTGTAAATTCTTTTCAATTTTTAAAAATTTTTATTTTTAATTTGTTTACTATACATCTCAATTCTTTTAAAATTTTTTTATATTTTGAGATTATAACTACAATATTTCTCCCTTTCCTCTCTCCAAATCTTCCCACATACTCCTCCTTACTCTCAAATTCATGACCCATGTGTTTATTAATTGTTATTTCATATGTATGTATATATGTGAAGTGTGTGTGTGTGTGTGTGTGTGTGTGTGTGTGTGTGTGTCTGCTCAGTCTGTGTAATGTTACTTGTATGTATGTTTTCAGAGCTGACCATTTGATATTGGATGACCCATTGGTGTGCTCTTCCCAGGGAAGACTATTTCTTCCACTCTCAACTATTCCTTATCTGACTCTTTCTTCATGTAGGGTTGTGACCTCCTGGACTGTCCCCTGCTTACTATGGCATGTCAGCTCATGTTTGGGCAGCCATATTGCTGAGACTTTACGAGTGTAGCTTCTGACATTCCTGGAAGACACAAACTCACAGAAAACCCCTTGGTCCTCTGGCTCTTACAATCCTTCCATCTCCTCTCACAATGGTCCCTAGCCCTAGGAACAGCAGGCATATTTTATAGCTGGATCTATGTGAACTGGGATCCTCAACTCTACATTTTGATTGCTTGTGGTTTTCTATAGTGGTCTTCATCTGCTGCCAAGAGAAGTTCCCTCAATGAGGGGTGGAGATTACATCTACTTGTGGGTACAAGGAGAAATGTGTAGATTGCTGTTAGGAATTATGGTAGTTCATTAAAGTACTGACTGTAGGTCCTCCTCCAATATCCATGGCTTTACCAGTGCTCCTAAAAAGTCTTAGGAAAATACATGTTTTTTCACTTTAAAACTAATTTTAAAAAGGTAAATTATGTCTCCTGCCAAGGAAGCAGGTAGCCTAACTTCAGATCTTTGCCTCTCACTCCTTTTCTCCTAATGGGGCCCCACTGTCTCATCCTCAGCCCTGGAGCAGAGCAGCTGCTGTGGCCTCCCCTCCCTGCAGCCCCAATCTCCAGAGGCTCATACACTTCTTCCCCTCCAAACTTCCTTCCCCAGGAGGCATTCCCTGGGACCCAGCCGGCCAAGGCTGCCAGGGAGGCCAGTAGGCCAGGGAAGCCGGTAGGCGAGCTTCATGTCTTGCCCCTCTTTTCTCTTCTCCATATGCACTTTTCCAGCCTCATCCCCAGATCCATAGCAAACTATGTACTATGGCTTCTCCTCCTCGCTCTCTGACACCATTCTCAGAGGACAAGCAGATTTTGATGGGATGTCCTGCTTTCCTCCCAACCGTGGACCCTCTCAGGACCCCCTTCTAGTCCATCCCCACTCCTAAGTATCAGCCATCCAATATCAGAGGCACATTTTGCTCTCCTCAGTCTGACCTAGAGGCCCCATTGCTGAATATCACGCCTGTAGGACTCGTTGGACTTGGAGAAGTTGAGCTGGTGTCTCCATAGGGACCTCATCCCTACGTTCTAGAGTCTTTGGTATAGGAAGGTACTCTGCACATTACTAAAGGAGAAACATAAACACCAAACTCAACCGTGAACCTTTGATCTGCAATGGTGTCCAGCCTGCAAGACATGCTAGTGCAGCCGTGGTGCAAAGCTTGTGGGAGTAACCAACCAATATGTCTGATGTAGCTTACGGCCCACTCACAAGATGGATCCCATACCCAAAACTGCTTGGGTGACTAAGAACCTGAGACTAGACAGCCCAGGGACCTAGGGTAAAACAAATACCACTGTTAAAAAAAAAGTGGCAATAAAATGACTCCTGTTGACACTCTGCTACACACATAGATTAGTGCCTTCCTCGATCATCTTGAGAGATGCTGCCTCCTATGGCAGATGGAAACAAACAAACTCAGGCAGACATTATACAGAGAATGAGAGACTTTGGAACACTCAGCCCTAAAGAGGGCATCTCCATCAAGTTCCTCCCCTCAGAGCTCGGGGAACCCTCAGGGACCAGAGTTGGAAAGAATGTAAGAGCCAGAGTGCGTGGGGACACCAAGAAATCAAGGCTCCCTAAATCACCAGGGTTGAGGCATTTATAAACTCACAAGAGACTGTGGCAGCGTGCACAGGGCCTGCACCAGTCTGCGTAGATAGAGTCCTAAAGCTCAAAGGTAAAGTGGACACATGCTGTCTTCCCTAACCCAGAAGCAATCTCGGTCCCTTAGAAGCCTGTTTGTTTTCTAATGAAAGAAAGAAAATGGGTGGACCTAGGGAGATGGGGAAGGACTGTGAGGAGGAGGAGGAGGAGGAAGAGGAGAAACTGTAATCAGGATCTATTATATGAGAAAAAGAATAGTTCAATAAAAGCCTCTTTTTTTTTTTATTTTGTTAATATTGTTCATTATAAACCCCACTAAGGTGTACTGTCTTTTCATTCAGATGGGATATAATGGTTATTTAAATTAAAATAATCCATAGAATTTAAATAATACTCATTTATGAATAAAATTTTAGGAAATATTTGGAAAGTAAGCTGATAACCAAAGTTTTGTTAGGACTGAAAATGAATAAAGTGGATTTTACTAAACCTCTTAATGTTTCACTCAGGTCCCTCCTATGAGAGTGGCACATTGCCATGACATTGACTTTTTCCTTCCACTTGGTCTGCTTTGGCCGATGCAATGCTTCCCAATGCATTTGGGCTACAGGTTCACAATTTGTCTGACCTATTTCTACCTCTGTTCTTGTCCTTAAATCAACATGAAGCAAATAGAAGCTTCTCTTTCAACTCAAACCTGAGAGTGACAAGGCAAAACCACAGTCAGGTCCACAGCCAACCAGTGATGATCCGAAGCGAATGGTCGTGGCTATAAGCTGCTGAGAGTTTAAGGTGCCTCCAAACCTGAAGGGCATTAAGATGTGCTCTTTGCCCAGAGTACTGAGTCATCAATGCCAACATTTTTTGTGTGACTATAGTATGAAACAAAACCTTATGGATCAGTTTTCTTATTATTTAGAATGGTGTTGGGATTGTAAGATTTTTAAATATGGGCTATGTTATTTGAAGAGATTCTTTAAAAATCTGAACCTGAGATTTCAGACACGTAAATGGTTGCTGAGTAGAGAGACGAGATGTGTACATGAAGATGCCTATAGCAGAGAAACCCCAATAGTGCTCTCCAGTCTGAACCCCAAGTCAGAGGTGTACATTTTCAGTAAGCTGAACCTTATCTGGAAAACCCCATGAGGTACGTTCAGAACAAAGGGTGGCTTTTTTTGCATTTATGTACTTGGTTTATTTTTGTTGGTTTGTTGTTTGAGTAGGGTGGGTACATTCATGTGTCCTGGCACACCTGTGGTGATCAGAGGATGCCCTGCAGGAGTCTGTCTTCTCCTTCTACCATGTGGATTCTGGGGCCAGCTGAGACAATCAGGCCTCTTTTTCTGCAGAACCATCTTACCTGCCCCCTCAAACTTGATCTTGCTTTTTGGAGAGTGCTGAAACACTTGCACCATCTGATTGCCTCTGCTAGTCCAGCGATGGAGGAAATAAGTGGTAGTCCTGATTTCTAAAAATCCCAAAGAGAACTAAAGGGAAAGGGGAGAGAAAGGAGACCATTAGGGGGTGAAAAAGGCTTGTTCATTAGAATCTTCACATTATGCACTGAGATCCAATAATGACCTTGGACATAACTCTAAACATCAACTAAGCAACAGAATTTAGAAGTCCTCTTTCTCTAATTTGGAAATCCTAAGCATTCATTGCTTACAAATTATACCTATGCAATTTTGGGAAGGGCTTTTAATTTTAAATAAAATGTCTGCCTTATCATAATCAGATAAATTTTTAGATGTTTCCTAATTTTTTTCAAGTAATAGATTGTTTCTCTCTTTTAATTTTTCTAAAGAAGTCATCTTAGTGTTTGTAAAATAGAAATTTACCATAGAATGGGATCTTAGAATGAATCTTCTATCTTTTCTTCCTCTGTAAATGCCAAAGAAGAGAAAAGGAGCCCTCAAGAGCCTGGGTTTCTAGCAGCAAAAAAAAAAAAAAAAAAAAAAAAAAGAGAGAGAGAGAGCTAGGTCTGGGTCCCAAGGTTACATCTCTTGGGCAGCATCAGATTAGTTTGTGATCAAAGTTCTTAGTTCTTTATCTCACTCCAGATCTTAGGAGTGTCACACAGCCCAATTGCTGTTCAGTTTTATCTTTTGTAGTCCTAGCTAACACGCACTGAGACCATTTGTGAAGACTGAGCATCACTACTGACCCTTTGTGGCAGTCAGAGAAAAGCATTTTCAACAGTGAGCTTTGAGATTTGAGCATTCAGTGTTTCTAATTCTATGCTGTCTGTGACAGCCTTATACCAGTTACTTTGCACTTATGAATCATAGTATAGTTTCAAAATACCTTTCTATCAATAGCAACTTCGTAGCATGAATCAGACTAGTTTTGTTATTTTCCCCCTTCCCTAAAAAATGTTATCCTGGTCACAGAGGATGACTGCATAGTCTCACATATGTTTAGCTGTTCAAACTCGTGAAGTCTGGGTCAGTGGTTCTCAACCTGTGGGCTGTGACTCCTTAGGGGGTCGAATGACCCTTTTACAGGCTCACATATCAGATATTTGTATCACAATTCACAACAGTTGCAAAATTAAGAAATAGTAATGGAAGTGATTTTATGGTTGAGGGTCACCAACAACAGTAGGAACCGAATTAAAGGGTCGCAGCATTAGGAAGGTTGAGAACCACTGACCTAATATGGTGCATGTCAAAAATTGTACAGGAAGGATAGGATCAGTCCCTACCTGTGGGATTCCTAGTTGCAAAAGACAAGTTTCAAATGCTAGTGGCAAGGTAGTTTGGAGAGCAGTGGAGAACTAATTTCGCTGATGGCACAGTCTGCAGTAGAATTTATCATTCTAACTCATCCCTGGTTCTTAGATTCTGGAGGAGCTGTAGTCCAAGACACCGTGGAAGTAGAAAGTCTGTTGACACGGTCCAGTTCACATCTACTGATCCTAACTTGAAGGAGAAAATGAAGACTTCTAACTGGGAATGCACGGAGCACTTTAAACTATCAGCACGCCAGCTCTGGACTCTTCTCGGTGGTGGTTGACAAGAGTGGACACCTTTGAATGTGCCTTTTGGTATAAGGATTCTGAGCACGAACCTGGAGGCAGTTGCAAACCTGGAATAAGAATAAGGCTTTCCTTTGGCATGCCTCAAATAGAAATGCTCTTTGACTCACAAGCTTCGAGTCTGAGTCACTCGCCAGTCTTTTCTTTGTCCCATGAAGGCAATTTAAGCATTAAGATATAACCAGGCCTTTTGATTCTCAGTTTCTTTCCTCAGCAAACTCCAAACTCACCCCCACCCTGGAAGCAGTAAGTTTTTCTTAAGGTGCTGATTTTCAAAGAAAGACCACTTTATATAAGCAGGTTTAAGGGAATTTGATGCTACTGTTAATTCTTGCCTTGAAGCTGTCTCTGCCCCAGGACATGCTGCCTGCCAACTAGCCCTACAACTTTTATTAGCTTTTTCTCTCCTCTTCCTCCTCCCAAGTTAAAATGCTGATTTACCAACAGCCTGAGGGGAGTTCAGAAATGAAACTTAACAGAAAGTCTGGCCCTTCACCCCACAAACATAGCAGAGACACAGCTTCTTGGCCTTTCATTTTTAAAGGCATAAGGTGTTATGTTGGGCTGGTCCACTTTAGGTCACCCTCCTTGTCTCTTAAACCACTTTGTTATTTTAAAGGCCTTCTGATGGTTTAAAGCTACACTGGCTAGGAATGCTGCCTTACCTCAGCTAATACCCCCCCCCCCCCCCGATCTGTCCAACGATGTCCTCTTTCCAAAGCCCTGCCTGATGGATCTTGAAAGGTTAATAAGGCAACTCCATGCATATAGGAAATGCCCACTGTAAAATTCCCACACTCACATTTTCAGTTTGTTCACAGCTGCAGCAGAAGCCCCTTCATTGTCTCATGTGCCCCATAGCCCACATCCCAAGGCCCCTCCTCTTCCTGCCCCACGCCATTGCAGATCCCCAGGGCATCAGATGACGAGCATAATCAATCTCCATCACTTAGGCTTGGGGCCCATTTTCATTGAAGGGTAATTTACATACTACACTCTATGGGGGCATTCTTCCATCTGCTCAAAGAATTTAGCAATCACAGGCCTTTAAATAATTTGTACTAAAATCTATTTTTGTGATTGAGCATTCTGGGTTCACAATATGGTTCATGAAGGAATCGAACAGTAACCAAAGGCAGCGGAAGAAGAAATAGAGACAACAATGAGCAACTCATTTTGAAAGGACTGTCGAAAAAGAGCAGTGACAACAGTGGAGAAAGTACATGAAACAGGGGAACAGTACAAAGCACACACTAGCCATGCAAGGGAATATTTGCGCAGGGTTCAGGGAAATTACGCTAAAAACGACAAAACTGAAGTGTTTGGTTCTAGAGGAGTTGGAAATCCTTCCTTTGCATCTCTTTATCTTTAGCACACGCTAGCTGCCAGTGAGCATTTGTGTAATAAATGGAACACCCGCCAAACTATCCGATGTTGTCAAACAAACTCGAAAATTCTGTGAGGATCCCTTCTGTGCACGCAGGCCCCATCTATTGAAAGCTCCGAGGGAGAAAAATGGCTTGACTTAAAGCAAAGCACAGGGCTTCAATTGGCCATAGTTCATTTGGTTGCACCTTGGAAAAGCGAGACAAGAAACAAGCTTCTTAGAGATAGAAGAACACCCATCCAGCTGGACTTCTAAGTTATTGTGTGATAGACTTCAGGCCAACTTCTGTCTCCATCAGTCTACTAGAGGTCCCCTAAGAGTTAGCCAGGGGTAGCTCTGTGGTTTTGAAGTCTCTCTGGGGCACCGCATCTCTCTTCCTCCCTGGCCTGTACCTGCCATAGAGTGCTACCCTTTTTGGTCTCTGCAAAGATGCAGAGGTCAAAGCACGTTCCTGTGCAGTGATGAAAAGCTCTCAGAAGTCAGCCTTGTGGCCGGCAGCATACCCTCCAGGATCTAGGAAGTGCCTCTAGGATTCCTGTGGGCGAGCACTTAGATTTCCCCCAACTCCACCGCTGCTTCTCTGGCTTCTGTCTGACTCTTAAGGCGCTTCGTGGAGTCCATTGCGCCCCTGGGCACCAGCAGCACCCGCAGGAAAGGGGGTCAGAGGCGGGAAGAGGAGTGTGGGGGGCGTGAAGATTCGCCTTCTTCAGCAGCAGCAGCTGCAGCAGCGGGCAGAAGGGTGGAGGGTGCTGAGCAGGGCTGGAGCTGGGGCCAGGAGGGAGGGAAGAGGGGGGCGGGAGGCTGTGCTAGTCGAGCCAGAGGGGTGCTCCGCGCTCCCCGCCCTCCTTCCGGGAGCGAGGATGCAGACTGTAGAACTGGTGCTGCTGGGCTGAGGCGGAGGCAGGGGAATTGCAACGCGCGCGTGGCTCTGCGAGTGTGTCTCCTGCGCGCTGAGAGGCGGGGGGAGGCGGAGGACCGGGAGGCGGAGGAGGAGGAGGGGGAGAATGCCCGGAGCCGCCGCCGCCGCCGCCGCGATGCTCCCAGCTCAGGAGGCTGCCAAGCTGTACCACACCAACTATGTGCGGAACTCGCGGGCCATCGGTGTGCTGTGGGCCATCTTCACCATCTGCTTTGCCATCGTCAACGTGGTGTGCTTCATCCAGCCCTACTGGATCGGCGACGGCGTGGACACCCCGCAAGCCGGCTATTTCGGGCTCTTCCACTACTGCATCGGCAACGGCTTCTCCCGGGAGCTGACCTGCAGGGGAAGCTTCACGGACTTCTCCACGCTACCCTCGGGCGCCTTCAAAGCCGCCTCCTTCTTCATCGGCCTCTCCATGATGCTCATCATCGCCTGCATCGTTTGCTTTACCCTCTTCTTCTTCTGCAACACAGCCACCGTGTACAAGATCTGTGCTTGGATGCAGCTCACCTCCGGTGAGTACGCGCTCACCTCTGCTGAGGTTGGGGACCCGTGGATGTCTGAGCTTGGGAGGGGCTGGAGTGGGAGGGACCGCTTCCTGAGCTCTGCTGGTCGGGACAACTTAATCCTCTCTTGGGCTAAGGAGTGTGGAAGGAGGAACCCCTGGGTTCTTCAACCTTGGCGCTTGTGCTAGGTCCGCAGGCTTTTCCCGAACCTCCTAAAAGCTGGGGATGCCACCCAGAGGGACGCCCTGGTGGCTGACCAGTTATTGGGCAGAGTCCGCTCAGAATTGAAGATGGGGTAGGGGTGGGGGGGCGGAGACAGAGCGGTATATGTGTGTGTGTGTGTGTGTGTGTGTGTGTGTGTGTGTGTGTGTGTGTGTGTGTGTGTACATGCTCTGAGGGACTAGAGGAGACTAGTATAAGCGGTGAAAAGCGGATTTAGAGATGGTGTAGAAAGAGCACGCCAACCTGTTCTGCCCCTCCCTGGGATTATTTCTGTCTTTGCTTCAGGATGTGTGTGTGTGTGTGTGTGTGTGTGTGTGTGTGTGTGTGAAGGGGGCGTGTAAATTTGTTTTGGGCAACCATAAATATTTTATCATCCATCTGGTAATGAATAAATCCTATTTTTGCTAAAGCATTGCTACCCCTCCCCCGTTTTCTTAAAAAGAAAAAAAAAAAATGTCGCTTAGAGTATTCCTAGGCAGTTGCCCAGTGCCACACCTCCAGAGTCTCCTTGTCAGCCAAGGTCCTTCCATCTCATTTCTGTACAGACAGAAAGGTCTTGAGGGAACAGGAATTTTTCAAGCTCTCATTTTGGGGCAGTGGTGTCAGGACAGTGGGCAAAGGGAAAGCCAGTTTCCTTAGCGTTGGTGCCCACTCTATTCAGTATACGGCAGATTGTTGCCCGCTGAGGAACAATATGAAAGCCCCACCACCAGCAGCAGCGTCAAAGTTACTTTCAATCAAGAAGAACGAGGAGTGCATTTTCTGGTGGCTTTGAAGAGTCCTGAAGCAATCCCAGCTCTTACTGCACTTCAGTTGCCTTCCTTTCTGTCACCTCGCCTGCTTTCTCTTCTAAAGTCAAGGGTCCTTGGTTTCTTGACGCACTGGCTTGGAGGGATCTTGACTGTCTCCAACAGTTAAATATCTTTGTTCACGTTTTATTATTATCATTATTTAAGTGTCTTAGTTTTGATGTTTTGCTTATTCTATTTTTTTTTTTTTGAGGCTTCCAGGAGAGGCGGGATTTAATCACAGAGTCTATCAGCATGTCTAGGATGAGTAAATACTTAAAGATGCTGAGTTCACGTTATTTTTGTGGAACTCGGTCCCCCTGTGTGGCAGAAGCTGACCTCAAACTCCTGGTGCTCTTGCCTCAGCCTTCTAGTGCTAGGCAGTATTTGTGTATGTGGAAAGGGTCTTGCTCTTTTGGTTTCTTATAAAAAGAAGTGGCGCTTATGCAAGCCTAGTGAGAACTGGAGTGTTTGCTCTAGGTCTGTCTTGCTGGTTTTGATTTATCCTGAGAGTATGTGTGTGAAGGCAGGAGGAGCATGCTGTCATCCTCCTGAATGCAAATGAACTCATGTACCTTCTGTCACTTCCCCGCCCCCTGCAACTCGAACACGTTCCTTGCTTTGTGTCTTTTTACTCTCACTAATTTTACTGGTGTCAGGAGTAGAGTGAGTGAGGCTCACACCTCATGCTTCTTCATGACGCTCCCTCTGGTTTGACTTTGAGGAGAACAGGACAAGCAGGATGAGTGCGTTTCTCCAAAGGAAGTGACCCCACGGGGCTGATTGCAGTTCTTCTAAGTTAAATGACCTATTTAGACTGGTGATTAAAATTACATTTATTTTGCAAAGGTTTAAGGGTAGTCTGTGGGTATGTCTCCACAAACACACAAGTAAATATTTTATTTTGATGAGGTTTTTATAACTTAAAACTTAATGCTTAAATAAAAATAAAGAAAGAGAGTTAATTTTGGGGAAGACGATTACCTTTGGAGTTAGCATAAGCCTCGGACATTGTGGTGTAGCCTTTGCTTTTTCCTGTAGTAGATCAGACCAAACACAGTGAGCTCTGGAGCAGAATACACGCAACACAATGTCATGTATTCAGACACTTGATATATATGTACTATTTTGATTTCCATTCTGTTAAAGTGTGATAATGGTCTTGGTACTGTAGTATGTGTGAGGGCGTTTTCTTCATCCAGAGAATTAGAGAGCCCTATGTGCTGTATTTTAAAAAGCCTTTGGAATTTGTTAATTTCTTCTAGTTTCAGTTGTTAATTAGCTGTGTTAACAAAATGATGAATTATGACAGGAGATCAATTAAGAATCCAGTCAATTATATCCAGTCAATTATATTTGTGAAGAATGCTATATTTAACATGTTTTCTTTTTACATTTGTGGATGTAAGAAATATGACATAGTACATAATGTACTAAACATTTTCTGAAAGTGCTGAGCTTAGGATGTCCTCTTTTTAGTGCTCTTTGACATTACACAAACTTTTCATGTTTATAGTTTAACTAACTAGAATTATCTCAAGGGGAATTTTCTAAGTGTGAGAGGTGAGATTTAACATAGCATTTTATTATTGGATACCCTTTAACCTTAATCTGAAGCTGAATAACTAACTTGCATGTGTGGCTATCTAAGCATTTTAATGTAGCATCATAAATCAGGTGTAGCATGGAATTCCGTATGAGGTGATACATCAACATGATCAATGTAAACTGTTTTATAGCAATATATCAAGAACTTGTAAGGAGCCTGACACGGTGGCACAGCCTTTAATCCCAGCACTCAGGAGGCAGAGGCAGGTGGATCTCTGTGAGTTTGAGGCCAGCCTGGTCTACATGGTCAGTTCCAGGACACCCAGTGCTATGAAAAGAGACTCTGTCTCAAAACAGAGCAAAACAAAATACAACACCAAAACCAAACAAACCAATTGAAACAAAAAGATGAAGAAGAAGAAGAAGAAGAAGAAGAAGAAGAAGAAGAAGAAGAAGAAGAAGAGGAAGAAGAAGAAGAAGAAGAGAAGGAGGAGGAGGAAAGGGAAGAGGAAAAGGAAGAGGAAGAAGAGGAAGAGGGAGAAGGAGGAGGAGGAGATAGGAAAAGGAGGAATAAAAACAACGCTTTAATAGTTCTTGACAAGGAATTAGAAATATATGAAACTTATTGGACCTGGAAATAATATTACTAACCTGTCTGACCATGTGATGCACATATCAGCAACGTGAAAACCCTGTGCCTTTCTACATCCCTTTAGATTATTGTCAGTCAGAAGCTAGAGACTAGGAAGTGCAGAGGTAGAAATTAATATGTCATGCTTCCTTTGGGAGTAGCCCTAAATGTGAGCTATACCTAGTATAGAGACAGGGGGCATAAAATAATGCACAGATAAATAATGACAATCATAGAGGCAGCACTTTCCCACATCTTCAGACAGAAACGCTTTGAAAGGAAAAGAAAAACTTCTTTCCCTTTCGTGATTTCTGTAACACTGAAAGGGGATTCTCAAGCAAGATGATGAAGTCCCGTTTCTTCCTTAAGCGAACGTGAAAGGGAGCTTCACTCTCTATTCCCGCCTCTCTGAAAGTGTTTCAGTACAGTTTCCTTGCCCAGTAATAGCCACATCTTACAGAGATGCTTTGCGTGCCTGTTTCACTAACTGTAGACCTTATCTCAAATTGTTTCCAGAAACTTATGTGGCCAAGGCAATATTTTCTTTTTCATGAACTAATATATGGTAGAATTTAAGGCTTTGTCTCTGCTATAGACTTCTTTGTGTAAGACAGCTGACAAGGAAGTATTCACTTTTATCTGTGATGGGCGGGATCTCACCCTGGGTTGGATTTTCTTATTCAGGAGACAGGAGGACAGAAGAAGGTTTCACTTTGCCCAAGCCACAGCAGGCTCACCACTCTGAAGCATCACCACAGTGGCAAGGCTGTGTAGTGAGACCTAAGTGCTGGGCTGCTTGCTCAGTTCCTCTCAGCTTCTCCACCGTAGTTTCCTCAAAAAGTATTTTTAGCCAGATTACTTTCTTCACTTATTTTAAGTGCGACAGGAGTCACCAAGGGCCATTACTATCATCCGGAGACTATATAAGTGGAGCCTTTGCAGGGCTGTTTGACCCTTTATCATGACAACACCCTGTCCTTTTTCTATAGCTCTCACCAGCATTTGAAATTACAGGTTCTCATGTGTTTATTCCCCGTTTGTCTTCCCCAGAACATTGAAGGTCAGACCTCGCTTTTTTTCTTTATGTTATAGAGAAGTCAGAAACACACATGCATGTTGAGACTGAGAGGTACACGGTCCCAGGCTGGCTCTAGCACTTATTTTGTTAGCCGGGAGACTTCTTTCTACACTTCAGTTGCCCACCTGCAAATACTTGTTCCTGCTTTGAGAGACTGACGCAATTAAATGAACTAATGTATATAACCAGAATCTGGCTCATGGGAAAACCAAAGCAAAGGAAAGCAGCATGGTGTGACTGCTAGGAGTGGTTCATGTTGTCTCATCAAGGTGCATGGTATTATTTAAACAGCAATATTACATATTCAGTAGGTTTTTAAGTTAATTGATGAAGAGAAAAACAATTATTATATTGAAGAAAGAAGGTGGGAGCGTTAGATTCCTCACATGCTTCAGTGAGAAGAAAATAGCTGTGAGGGCTACACTATTCACTTTTCTCTGTGACCTCAGCAGCAAATTTATGGAAGGAATACCTTTCTCTTCTTTATTGGCCATGGTTGTGATTTGGTGGCCTGTTCTGTGATGAAATTTTCCCAAATGGAGGCTTCTCTGATGTTCACGTAATGACTTTTATTACAACACCAGGAAACAATAATATCTCAGTCTTCAACAGATTTTTTTTTCTTCTACCATTTAGTCTTTCATGAAGAAAAACAACAGTAAAAGCAACAGCAACAAATAACACTATTCTAAGTGGTGGTTTAATGCGAGAATCATAAGATTTGGCTGGCTTTGAAGAGTGGCAGAGGAGAGTGTATTTTCCAGGGTTTTGGGCTTCTTCATCCTGGATGTTGGTGCAGACTTGGGCTCCCAGGGAGCTTGAAGAGCCTGCTCAGATGTGGTGTGTGCAGGGCTTAGAAGGGGCTTTTCCCAAGAGGGGACAGACATGCTTGGCATTTTATCAAGTGCAAGCTCACTACTCAGGGCAATCAAAGGGCCTTGCTATTTGGCTGGAGATGAGCATCTTAAGGGAGAAGGCTCTTGCTTCAAGGAGAAGCTAATGCATCCTAAAGTCAGTGTCAGGAAATGTCCTCAAAGAAGCATTGGAAACAACCCTGCAGGTACGGAGGGAAGGATGTGTCCTGCAAGAGAGGGACATTTCCATTCCCTAGCAACTTATTCTGGTTATATTGCACATAATAAATACATACAATTTTATCTGTCAATTTAAAAATTAATACACAACAAAAGAACTTTTTATTCATCACTCCAAACAGGCAAGAAAATGATTTGAAATAATTTTAGAAACTGTTTCATTTTCTTATATGTAGTATGACAAGGAAAGTGACAATTGAATTGTTGTAAAATATATTAACGTAAGTGTCAAAACAAACAATTTTTATAACAGCAGGATTTTAAGTGAAGATCTGAGAAACATAACAGGTCCCATATAAGCCATATGACAGACATTCTGCTATGAGTTCCTCCATTCTTGGCACAAAGCTGCATATTAGCTTTTCTATAGTAAAAATACCAACAATCTGTTTATATATTCATAAGTAATTAATAAATAGAAGGAAAGCCCAACTGAGTGTTGAATAACAGAAGCACAGCATGAAAACACCTATTTAACAGTTGTTGCTTTAGAATGATGCTACAAGCCAGGAAAGAGTCCAGATAGGCAGATCAGCAGCCTAGGATGAGCATACCGCAGAAACCTCTCAAAGCAAAGCAAACTTAAATAAGCATAGAGCCTATGGCTAGGATTGTGCTACATGAGTCAGGCCACGTGTGTGAGGAGTGTGCTGTGAGCAGATGTGTGTGGAGGGAGAACTTTGGAACGCATTGGCGTGAGGCAGAGAATACTCCAGAAGAATTCTAATTGAAGGGTTTAATGGCATGATAACTAGAGCAGTCTTAAAGTGTAATTTCCATAATATAGTTGAACTTTGGGGGTCAGCACCAGCTTTAATTAATGTGAATTTTCCTTATCATAATGAGTCAACTGGAATTTTTATTTGATATGGGGAAAGACAGAAAGGCTGACCTTTACTCTTAATAACAACCGGCAGATATTAATGCTGACATAAAGGGACTGTCAGCATTATTCAGATACAAATGATAGACAAGCTATTTAATGACTTAAAGATAGTGCTGTTCTGAATGTCACTGAAGCATTTAGACAGTAAATAAAAACAACTCCAAACACCCCGGATGTTCATACAACTAATGTCATCACTGGACACAATTTGAAATCATGACTGTGCCTCTGTTCTGTTTTGTGCCTCTGGCTCAGGGATCTGACCATTCAAAATTTTCATCACCCTAGATGCCATCTCTATCATCTTTCTCATTCTCCGCCGCGCCCCCCCCCCCCCCCGCTAAGATAAAGTAGAAAACCGAGTGGCCTGCAAGAGGAAGGGCTTTTCCCCCCAACAGAGACACAAAGGCCGGCCTCTACCTAGAAGACTAGACAAGGCAGACATTCTTTTCTTTTAAAGATTTATTTCTATTAATGTGAATCATCACTCCTCGATGTGTGTGTGTGTGTGTGTGTGTGTGTGTATGTGTACATGTGAGTTGCGCACGCACATGTACACACACACACACACGCACACACACATGCATGCATGTGTGCTTGAGGCTGAGGAGACCAGAGAGGGCATCGAATACCCTGAAGCTGTAGTTGCAGGTGGTGGTAGGCTGCCTGCCATGAGTGCTGAAAACTGAACTCAGGTCCTCTGGAAGAGATGCAAGTGTTTGTAACCAATCTCTCTGGCACCGGAAGGCAGACTTTTCTAAAGGAGATTTGCTGGCCTTGCTTACTTCTGATTCGTCTTAGCCTACTGAAATCAGGCAGCAAAGGGGCTGCCTACAAATAAGTACAAAAGGAAGAAAGACCCTCGAGGCTGGTCTGGATGGTTGATTTCCTAAGTACGCATAATTGTGAGATCATGATCTACCAATGAAAGGGCTAGTCTTAGTGTCATCCATTTTTGCCTTGCATCAAAAAAAGAAAGAAAGAAAGAAAGAAAGAAAGAAAGAAAGAAAGAAAGAAATGTTCCTGACAGAGTTGCTCCTTGGTAGTGTGAAAGCTGTGAGCGTGAATGTAGTTGTTAAATCACAATCACAGTTACAGAGAACTTGGGCAATTACAGGGAGTAAAAGGAACCAAGAAAGTGGTCCCAGTGTTTGCATCCTGACTAGGTAACTTACTGGCTTGATGACTTTGGTTTGGCCATCTAGATATTTCTTCATTTTCTTGGCTTTATCTTTCTTTTGCCTATACAATTGTATAAGATTTTTATAAGACTATAAGAATATTTAACGGAGTCATAAACATTAAAATATATATTACCTGCTGCTCAGGTTTTGCTGTGCATTTACCAAGAAATCAAATGCTAGGAAAACTTCAAATGTAGGGTGAAATCAAAGCAGAGAGAAAAGGGAGAACAGCTCTAGCCTGACACGTGGGCAGGGAAGCATTGCTCTATAATCTAAGAGACCAAACAGAAACACGTATTGTGTCCTCAGGACTATTGAATTAATGCCTGTGAGAACTGGACCCTGAAGGAACCTTACAGTAAGCTTTGAAAAGCTTAGCTATCTTTGCTGTGGTGCTGTTGGTACTATCACTGAGCAGCTCAGAAGTGGAGGACTTTAGTATGCAGAGACAATTGCAATCACAGTGTGCCTCCTAGCAGGTGACAATTAAGTCAGAGATGTGATCAACTTACTGTGTTCTGAGGACTGAGAAAGAAAATGGTGGATACAGTGTATAGCATTATAAAAAGGCCATCATGACTCCTGTTCTGCATTTTACACATTGTTGGCAAAGCTTATTCAGTTAAGAGCTTAACTTTGTGTTGGCAAGTCTAGTCATTGCCATTTTATTTTCTGGAGTAACAACTCAAAAGGGGAGAAATGTCTTTTGCAAATAATTGTGAGTTCTTTCATAGCTTTGACTGGACAGACTTGAAAAAGGAAGCCGTATTTTAAAATTGTGTTTTTAACTGTTTAAAAAAATTTTTTAACTGTTCGTGACCTAAGCACTTGGGTCTTCATATTAAGCTCTTCCAAATGATAAATATTCTTCATTGTTACCAAAATTAAACTTTAATACTTCAATATCTAATAACATCATTTAATGGAACTATTTTGGAAGTAATAAATTTTTTTCTGTGCTATTTTCAGTGTACATAAATACATGAAAATTTTGGCTTCTCATTATTGTATCTATTTTCTAAGCAAAGAAGAAAATATAGCCAAATAAAGATTCAGTTATTCATAAACATTTCAATTCCTTGTGTTTATTTTGATTTTTAAAAGTAAGATAAACATTTTTTATTGGTGTCTCCATTTTAGTTTGGAAACCATCAGGTTACTGTAAAATGAGAATGTAAGTTTGCTATGACTACGTATCTGGCTGTGATTCAAAGAAGGGTTGAACAATGAACAAGTGACTATTCTGTGGTCCACATGGTGTCAAGATCCATTGTGTGGTGACCACCCAGAGCTACTGTTGACAGGAGACCTGATCGAGTAAGCACGCTCTATCAGATTTGGCTTCTGAGGACGCCACCTCACCTGAGCACAGCTGAGGTGTCTTATAGATAGCAGTGCAATGCCTGTTCTTTCCAACCGCCATGTTTGTAAAGGCTTTCCAGCGAGAGACACTTAAACAGGAGATGGGCCAGCATCCAACCCACACAAGTTGATGGAATGAGGACCCCTCTACTGACCACAGGACAGTCTCTAGAGGGAGCTCCAGCCCTGTCATCTCCTGTGTTTCAGAACTTTGCCTTTCACGGGGTTAAAGTTACTCTTGAGATAACACTTGGGAGAATGGAGCATGCAGAATGGCACATGAAAGCTGAGAAAGAAGAGAAAAGGATTAACCAGAAGGTGGGGAGTATTAGGGCAAGCTCCTTTACCTGCACAGCATGCCTGCTCCCCTTGGATACTCTTTTAGTTCCTTACATCAGTGTTACAATCCAGAGAAACCAGGTTCTATGGTTTATCCTAACTTTGAGTAAGCTTGAGATGTACTGTTGACTATCTTTTTAAAGGTATTATTGACAAAGCCTCCCCTCTTCAGGATATTTCAGCAAGTCACTGAAAATCAGCTAGTGAATTGAGAACTACACCGCTCTAGCCAGCCATTTGGTCTAGGTGGCCATAAGCTGTACACTATGTTTGGACCTCTGCAGTAACCTTGATCATGTTTTTGCAAACTTAAAAAATAGAGTTAGAAATTCCATTTATTAAGAAAAAATTGAGACTTTTAAATTATAAATAAATAGTTTTGATAACTCATAACATGGGTCTTAGCCATAAGCCAAAAGTAAACAAACAAACAAACAAACAAATAAATAAATATGCTTGCTTCAATAGAAAAAGAGCAAGTTCCCACTTTCTTCTCTGGATACCACTCAAAGAAATTCCATCCCATTTTCACTATCCCTTAACAGATCCTGAACATTGGTTCCTATTTAATCTCTTTGGGGACCTAGGCAAAAAATCATTAGATATAACTGCCAAGCCAAAACTCACTCTTTCTGCACAATATTGAGCTTTTATTTTCCATCTCATACTTGGAGAATATTCTAGTTAGTTTCTCTCAGAATCTTTCTCATTAGCCTTGATGCCCTACCACAGTGTCAGAGCCACTGGGAAGTATATACCTGAATGAACCAAATGGAAAGTCTGAAGCTAAATGATGCCCCAGCTGTACACAGCACACCAGCACAGTGGTAGGACCACTTAGACTTTTTTATTTTGGCAAAATTGAAAGTGTAGAACAGAGGGAGAAAGTCTGCAGTCAATGTAAGTTCATTTGACAAGGCCTGTGTCTTCCTCTGCCTATTAAATAATTGGATTTTAATGAAACGTCTCTAAAAAAAATCAACCTAAAGACTACAAGGGAGACGTTCAGTGCTGAAATTTAAATTGTGATAGATTTATTGAGGACATTGAATGAGGTTAACATACAGTTCTTCATTCCTATGCTGTGCTGTGCTGTGCTGTGCTGTGCTGTGCTATGCTATGCTATGCTATGCTATGAATATGAGCGGTTATTATATCTTGTATTTATTCCCCAAATGTATTAGTGATACTCATGTTTAGTGTAAGAAATATCACTTTTAGAAAATCAAGCTTGGATTTAACATCATGAGAGGGTCTTAAATTTTTTTGTACTTACGTTTTTTAGCTTACCCCTTACTTTTGTTTTAACACTTAACAAAATGAACTATTGCTTCAGTTCATCACCAAACGTTTTTTGTGTGTGCTTACACACACACACACACACACACACACACACACACAGCTCTTGATCATGTGTGTGTGTTAGCCTGTTTTTGTTTGTTTGTTTGTTTGTTTGTTTTGGGTTTTGGGAATTGTACTTAGGGCTTTATGTATGCTGCCAAGGGCTCTGCCACTAAACTGTGCTCCCAGGCTTTCATGTGTATATTTTGTTGTTGTTGGCTCTGTGTGAACAGTGGTGGTGCTTGGAATTAAAGTCCTTAATCCCTGCACACTAGGCCGGTGCTCCGCCACTGAGATATCTTGCCAGCCTTGTATGTGTAAGGAAGTGACCAATTGTCTACCTGGTAATCACTGCCTACTTTCCCCAGTTTTGTGTTAGCAAACTTTAAGATGTAGTTTTATTCCTAACACATGCATTAATAATTTTTAAGTGTATGTCTGTTTTTAAGGGAGATTATTTTAATATTTTACTCTTCATTTTGATATATGCCATAGATTTTTTACTATTAGCAATGACTATTTATTAAAGAACTTTTTATAATCCTTCATTGAATAGAAAATATGTATTTCATTGAATACATTTTCTGCTTTTAGTGAGATGATTATGTTACTTTAATTAATATGTCCTGATGAGATGAGCTATGACACTAGGTTTTCTAATGTTGAAGTAATCATGCCTTAAAAAATAACATTAACTTTACTGTATGAAACTCAGCCTCTAATGACTGGCTGTTTTTTAAAAAATGTCTCTCCAGGTAAAATTGCTCTTTCTCTGTGTTTGTCAAACCACTTTTATTTAGTGTGAGTGTCAAGGTTATGTAACACTTGCAGTTAAGCCTTCTTTCTCTTTTTCTTCTTTGAAGGACCTTGTGTGTAACCAGAACAATTTGTCCTTGAATGTTTTAATACAGTTTTCACAAAGCAACCTGGGCTGCTATTTCTTTGTTGTGAGGTTTTAAACCACTTATAACAATTCTCCTGTTGCTACAGAATCATTCAGATTTTGAAATGTTCATCGTATACAGATGGATTTTTGTAAAATGTATCAATTTATTTACATTTTCAAATTTATCGCTATAAAGCTATTCACATTATAAGCATCATCATAATAAAGGCTAATTGTGTCTTGATTTTTTTCTTTTTTAATAATTTATTATAATTATGCACAGTGATGGTTTGCCTACATGTATGTCTTTTTAAGGGTGTTGGATCTTGGAATTAGAGAGTTGTGAGCCTCTACATGGGTACTGGGAATTGAACCCAGGTCTTTTTGAAAAGCAGTGAGTGCTCCCAACTGCTGAGCCACCTCCAGCCCCATGTTTTGATTTACTTTGGATCAACTTGTGCCAAGACTTGTTTGGTTTATCTCCTTGACAGAATCAATTTTAAAGTTGTTGTTTTCTCCATTGTGTTCTGATTTATGACAATAGTTTTGCTTTGGATTTCTTTCTCTTTTCTTGAATTTCCTTTGCATTTTGCTTCCTGTACTTTTTGAGACTTCCTTATTTTGTCACCAAAATGATTAACTTTGTTGATCCTTCAAATTTTTATTAGCGAAATAAAAATAAGTCCTTCTGCTTCCTCTTGTCATATTTTGAGGAGGACATCATTAGAAATGTCAGGGCTGGGGGCTGGTTCTACACCCATGAGGTCTCAACAGCAGGGCCACTTAAATGGGAACTCAACAAAGATGAAACCAACAGGCTGGTTAATATGGAAAGGGAAATCTCACACAGTCCCAGCCCTGGACAAAAAACTACAGGCCAACTGAGGAATGCTGAGAGCAGAAGAAAATGTTTCTGCAAAGAGAAGCCTCCAATATCAGTGCTTAGCCCTGAAATCACATAGGCACATAAATAAGATGATATAGACTGAAATTTTAGAAACTGAAGAAGTCAAGAATTTGAGTACTTGTGGAGGCTTGAGGGGTAAAGGGAAAAATGATGCCATTATATTTTAACTTCAAAATATAAAAACAATTAAACTTATGTGCATGGGTGTTCTGTCAGTATGTGCCTGGACACCATGTGTGTGCTTGGTTCCCACTGAAGCTAGAAAAGGGTGTCAGACCCTCTGGGACTGGAGTTACAGAGGCCTGTGAGCTGCCTGGCAGATGCTGGCAATTGAACCCAGATCCTCGGAAGCACAGAGAGTTCTGTAAACTGCTGAGTCATCGTTCCAGTCCCTAAATGTTTTGATTAGGCATTATCTGTAATTATTTCAAGCAGAGCATAAAGCAAAAATGGTGTTCATAAAAACACGATTGTTTTCATAAAAACATTCATAAATACTTTAATAGTATGATTTACATAAACTATGTTTTCTATTAAATGTATGTTCACTACATTTAGCAGTGAATATATTCTATTTTTATGCTGTACATAGTAGAAACAATAGATATTTTTACAGAGTGATACGTGAGGGCTCCCAAATATCGTTCTATTTATGTGCTTCCAGTTGTAATATACTTTTCTATGATAAGAAAAATATATGACAGTCTTGACCATTAATAGTAATTTATTAAGTTAATGTCAGCTTTAATGCTCAGTTACCTCTCTAGATTAAAAAAAATTTTTCTCTTTTTATTACTTATAATCTGTCACATTAAAAAATAAAATTTGAATGTTTTCACCTAGAAACTTGGGAGGACATCTGGTCAACCTGCTTCCCCAAATATAAGCCCGTTGCCTTGTACTTAGCTGAAGTGATATGTCTGCAAAAACTTCAAACACTGGGATACAGCTCACTGTTTGTGCCACTGCTGAAAGGGCAGAGGATGGGAGACATGGGGTGATGCATGCAAACTAATTATAATATCTGAAGTGACTACTCAGAAACACAAACCCTGCACGGTCAATAAGCGTCATCCTTTTCTAAGATAAACTGTGTTTCCAGTGACATATGGTATGTGGTAGATTTCTTTTAGTTTACTTTAAAAAATTCTCAAATGATATTAGAGAAAAACTGTACCTGAGTAATGAGTCCTTTTATTCATTTATTTATCTTCCCCTTTTGTATGCATTATTAGGAAAGGTGGGAAGATAAAAACACTTTCTAATCTTGATGATCTTTTTGTGTTTAGTGTTTTTTTTCTCCTATTGTAAAGAACTCTGCTTCACTGTAGGCTTAGATTTTTCAAAACCTACTTTATTTAGGGTTCATAAACATTTCAACTTGACTTCTAACCCACTGTCCTGAGGAAGGGGAGAAACAGTGTTAAAAGGAAAGAGGGGTTGTGGCGCTATTTAGATGTAGTTCCTTGAGCCAGTCCCACTCTGTGTTGTCAGGAGGCCAGCAGTCCAGTCCAATAGCCAGCACCAAACAGTAACTCGAATTCGTAACAGTAGCACGATCCAGCAGAAACAGCAAGGCTTCCGCCGAGTCAGCATAAGTCAACAGAAGCGGCCAGAAGCAGCCGAAGCACCACGAGAATTTCTCTGGAACATTTCTCTCTGCGAAACAAAGGCCAGTGAAGACCAGGGAAGCGTTGCAGGGTGACATAGCAATGAAAAGACACCATCCCACTCTCTGTCACATGCCCTCTCACAAGACCTCTTCCAGAAAAAACATCACATGACACAATTGAGTCTTCAAAGAAACCAGAAACTTCCTCTTCACTTTATTGAGAAAAAGCGTGGATGCGGCTGTGCATGCTAGATAAGCACATGAACTCTGGTTTCCGTGGTGACCGCGTCATGTGTGAAGCCGTTGCCTAACTTTGGAGCACTAGCTAGCAGTATCCCCATCACCACTGTCTCCATCATCGCCATCCTTCTAGGGAGGCGGTCCCAGAACAATGTGATGAATAAAGGATCTGCTGCTAGTCTGCCATTCCATACAAACGCTAGGTGACCTCAATGTTTCCTTTCATTTTTAATCTTGACAAGGATTTGTGTGCACTCTGGATATATCCATTTAATGATTCTTCTGTACTTTTTAAAAGTTGAGCGAGGCCATTCCTTTCCATCCTAGCCTTTTTTGGGGATCTGTCGGTAGGAAGCAGAAAACAGGAAGTTGTGAACAACCCTGGGGTGGTCTCCTTTTGGTCTTCTTTTGGAATTAGAGAACCCACCGGGGCTCAGACAGGAAGTGTAGTAGTCAGCAGCTGCAGCTCCTTCTAATGTTTATATTCTGCTTCCCAAAGAGGGAATTTGCTGAGTGTGGAACAGGACATTGTAACATTTAACAGCCAAGGACTCTTGCTTTTCAAAGTTTGCCATATCCTTCCATGTGTGGAACGTGACACCACCCAAAGCTCTCTCCAATGTACTGCTCTAAAGACAGGGTCTCAGTTCTGCTTAGAGACAAGGTCAACCTAGTGGATTATCCCACGGACTCTGTGCAAGAGGCCTTAGCATGTTTGGAGTAAGGAAACTCTGTTTGAGAAAATAAGTCCTGTTTTCTTATCACATCTTCCGTGTGTGTGTGTGTGTGTGTGTGTGTGTGTGTGTGTGTGTGTGTGTGTGTGTGTGTGTGTACACAGTGGCAGCAAGCATGTGGAAGTCTGAGGACCACTTGCAGGAGTTGGCTCATTCCTTCCATCCTGTGAGTCCCAAGGATCAAACTCAGGTTGCCTGGCTTGGCAGCAAATGCTTGGCCCACTGAGGCATCTTGCAGGCTCGAAATTCCTAATTTAATTTAGTGTTTCTAAATTACGAACCAGGAATCAATCTCAGTTATGTTTTTAATATCTTGTGTATATGAATATGGGATGCTGTGTATGCTAAATCACCTTAAGCAGAAGACAAAAGTGCACTGGAAATAGGTATTTTGTTGAAATCAGATATGTATGTCCTGTGGTTTATAAGTTTGACCTTAATATATAAAATCATTATAGAACCAAAGTAAACGGTAGTACAGTTGAGTATAAACCTTGTTAAATAGAGTACTTTCCAGGAGAGATTCTTCAAGGCAGCTGCCATAACATTAGAGAGCTAAGACATGTGAGAAGATCTATAGGACCAAAGCAAAAGACAAAAAGGGCACAGAGTGTACAGTTTAAGGCACGAAACAGACGGACTAACGTGTGACAGAAGCGACAGAACCACTGAGCAATCCTCACTGTCACTGCTGCACTTGCAGACACTTACATAATGGCTGCAGGAGAAGGGCTGGCCAAGTGCAGCGCAGCCAGGGCCAAAGAACCATTAACTTCCCACCCGCCTCGTCCATCCTCTCTTCTCCCCCTTTCCTCTTTTTCCTTCTTCCTCCTTCTGCCATTTCTCCTTCCTCCTCCTCTTCTTTTTTTTTTCTTCTGCCCTTCCTCTTCCTCTTCCCTTGCTTGCTGTTTTAAATATGGCTTGAAGTTCAAAATCTCATGGAAGATAAAACTAAGACTGAATGCAAAAGCAAAGTTTATAAATGAAAGAGGAAGATCCTGTATCAGTAGGGAAAGAACTTCCTGCTCAGAAGCTAACAAAAATATGGTACAAAGTCATAGAAAAATTTCAAGGAACCTTCAAAATATAATAACCTTAGTTTTTTGCTTTTGGAATAGCAATAAAGTACAGCCATAGAGATACTTTACACTCATTTTTTTCTCCCATATCATTTGCCTTTTTTCACTGTTGTGAATTTTTTAAACAAAATTCAATTTATAGATAAAAACGTATAGCATTTTGGGCATACTCTTTTCAATTATATTTTATTTTATGTGTGTGAGTGTTTTGCCTTTGTGTATGTCTGTGTAACCCAGGAGGCCAGACAGGGGGGGTTGATTCCCTGGAACTAGATTTGAAGGTGCTTATGAGCCTCCATGCTGATGATGAGAGTTGAACCCAGGTCCTCTGGGACAAGCAGCCAATACTCTTAACCACTAAGCATCTCCAGGAGCCATCTCTCCTACCCTCTCAGAGCATTTTAAAAGCGTATATTGAAAGTGACCGAAAGATGTGGGGAAATAAATTCTCTGTATAAAGCCTGACATACAGCGAGCCCTCGTGTGATACCACACAAGCTGTATTGATAGCTTCTTTGAAGATATACCCATTTTTTAAAAATTTGAAATGATTTTTTGTGATATTTAGTCACTGTAATGCCTTCTTTTTCATCAAAAAGTAGCATTATAGCCAACTCAAGTTCCAACCTGTTGGCATAGCTTCCTAAATTTTCCTATATTTACTCTTATCTTCAAACTTTATCACATATAATTTTACCCTTTGGTGGTGCTTATGTTTCTGTATGCTACATTATAATGTTTGATTGGCATTACTGTCATGTCTGAGTAAGGAATTAATGTTACTGCAAATGAGCTCCATTTACCCTCCATAGTACTATTACTGAGGGTTCATGTTATACAGTTACCCTAGGGCTTTACATATTATCTCATTCATTTCTACCATCAATATGATGAGGTGCTGTTATTATTTCCATTTCATTTGAAAAGAAATACAGGCATAGAGAAATTAAGACATTTTGCTCAGGATCACACAGCTAGATTGTGCTGTCCCATACATTGTCATTCAGAATATGTGGCTGCTTTAAATTAAGTCCAAATGAAATTAAAAACTCAGTTTTTAAATTGCCCTACCCACATTTCAAATCCTCCATTGGTTCATGTGGCTGACACTGGATGGGATAAAGCAGAATGTCTCTGTCTTTTCAGAAATTTCCATTGCACACAATTGTAAGATAAACAATGGCGCCAGGCTTGAGTCCATATCCTGAGCTGTTCCAGAGTTCAGACATGGAGTGCTTTTTTCTCTTTTTCTGACAATTGAGGTATTTGTATAAAAAGTGTATGGATTCATGTTAGCCCACAGGAAAAATGACAGGAGGTTGCATGGGAAGTGAGTGGGAACTGTTTTCTTTCAGTTGACAACTGTTCATTTAGTGATGCTCTCCTAAATGCTGCTGATACGGGAGTCAACAAACAGAATGCAATCTCTGAACTCATGGAGCTTTGCTGTTACCTATGTTAGACGAACACAGTCAAATCACCAACAGTGCCCTCTATCACGGAGTGACATACACCACAGACAAAGACAGGCTGAGTAAGTGTTGTGACAGGAAGTTCTGATACAAAGGTCTCCTTTTAGAGACACAATTTAAAGAAGACACTGAAGAGAAAGCACGTAGATGTTAAAGAGTCTCAGTACACACAATGGGCTTACAGAACATGGACTCAGGAAACAGAGGCCAGTGAATTCAGTACCACAAAATGGCGGTCATGCGAAGGACTTCCTCTTCTTCCTGATTGGCATACATCTCTGCTTAGGCTTCCTCCCTCTTCCTTGGTCTAGCATCTCTTTTTAATTCCACGACCTAATCTACCTTCATTTGCACCTTGAAGCCATTTTACTTCATCAATAAATATAAGTTTTGTAGTTTTCCAGCTTGGTAACACACAGCAAACCTTAACTCTTTCTCTGACTAAGCTTGACTTGAGATTGCAGGATCATCTCTGTTTGACAGTCTCTGTGTTCTTAAGGCCCCACCCAACAAACAACTACAAGCCTATCAGATCAGAGGTCACTACACACAAGGAGATGCTGACAAGATTACTTTTAGAAAAAAAATGAGATGAAAATAAACCACCACACTAGTTAAAAACAACCTGTGGAATTTAGTTTTTGGTTGTGAGTACTTGGATAAAACCAAGAATCCTAAGCCTTGGAGCAAAGTTATATTTTTCAACATGACAATATGTTTCAATATGACAAAAAAATTTCAGTATGACAATACATTGACATATCACAAAGGTAAACTCACCTCTTCATTTGCTAAGAATTGGGAAAGATTGGAGTCATTGGGAAGCCTTTGGAACTCTATGAGTGTGTACTTGTTTCCTGGCCATCACTGTTGGGTCTGTATCACCTTAGGTCCAAGTCTGTGCTTCTGTCTCTATTATGAGATAGTTCAAGAAGATTACCATTGACACCCTTCTACTTATCACAGAAAGGAGAAAAATACATTAATACATGCATATTATCACACTGATATTCCAACTATTTTACAAATAAAGTACTTTTGCAATAAGTTTTTTTTTTTTTTTTGGAATAGAATGTGTATATGATAAGAAGTCCAGAATTATTAGCTTTTTGTCATTTTTACATTCAACTCGCTAATCTTTTCTCTGCTTCATTGAAGCAGGTCTTTCCTAAACACACCATACTCTACCCATATTTCTCTCTTCTCTAGCCCCACCTCTATATCCTGTACAGCTCAAATACAGCACATGTCTCCTTTGCTACACACAGCTTTTCCTGACACTCCTAATCCACTCTGCAAGCTGGAGTTCCCAGCATACACACCTCTGACCCCGCCCCGTCCCCCCCAAAAAAAACCACCTTAAAATATTACACTAGGCATGTTGAGCTTTCCTCCTTTTACCACAAGCATTTTGTACTCCAAAGAAAGGGACTCAGGGCACAGGACAGCCAGCCTCTTTCTCCAGGGGGTTGGGGTCTCTCCATCCTCTCCCCTCAGTTTAGGACAGATTTGGTGGACTCGAGCCTCAAGTCTTAAGCCAAGCATTTTTGGGTCCAGTAAGTATGGGATCCAGGTAGATTCAGCTGTGTGCTTTTGGCTTCTCTACCCGTAACAGCGAGGGCTTCCCAGTTCCACTTAAAAGCAGCCCAGAAAAAAAAAACCCACAGTTGGCAACTAAGCATGACTGAGTTTCCAAGTGCACTGGACAAGTGCCTGCTTTCAGTGGGGGAGCCTGTGCCGACTACCCAGAAAGGCGATTTTTCCTCTGCAGGCCTGGATGGCTCACAGGAGCTCCAAGGGAGTTGAAATTCACTGAGTTTTGTTTGCACTACATTTGCGAGGGAGCATTAAATTCCCTAAATGCTCATGAAACCAAGCATTTTGTCCAATTTATATTCTTTTTTTTTTTTTCTTTTAAACAGCACACTATGGGCTAGCCTATGACTTGTAAGAAATTTAGCAGCCAATGAACCATGTGTCCGCATCTCAAAACCACCTGTCTTCCTAAGCAGGTGCACAGAACAGAGGTCACACAGGTGCCCCATGCAGCTAAGCTGTGAGGTCAGGTGAGATTGAGACTGGGGATGCTGTGTGTGAGAGCTCAGCACTTCCTGAAAGTCTTGATGTTCCGTGTTGTTCACATTGCTTCTTTTGCTTATGTTTCTTTAGGCCTTGAGGGCGCAGGTTTGTGTTTTTGAAAGATGATAACCCATACGTTTGTATGTTAATAAAGATGTCAGGCTCCGGGTGCAAGGAGTGCTTGCTGAGTTAGAGTGAGATAAAGGAAAGTCTGAACTGTGGGGCCTTATCTCTTCATCAGTGCTCTTAACGGAATTAAACAAGTGATAACCTTCAGTGCTTAACAGGGCAATGTGTCAGCAAGTCTGCGTCCTCTCCAGGTGAGCCGTCTTGTTTAGGAAACCCTGGCCTACGCTAGCACGATGCTGGCTGCTTTATACACAGCACCTTCGTTCTTTGCATATCTTCAATGTCATTTTGCTATTTGTTGATAATATAACTGAAGCACACAGGAATCCTGCGACTTCTTCAGAGCCATCTGCCTGGTAAGCAGAAAGGCAAGCCCGATCTTTTGTGTCTTATGACTTTTTTCATATTAGTCCCCTTTACCCTGATTTGTTCATTCTTAGTTTCATTACTTCCTCATTGACTGACAGAGCATGTGAAAGGCTGTGTGCGTCCTCTTGTGTTTGTGTAAATTTTTCTTTTAAGATTCTTTTAAAGTTAATTTTATGCACTTTAATTAAAGTATAATTACATTACTCCTCCTTCTTTTCCTCCCAACAGCCTCTCCCACACCCTATCCCCCTTACTCTCAAACTGATAAACTCTCTTCCTCTCATTATTACTGTTACATATATATTTTTTTATTTTCCTAAATGATGTTATGTGATTATTTTTTTTCATTTTGCTCTTCATTCATTTTGAAAATGTGTCGCACAGCACTAGGTTTTGAAGATCCACTCATGTGGATTACGCATCCTAGTGTGTCATTGCTGTCAGCGACACGGCACTCCAGGATTGCATCTGCCCTGCTCATCTATTCGTTGCCTATGGGTGCCTGGGGATCTCGGCCACACCCTGGAACACACATCTTGTGCACGTTCCTTGATGAGCTTGTGTGGAGCTCTTTGGAAGTGCTGCCAGGCAGGGCACGAATAGTCAAACACAGACTGTGTCAGATCACTTCCTGCTGCACAGCGTTGCTGCTCAGGGTACACATGGAACAACAAAGCAGCGATGCGCTCGCGTTCTGTTTCCCATAGGGGCCCGCAGAACTTTTGCTCTTCTAGTTTTGGCCAGTCTGATTTGAAAATTTTCGTTTCTTTGAATTATTATTGCATTTACCTAACTTTTGGGTGGTTTTAAAAGCAATCTCTTCATATGCTTGTTAATTATGCCTCTGTGGCTACCCTACGCTGCAGTTCAAAGGATGGAGTCCATTAACTAGAGCCCTTCCTATGTTTCTGTCAACCAAAATATAGGTCATATTGTATACATTCAAATTTTCTAGTGTTTACATTAAAGAGCAAAGAAATAAGTGAAATTAATTTCAATAATATATGAAAAATAATATATTAAATTAAATATCATATTACTTGATTTAATATATCATAGAGTTACCAATGTGAGTCTTATATCCTCCTTTGAACTATCTTTAAAATCCTGGGTATGTTTAGCATGATCACATTAACTACTTTTCTCTTGCTCTGATAGAGCTGCATGACCAGAAGCTTTTGGAAGGAAGAGCTTCCTTTGCTGTATGGTTGTAGAGGGAGGGTTGGAGTTGTAATGGGAAGGAAGACACGGCACGCTGTCAGGTGCTGGAAGTTAGTAATACAGTTCAACTGCATGTCGGAATCAGAGAGAGGAGAGCATGTGGGGGTCGGGGGAGGCTATCGAACAAAGCATGCCCCCAGCGACGTACCTGCTTCAGCTAGGCTGTGTCTCCTAAGGCTTCAGAGCATCCTCAGACGGCTTTCTGCACCTGGCTTGACTTCATTTGACACAATGATCTTCAGTTCCATCCACACAGCTGCAAATTACAGAGCATTCTGTCTGAGGATGAACACTATTTCGTTGCATGTCCGTGCTATGATTTTGTTATCCTTTCATCACTGATGGACAGTGGTTTGTCTTAGCTACTTTTCTATATCCATGATAAAACACCATGACCAAAAAAGCTTTGGATTTGAGACTCATGGTTCCAGGGGGTTAACCCATGACCATCATGGTAGGGAGCTCGGCACTGGTACAGTAGCTGAGAGCTTACATCTGATTCTCAAGCAAAAGGCACAGAGAGGGCTAACTGGCAGTGGTGTGGGTTTTTGAAACCTAAACTCATCCCCAGTGACACATTCCGTCCAACAAGGCCACACCTCCTAATCCTTCCCAAACAGTTCCACCCACTGGGAACTGAGCATTCAAATGTGTGGGGCCTTGGGCTGGGAGTGGAGGCATTCTCTTTCAGACCACTGCACCATGGTTGCTTGTTTTGTTGACTACTATGGCTATTGCTACAGTGACCATGGGAGTGCAGATATCTGACTTACTGATTTCATTTCCTTTGGATATCTACTTGGTAGTGAACTACTAGATCATATGGTAGTTACATTTTTACATTTCTAGGAACTTCTATACTGTTCTCTATAAAAAACAATAACAACTTATATTGCCTCTGACCATATAAAAGGGATCCATTTTTCTCCATGTTCTCAGCAGCAATCGTTACCTTTACTCTGTGGTAATAGCCATCCTGAGAGTCAGATATCTCATTTAGATTTGCAGTTATAGAGTCACTGGTGACACTGAATGATTTCCCACACAAATTTTGACCTTCTGTATATCTCCTTTTGAGACACATTTATTTAGAACTATTGCTCATTTTTGTATGTATATTTGCTCTGACTGTTTTTAGTTTTAAATTTTTCTAGATATTAATTCTTTGTCAGATTTGTGGTTGCAAGCATTTTCCCCCTATAAGTTGTGTTTACACTTTGTCTTTCTGTGTATCTTTTTAATTTAGTGTTGCCATTTTCCTATACTTTTTTTGGCTTCCTACATTTGGGGGGTTGCCTTATAAACATTTCCTTGCCCATTCCAATGTCTGGAAGCATTTTTCTTCCTTTATTCTATATGTTGGCCTAGAATCATTCTTATTGGGCCCTTGAGACCTTTTATTTCTAACATTTCCAAGAATAGCTATATTGCGGTTGTGGTGGACATAGAATGCAAATTTTACATCTTAGCTTTAATACATCTAGGAATAGGGAGAGCAGGCAGAGGATCAGAGAATCACATGAAAGGAACCAAATTCTGACCTTTGATGATTACAATTCATTCCAACAAATGGCCTTCCAGATGACAGCATGCTCGTCCTGTAGAACCCCACAATGAGTAGTGTGTCCCCTCTGTGGTGTGTGTGTGTGTGTGCGGTATTCTACCACCCCGTGGCTCGTGAAAATGAAGAGTGGTGTGCTGAGCAGCAGTTCCAGGGACAGTATCTGTGTATTTTGGGGACTTCGGGTGAACTATTGAGTGCCTTAGCCATCGAGATGGACTTTAAAGGGTGAGTTGTATTTCCACAGGGAAGGAAAATCAGGGAAAGGCTTAGGAAGCCGTGACTTTAGAGTCAGAGTGAACAGGATGTGATATTACAGACAGTCCCTTGTGTGCCGAATTTAGAGGGAAAAGTGAACTGGGTAAGGAATCTCTTTGTCCCATAGTCAAAACTTTGTGAAGACATAAGAGGAGTCTCGGGGCCGTCAGATGGCCTTCGCTTCCCTACCAAGTCACGTGTGGCCTGGCAGTCAGTTACAGTTAGCAAATGAGTTGAACTGAGACAAGAGCTTGGCTTCCTTAATGGAAGCTAATAGCTCTTAATTTGGGGGCACCTGGGTAGCTGCCTGTCATGTGGGTTAGTTTTGTCAGCTTGATATAAACTAGGGTCACATGGGAAGATGGAACCTCAACTGGGGAACTGTCTCTGCTGTATTGGCCTGTAGGCATGCCAGTGGGGCACCTTCTTGGCAAATATGGAAAAGCCCAGCCTACTATGGGAAATGCCACCCCTGGGTCAGTGCTCTTGGATTGTATAAGAAAGCAGACGGAGCAAGCCGTAGAGACGCTACCAGGAAGCAGCATTTCCTTCATAGTCCTTTCTTCAGCTCCCGCCTGGCTTCCCTCAGTGACTGACTGTTGCCAAATAAATCCTTTTCTCTGCAAAATGTTTAAGGTCAGTGTTTTATCACAGCAACAGTGAAGCAAACTAGACCAACTGTTTGTTTAAATATCAGTAGGATACAGGACCTCTTTAACTCCACTGTGAGATCCAAATTTGGGGGCTGATAATTTCAGTAGAGTAGGGAAATTGTATTATCTAATATTTAGGCCTCTTTCCCCCTCTTGTGTCATGGCTTAATCAGGGAAATGAATCCAGTAGTAGATTAAGGGATGTGCTCCAAAGAGCTAGCTTTCACTGTTGTGATGACTGGCCAGGCAAGCTTAACATCTACAGCTCATGTTGTAGATAAGACCAGACTAGATTTTAACCACCGGTTTCTTTCTGGAACAATCTCCATCTCCTGCAAAGAGCAGCTTCTATGATGAGGGGTGAGAGCCACACTTACCTGTGGGCATAAACATAAGTATTTAAGGCAGAGAACAAGTGACCTGGGGTGCCTGTCCCCAAATGATTCATCTACAAAACAACCCCTACACCCAAGGCTCAAGGAGCATGATCAGAAGAGGAGGAAGACAGATTGTAAGAGCCAGAACACCGGGATGTCTTCTGCAAAATAATATCATAGAAGAAGGAGGTGGGGAGAGGAAGAGCAGAAGTGGGGGGCAGGTGGGGGGGGAGGAGGAAGGAGAGAGTGGGAGCAGTTGAAGTGATTATAATCAAATCAAATACATGTAGCAAATCCTCAATGAGGTCGTGAAAATATTATATTAAAAAATAAATAAAAAATAATCCGATCTTATTTCCTGTGCATGGATTGGGGCATCACTTGAACACACTTCTCTGTATGTTAAGGTGATAAATGATGTGTTCATCCTGATTTCCACAAGTGACACAGCTGCCTCAACTGTTAGCTTCCTGTGGTTCTGAATGTCCAGCTTGTGGCATGAGGGTACCGGCAGGCTTGACTGTGACACCTTGACAGCTGTGAGTAGTAAAGGAACATCTGGATCAGTGGTGTTGCCTTACACTTAGCTGCTGCTGCTGCTGCTGGTGCTCTTAGGTGGGTGGGTGGGGGCAGGCTTTGCTTTGAGTGTACCAATGGGAGGGTGAGCACAAATCCCCTGAGAGTTCATTTGGGCTGCTGCTCTTGGGCTCCTGGAAATATCTTATGGGTGGAGCTTCTTTCTTTTTGCAAATTCCTTTCAGTCCTGCTCTTTATTGAGTGTGCAGAGCCTCGCCTCTGTGTGTAGCGTGAGCTCCCACTCTGTGTATGGTGATGTCAGTCTAATGACCATTTGGCAATGGTGATAGTTCATAGGAATGGTTTCAAATATGTTGCTACTGACGGACAGACACATCCCTAAGCAGAGTTATGGATCACCAAGAAAAGCAGACTGTGACAATGCTGCACAGCCAGGGAGCAAATGGGGGGGTGCAAAGCAGACTGTGACAGTGCTGCACAGCCAGGGAGCAAAAGGGGGGGGGGAGACTTCTCCTGGAAGAGGACGTGTGGGCAGAGGTCCTGATGGCCAAGCTTTGAGGGACCTGTTGTGTCATGGTTCTTGTGTATGTAGTCCCGGCATACTCAGGTCATCATGTTTATTCCTTCTCAAGTCTCTGATGGAGTTAAAGACCAAGCTTGGTTTTACAATGAAGCTTAGTTGTTTAGGGGTTAAGATGCTTTTAGGTCTAGATAGATGCTTTAAGTTGATAATGTCAAGATGTGATGGAGACACATTCAGAATACAAATAGCCAAAATACTAAGAATGTAACATTTATATAGTTTCTGATTGCTTCATGGTTCTTCTTGCTGCAGGTAGTTTATTGTATATATGTGTAATAATATAAATGTATATGTAAAAAGTGAAAAATGTTTAATTAAAAAAAGAAAAAACCCCAAAAAATCTCTGAAACTTAAAAAAATATTATTTATTCTTCTCTGTGTCACAGTTAACTGGTCCCAGCAATTGAAAGACAGATATTAAGGGAATTAACTTTTAAGATACAGAGCTTCTCACCCAAAATGACTCAATGAAAATGTGAAAAGCACAATACAACTTGGTGTGGTCCTCTTTATAAAAATGACCCAGACCAACCATCCATGGTGGGAATCCTCTGATGTATTAAGGCTTTGGAGTGCTGCACTTAGGGACCTGTGAGAACCCTCAATCTGTATGAGAAGAAGAATTTCACTGCAGCACAGTGTTCACATAGCCAAGCCCCAACCTTCCACCCAATTTTCTCTATCTCTCAGAGACATCTATTAAAAGTCAAGTTTCTTGTTAATGTGATCCAGCGTGCTGGGTATGTAAGCTGGTGTGTATGCTTCATACCTAGGGCTTGATTCTCCCAACAGCCTTGCCAGTATTTATCATATTATAAAACCAATGCTAAGAACAGAGAGGAACGAGTCCAGACATGGGGTGACAGAACTTGCTTCAAGCACAAAGCAATCTGGCCCCTCGTGATTTCCTCTCTCCATTGTTCTACATGACAAGGACTTTCCGGAGGGTCAGCCACAAGGCTGGTCACTAGGAGGTGGGCCACTGGACAGGTATATTTTTGAAGGAACTGGGCTGATAATCTTGGGAAGTTAGCAACAGCTAGCCAGGTCTGGTCTGCTCTATGCCCGTTTGCCAGCCCAAGCATCACCTCATCTTCAGATTCTGGCATCGGTGCTTATGCCCCCTAGTGCTTCACGTGTTCTCCCATAGGCCTATGCTCCCACTTCCTGTGCTTGCCAGTGGCTGGCAGGGGAGGAACCTAAACGAATCTCTCAGGCAAAGGCATCCGGGTACAGCTCAGAGAAGCCACGGGAGGAGCTGGCAGGTGATGTAGATGCCAAGCAGTTGCCGACCTGACTTACAGATGAGCTTCCTGTTTCTTGGTTTGCCTCGGGATGGACTGGATGTACACATACAGAGACAGGCATGTTGGTGAAAGAGCCCTAGTTTTCCAGGCATTGTGTTTTCAGCTTTAGCAAGATTGGGTGGTTGTTTTGTTTTTCTGAGAAAATGTCTTTTACGTATGTGTGTGTGTGTGTGTGTGTGTGTTTGCATGTGTGCCTGTATATGTATATTTATAACATTTACGTATATTCTTTCCCAAAATTCTAGCAAAGACGTTAAGAGAAAGACACCCAGGGAGAGATAGATAGAAAGAGATCACTGCTGTAAAGATTAAAAACTGCTCCCACTCTAGCCAGTGATTAACAGACTGGGTAGTCCACCGGCCAAATCCCCCACCACCTGTTTTTATGAGTTCCCATATAAGCTAAGCCAAGAACTGTTTGACAGTTTCTCATTATCAAAAATGAAATCAAAAGGAAGGCATTTCGTGGCATACAGAAGTGAGGTGGAATCCCACAGCAGCTGAGGCACACCCCTTCACTAGCTCATTGCCCGCAGCCTCTGTTACAGGAACCGGAACCGTGCAGTTGCCACAGAAGCCAGGTGCCCACAGAGCCCCCATCAAGTTTCAGTCTGGTTCCTCCCAGAGAAATTTGCCAACCACTGCTCTAAGCCACGGTGGCATCCCCCTTTGCAGCTGGGGAGAAAACAGAGAAATGCTGTTTTCATTGTTTTGGGAGCCTCCGAGCAATGTATATCGATCACATTTATAGATTCCTGTTGATTTTTGCTGTTTCTTTAATCTACGTTGTCTGAAGAGCCTGGAATAATTGTACCTTGTGAAAGTGCATTCCAAGTACTTTCTGAGAAATCCCTCATGATTGGTTTGGGGGAAGAAGGTTTAATTTTTAAATTGCCTTTGACTTTTACATCTCTGAGTGAAAGCCCAGGGGGAAGGGCAGCGTGGTCAATACTGGCCCTGGCTCTACAGCCCCCATGGTGGGCCTGAGGGCTGACGTGGTAATAATCTATAGATAGGTTTCTTGGGAAAGGGCTCTTCGGAATAGAAGACAGCATTATTAATATCACATCTTTGATCTCTGACTCACAAAACAACAGCTCTGCACGAAACCACTTCAGTCTTGATTAAATACATGCTTATAATGGGGCCGGAGTAGTAAGAGGTTTGGGACAAGGTAATCAAGGGATAATGAAAGAGATCATTGTGGTCCCAACATGTGACGGTCTATATTTTCCTTTTTAAAGTATTTTTATTCAAAATGTTTTTCATATAATATGTTTGGATCATGTTTTCCCATCCCCCAAACCCTCCCAGATCTCCCCCAATTTTAATATGTCCCTCAAAAACTCAAACAACCCCCCCTAAAACAAGAAATATAACCACCCAAAGGAACCCCCAAAATCTAAACAAGCAAGCAAAAGACCATAAGACAAAAGAAAAATAATAATAAAAGTCAAAACAAAGCAAAATAAAACAAAAAGTTCTCAAGAATATCACCAAGTTCACGATCTGTTGGCCAGCCCCTCCTGAGCATGGTCTGCCCTGAAGTACAGTTGATACAGCCACTGAGACTCCATTGGAGAAAATGGATTTTTTCCATTTTCCAGCAGGCATCAATGGCAGGTAGATTCTTGGTTGCAGGTGAGACCCAATGTCCACTTCCTCCTCTGTGCTGGACTCATCAGGTTTAACTTTGTGCAGGTCTTATGCGTGCTTCTAGTCTCTGTGAATTCATGTGCGTATTAGCTGTGTTGTGTCTGGAAGATGCATAACATCTACTTTTAAGAAGACAAACTTTTTTTTTCTTTCCTAACATGATAAAAGATTTGGCTCAGCAAGCAAAAATGGTAGCATTGATCGGAAATCATGCTGGGAGCCCTTCTTCTAAAGGGTTGGTCCCACATTGTACAAATGGCTCATCAGCTAGACTCTCTGGGAGTTAGAATA